>NC_054472.1:19709977-20009977 GCF_017639515.1 Carcharodon carcharias | reverse complement strand
CACACAGAGAGAGAGACGCACGCACACACAGAGAGAGAGACGCACGCACACACAGAGAGAGAGAGGCGCACGCACACACACAGAGAGAGAGAGGCGCACGCACACACACAGAGAGAGAGGCGCACGCACACACAGAGAGAGAGACGCACGCACACACAGAGAGAGAGACGCACGCACACACAGAGAGAGAGACGCACACACAGAGAGAGAGACGCACACACAGAGAGAGAGACGCACGCACACACAGAGAGAGAGACGCACGCACACACAGAGAGAGAGACGCACGCACACACAGAGAGAGAGACGCACGCACACACAGAGAGAGTGACGCACGCACACACAGAGAGAGTGACGCACGCACACACAGAGAGAGTGACGCATGCACACACAGAGAGAGTGACGCACGCACACACAGAGAGAGTGACGCACGCACACACAGAGAGAGTGACGCACGCACACACAGAGAGAGACGCACGCACACACAGAGAGAGACGCACGCACACACAGAGAGAGACGCACGCACACAGAGAGAGAGACGCACGCACACACAGAGAGAGAGACGCACGCACACACACACGGAGAGAGACGCACGCACACACAGAGAGACGCACGCACACAGAGAGAGAGACGCATGCACACAGAGAGAGACGCACGCACACAGAGAGAGAGAGACGCACGCACACAGAGAGAGAGAGACGCACGCACACAGAGAGAGAGAGACGCACGCACACAGAGAGAGAGAGACGCACGCACACAGAGAGAGAGAGACGCACGCACACAGAGAGAGAGAGACGCACGCACACAGAGCGCGCGAGCAACAGGGAGAGAGACACACACACAGCAAATGAATCAATTCTGAAGTCAATATGCTAACAGTATAATTCTTGTGAATCAACTTGTTACAATCCAGAAGTAAAATCTAGGAGTGCATTTAGATAGAAGAGGTCTACTTAAAAATGAATATAAAACATAAAATATAAAAAACTGCATGCGTTGGAAATCTAAAGCAACACCAAAAGATGGTGGCAACACTCAGCCAATCAGTCAGTCTGCTCACACCTGCAACAGGACCAGACAAGTTAAAGTTTCAGGTGTAGACCCTTTGGCACAACTTTTTTTTCATTACAGTTGTCAAGTTTTCTCTTCAAATCAGCAGTACTGTGGGTCCCCCTATGAATCATGATTCTCAGCTGTGATTGTGCTGGCTTTAAACACACTCAAAACATGATTTATACTTGTGCAAAAGTGGCAAAATTTCAACAGACTTAAGTACCGCAGTAAAAAATTGTCAGGCCCTTTCATTTTCTTTCAATTCCTCATTAATTTTAAAATGGGCTTTGCAAAGGAGCTGGCATGGAACAATTAAACAATTCTCAATGTCTCCCATTAGCCCCTTATCCAGAATTAATACTCCCTCCAAAATGGTCATTGTGTGCTAATTATTGCACCATTAACACTTATTTGTCATACTGATCAACTGCAATGCGTTTTTACACCCTCTCAAGTATCCTATTAATCCTTTTATGTTATTAATGTCACTCATCAGTGCCTTTTGCAAACGACGTTTACTGGCTCAAATTTCCTCTGCAATTTTTCCCACTGAAATTTTCACCACACAATCTAATCCTGAACTATTCCTCAGTCTCGCATATTGAACTTGAACAGAGGGACAAATAACAGTGCCAAAAACTGTAATGTTTCAACACCGAAACATACTGTTGTTTAGACATTTATTCATATCAGAATATATTCCACATTGTTCTGCACCACGCGGACAGCTTCACCCCACCCCAAACTGGCACACAAGGAAAGGGCGCTGGGTTTCTCTCCGGCTTAAAAGAGTCTTTTCTCCGAGCTGTGCCAAACTTTCATCCTCCCCGCATTGTGATACTGCAATCACTGACAAGTTGTAAACTTGTACAGTAAAATACCAATCATGACCTGATGGAACCTGTCATCATAGATGCATTTAAGGGGAAGTTAGATAAGCACATGAGCGAGAAGTGAATAGCGTCCTGATTCCGACAGAGTTAGATGAAGTTAGCATTGGGTGGAGCGTAAACACAGACATGGATCAGCTTGGGCTGAAAGGGATGTTTCCTGTTTGTGCATTCTATATAATTTGAAAGCATAAAGTTGCTCAGCTTACTAAATCAGGTAAGGCAAGGTAATTAGCCATAGTCCACCAAGGACCACAGGCATCTCTTGCCATGAGAGACACAACCAGTTATTATTGAGCTTGAGAAGCAACGCTCCACATCAAGTGTAGGGCAAGGCAAGGATGCAGGCCTCCAAGAGCTAGCACAGCCGGTACAGTAATTGCACCACACTCTAGCCATTTAACCAACTGAGCCAGGAGTCCATTGAATCATAGAAAGCTTACAGCACAGAAAGAGGCCACTTGGCCCATCCGGTCTGTGCTGGCCAAAAAAATGAGCCACCCAACCTAATCCCACTTTGCAGCATTTGTTCCGTAGCCCTGGCAGGTTGTGCTTAAGGTGCCAATCCTTTTAAAAGAGATTTATGCGGTGTTTCTGCCAAGTCTTCAAAAGCAGCGCTGCCTGTAAATACAAGGTGGACATCCAGGACCAATATAAACAACTGAAAGATGTCAGGCAGTCTGTTTTCTCTGCTCGGAGCAGACCCAGGCATGGCACCAATGCAAACTACAGTACTGTACTGCCAGTTTATACAAATCCTCCCTATAACAGAGCAAATCCACAGCTAGAAGCTTAAAAAGCGCAAGGAAGCCTATTAAGTAAGCAGCAGAGGTGAAACGTCATGCATGATTCTGCATTGCCTCTGGTGCCCTGAATCCACCCTGGCCCCCACCCTGCCCTTACAATAAAATGGACAGCCTCATCAGATTACAAAACTGGTTTGAGCAAAAGCTGCTCTGCGATATGAACATGCTTTATTAATCCCACCCGATTTCAGGACGAGGATATGCTCTGGTGCCAGTTCCACCTCGATACCACAGGGGAGCAGAAAACACTCCCCCCCACCCCCCATGCTTTCTTTTCACCTCCAGCAATAGCTACCTTGGGTGCTCAAAGCTTGCCACGGAGGAGAGTGGTGCATTGACCTGATCCCTAGATTACACAGGCCTTCCCAGCCATTAGAGAAGGTCCGACAGTCAGTGCTTAGGAATGGTAAATCGGACCTCACTTTCCAGCAGCTGTACATTTTTTCCACAGTGAGCCTGGGCAGACTATTTGGCCATGTGGTGCGTGACTCAGTGGGTTTGCACTCTCGCCTCGGAGTCAGAAGGTCTTGGCTTCAAAGCCCCACTCCAGAGACTGACTTGAGCACACAATCGCGCCGGCACTTCAGCACAGCACAGAGGGAGTGCCGCAATGTTGGAGGTGCCCTCCTTAAACCAGACATTAAACCAAGGCCCCGCACCCCCGCCCCCACCCGCCCACCACCCCAGCCCCCCCAGATGGAAAAGACCTCATGACACTATTTCAAATTAGAGCAAGCGAGTTTTTCCTACAATACAACTGTGGCCACAATGCATGAGTGTTTCGGTGGCTGCTTTGGGAAGCCCCGAGGTCTTGAAAGGAGCTATATAAATGCAAGACTTTCTTTACTGTGGAGCCCAATCCTGACCCCAGTTTACATCCACGTCCTTAGGAAACATTCCTCCCTCCCAATCCTGTGGCTCTGAGATGGAATAGTATCAGCCCAGCTCAGCAAGGGTTGAAGTGCAAAACTGGAGGCTTTCCGGCCGCTTGCGGCATCCACTGAGCCCAGAAACTAGTCAACCAGTCGGAGGAGAGGCCCAGAACATCTGAAGCGTCCATGCAATATTTTTTTTTAAAATGCAACATTTTTAAAAATGCCACTAAAGGTTTCTGATTCACAACCTAGCTAAAACCACACTCCATCCATTCCTGTCCCTCCTCCAGCCTGACCTTCTCACTTGTGAAACAGCTGTGAGGAGGATGGGCTCTGACAATCCTGGGAGTTCACACTGCCCTGAATAGCCAGGCTATCCAAGTCGCTGCAGATTCTTTGCAGCGACGGTGATCCATTACTTCATACTGGCTTCATTGGTGCAACACAGGAGCTTCACCCCTCTCAGGGCAATCCAAAAACGACTGTAAACATATGTAAGAGCACAAAGGAATTAATAATAAACATGCTTTACATGCAACCGCCCAGGTTTTGTGTCTTGTGCTGTTATTCACCCTCGGTCAGCTTTCCTATGGTTGTTTATCTTTATATATACTCCTACACTTAAAAAGGCAACTACATTTCAAAAGTACTTCATTGACTGTAAAAGGCTTTGGGACCCGCTGACAATGTTAGAAACACAGGTCCCTTTAAGAGTAAACCAGGAAGAGCTTCAGGAGTGAATTGAGAGCAGGTGATGCTTGTTGGAAGCCTGCACTCGAGCTGGGTTTGGCTTCAAGACAGGGAGGGGGTCCAGAAGGGAAGAGTGGAAACTGGTATTTGTACTGAATTAAAGGTTTAACAATGAATCCGTTGTGATTCACAGAACGTCTTCTGCTGCCTAATTTGGTAAATGGATATCCGCCTATTAAACGCTGCTGAGGTTGTGAAAAGCGCCGCTGTAAACGCAAGTTCGTCTTTCCTCGAACAGCAATCCAGCATTGGTCAGCTCTCGGTAATAAGCTGGGTTCAATAGGGAACACGTGGCGAAGAGAGGGCCATAACTGCACAGACTCAATTCTCCAGCACACATTCCCTACGAGTGAACCTCTGCAACATGGGTTCGGGAGCCACAAGAGGAACGCCTGCACGGGCGAGTTGTATATGGAAAAAATATACGACACACGTTTTGAAAAGCCGGGTCTAAAGCTCACAAATCACTCACAGGAATGGCAGCTTATTTATATTTTTTTTTAAATTCACTCACAGGATATGGCCAGCATATGCTGCCTGTCCGTCACTGCCCTTGAAGTTGGTGGTGAGCGGCCTTCTTGAGCCACTGCAGAATGTGAGACAATGGTCTTAGTGGTTTTGATTTAACTGAGTAAGTTGCTTGGTCACCTCAGAGGGCAACCACACTGCTGTGAGTCAGAAGTCACATCCAGGCCACAGTGGGGTTTTTTTTTTTGTCCCCCTATTTATTTTTTCACGGGATGTGGGCATCACTGGCAAGGGCAGCATTCGTTGCCCATCCCTAATTGCCCTTGAACGGAGTTGCTTGCTGGGCTGCCTCAGAGGGCAGTTATGAGCCAACGGCATTGCCGTGGATCGGAGATCGTGTGCAGGCCAGATCAGGCAAGGCTGGCAGACTTCCTTCCCCAAAAAAGGACATTAGTGAACCAGACGGGTTTCTGCGACAATCAATGATGATTTCATGGTCACCATTACGGAGATGAGCTTTCAATTCCAATTTTTTTCTTCATTGAGTTTAAATCCCACCAGCTGCCGTGGACCGACATCCAGTGACAATACCTCGACGCCATTATCTCCCCGGGATGGCAGGTTTCCTTCCTCAAATGACACTAGTGAGCAAGTTGGTATTTTTTTTTAACCAAAACCAGGTTTTTTTTTAAAATCAAACAACAATCTGTTAGTTTCACGGTCACCGCTACTGAGTCTAGCTTTTTCATTTCCCGCTATATTTAATTAATTAACTGAATTTAAATTCCTCAGGTGTCAGGGTGGGATTTGAATTCATGTGTCCGGATCATCAATCCAGGCGTTCCAGTAAATAATCAACGGCCAACCCGGGTCACTTTGCCTGTTTAGCGGGGATTGGCAGGTGGGTGGAGAAAGAGGGCAGTGGGGTGTTGAGGAGCAGGGTACCAACATCTAGAGAAACAAAGAGCTGAGGCGTTATGCAGGGAGCAGGGTCATCTGCCCCCAGCTGGGGTAAAGGTCGGCGGTGATCCCGCCTTCGCTCGGCCGGCTCGCCCCGCGACACTGAATGGACGTCGGGGCTGTTAATTGGCTTGACCCTGGCCTTCTGCTCCCCATTGGAGAGGAAGTCCCACCTCCAAAATCAGCCCAAAAAGGTGTTCTTTGATGGTTAGGGCACCTGCCGGAAAATAATTCTCAAAAACGATCAACGTGACACTCATTTACAACTTTAGGTTACTGGGTAAAGACAGCAACATGAGCTCTCTGGGCATGTGTCAAAATATTGCATAGAAATTACACACTGCAAATTGGCCATTCGGCCCTACTAACTCATGTGGTTGTTTGCCCTCTGTGAGCAAATAGACCTAATTACACTTCCCCACCCAGTTCTCAGAGCTCCTTACCCCTTTTCATTTATCTACTTATCCAGCCCAATCTTAACTTCTTACACAGTTCCGGCCTCAAGCACGAATCCTGGAAAACAATTCCAGTCTCATAACTGAATGAAGAAGTTTGATCTTGCTCTTTGCCCTAGATCTCTTACAATTAATGGCCCCTCATTATAGACTTCCCAACGATCGGAAACAGTCTGCTTCGGCCGCCCTGCCTCATGTTTTCTGGACCTTAAACATTTCTACCATAAACCTCCCACAATCCGAACTGTTCTAGTGAAAATTGCCACAATTTGTTTCAAGCCTTTCTTGGAATTTCTCTTCCTCGTGCCAGACAGTCTCCTCATGCATTCTCATTGTAGCCTGCATTAGTAAACAGTATGGAGTAATTAAAGTTAAGTCATCCAAATCCTTGATTAAACTACAGCTTTTTAAGTACAATTTACTGCTCATCAACCTGCACTACAAGAAAGAAAATATTCAAATCTTCTCCTTTGTTTCCCCGGGGGGCAATTAATAGTTAATCACAAAAGTGATTTCCTGACTCATCATTCAACCCCCAGGAGGCATCAACTAAAGCCTAGAACCACACCTAAAAAAAAAAAGCTTCTTTACAAAGTACATTTCCTTCTGATGGAGTAATTCCAGCAAAGGCAGCAGAGAATGACACGTGTTAATCCACATCGAATACTGAATGATCTAGACGTAAATGCAGGAAGTAGGATCAGTCATACGGACTTAAAACATTATCTGTCTCTCTCTCCGCAGATGCTGTCAGACCTGCTTTTTTTGTTTCAGATTTCCAGCATCCGCAGTATTTTGCCTTTATTTATGATCAGTAAATTCGCAGATTGCGCAAAAATTGGTGGTGTGGTAAATGCTGAGGAGGAAAGCCTTAGACTACAGGAGGATATAGATGGGCTGGTCAGATGGCCAGAACAGTGGCAAATGGAATTTAATCATTAAAAGTGTGAGGTGATGTATTTTGGAAGGGCTAACAAGGCAAGGGAGTATACAGTGAATGGTAAGACCCTAGGAAGTACAGAGTATCAGAGATACTTTGGGGTGCATGTCCACAGATCCTTGAAGGCAGCAGGACAGATAGGTAAGGTGGTTAAGAAGGCATATGGGATACTTGCCTTTATTAGTCGAGGCATTGAATACAAGCGCAGGGAGGTTACGATGGAGCTGTATAAAGCGTTAGTTAGGCCACATCTGGAGTAGTACCTGCACTTCTGGCCGCCACATTATAGGAAGGATGTGATTGCACTGGAGAGGGTGAAGAGGGGGTTCATCAGGATGTTGCCTGGGCTGGAGGGTTTCAGCTATAAAGAGACTAGATAGGTTGGGCAAAAACAGAAAATGCTGGAAAAACTCAGCAGGTCTAGCAGCATCCACAGTATTTTGCTTTTATCCTAGATAGGCTGGGGCTGTTTTCCTTAGAACAGAGAAGGTTGAGAGGGGACTTGATCGAGGTGTACAAAATTATGAGGGGCATAGATAGGAAGAAACTTTTCCCCTGAGTGGAGGGGTCAATAATAGGGGACGTAGATTTAAGTTAAGGGGCAGGAGGTTTAGAGGGGAGCTGAGGAAAGATTTTTTCACCCGGAGGGTGGTGGGAATCTGGAACTCACTACCTGAAAGGGTGATAGAGGCAGGAACCCTCGCAACATTTAAGTAGTATTTAGATGAACACTTGAAACGCCATAGCGTACAGGGATATGGGCCAAGTGCTGGAGAATGCAATTAGAGTAGATAGGGGCTTGATGGCCAGCACAGACATGATGGGCCGAAGGGCCTCTTTCCATGCTGTGAAACTCTATGACTGCCCTGCAGATTGGCAAGAGGGAAAATCTAGCCTTGCTTCTGAACTCTAAACCCATTACCCAGATGGGAGTGTGTGGGGGTCAGCCTCCCTGCACTGAGCTATTGGGGGTGTCCACAATGAGCAGACTGCCAACACAATCTCTGTCCAGACTCGCACACCAAGAGCAAGTGTTTGGCTGAGGTACAAATGGTCACCGTTGCCTGCAGAACCACATCCCCAGTAGAAGGTCCCAGTTTCAGGAGCGAGATGGGGCAGCACCCAGATAAGGGAGTCAAAATGCAAACATTATGTCTATCAAAACTTTGCAAGGATTATTGTGCAAACATTTGCTTCCAGGATTTTAGGACGTGGCCACTACCATTTCCCATTTGTTGGATAAGGTCAAAATATTACCACCACAAACAGGATCTTTGCCCAGAACAAGACAAACATAGCATAAAAGTAAAGAACTGCGGATGCTGGAAATCCAAAACAAAAACAAAAATACCTGGAGAAACTCAGCAGGTCTGGCAGCATCGGCGGAGAGGAGCAAGCATATTTGGAGAACTACAAACTCAATGCAAACAAATTTCAGAACTGTAGTCAATACACAAGAGTAGGTTTTTAATCTCATCATGGGTTGGATTAAACTTCTCATCACTGGCGAAGCTTTAGTCAGGTCTCTGGACAAAAGCTATTTTAGAGACAGTCGTGGCTCAGTTGGTGGTGCTCTCCCCTCAGAGTCACAAGGTTCTGGGTTGAAGCCCCACTCCAGAGCAGGGATGGAGCACCAAAATAAAATCAAGGCTGACATTTCAGCGCAGTGCTGAGAGCGCACTGAACTGTTGGAGGTGTCCTCTTTCAGAGGAGAGGTTAAACTGAGGCCCCATCTACCTATCTGAGTAGACGTAAAAGATCCAATGGCACTATTTCAAACATTGTGGGGGTGGGGAGCAGCGACGGGCAGGGGTGGGGTGGGGGGGGGGGGGGTGGTATGGATGGTTCCAGTGTCCGGGCTAATATTCACTGCTCAATCAGCACCACCAAAACATTTTATGTGGTCATTGTCACGTTGCTGTTTGTGGGAGTTTACCATGCAGATCTTGCCTGCTGCACTTCCCAAAACACAAGTGACTACACTTAAAGTACTTCATTGGTAATAAGATGCTTTGAGCCATCTGGAGGTCGTGACAAGTGCTATATAAATGCAACTCTTTCTTTTTATATTCTAATAAGAAATGGTTATTTAACTCAACACGGAGTGTAGATAACTAAGCCATACAGAACAGAAGACCCCAGGCTCCATCCCTAATCTATGCTGAGTATAAGGATCTGCAGCTTTTGTTCATACGGACTCGAAACGTTAACTGTGTTTCTCTCCGCAGATGCTATCAGACCTGCTGGGTTTTTCCAGGTATTTTGGTTTTTGTGTCTGCAGCTTTTACCTTTGCCTATATGTACTCGGGTTTGCAGTGACTTTGCTGTTGGGTCTCATTCCGATTTAGTTTCTGGAAACCCAAGAGCCAGTTTTCAGCCACCCAATTGCAGGTTCAAGGATCCTGGTCTTACCGTGGGCCACTCAAGGTGGATTTAAGAGGATTTGGAGCAGGAGCCAGCTCCTGGATGCTAGTCTCTGAGATCAAGGAGAACATAAAAACAGTTTAAAATCACCTAGTAATGTTGTGGGTGTGTGTGTGTGTGTATAAAGGCAGCAACACAGCTCATTTCTATTACAGCCTTGCCTTTGAAGGCAGGGTTGCATTAAATGATTGAGCTAACACAGGTTATGTAGTACCTCAAACGTAGAGGAAATGACATTTAATTAAACATTGCATTTCGAGTGCTCACCTTGTATTTAACTACAGGGTTCTCACCAAGTACCAGCATGTTCAGTTATACTTTTTCCACTTAAAAAAAAACTTACTTCTATTAACAAAAAGCAGTTAAAAGTTAAGCTTTAAAGGACATGTAAATACAAAGGAACATTACCTTTAAAAATCCAATAATTATTGAAATATCGGTACAAAATTACAAACTCATAATCGGAATGGTCACTGCAACAATATATTCCCGAAGATAAAAACAAAAAAACTGCGGATGCTGGAAATCCAAAACAAAAACAGAATTACCTGGAAAAACTCAGCAGGTCTGGCAGCATCGGCGGAGAAGAAAAGAGTGGACGTTTCGAGTCCTCATGACCCTTCGACAGAACTTGGTTCTGTCGAAGGGTCATGAGGACTCGAAACGTCAACTCTTTTCTTCTCCGCCGATGCTGCCAGACCTGCTGAGTTTTTCCAGGTAATATATTCCCGAATATACCCGTCCACAGTTAAACATGAAGGCAGGCTAAGCACCACCTCGTTGCCACGGTTTCTTCACCAGAAAAGGAATTTACAAAACTGATTGCTGCCCCACAAATATGTTGATACCTCAGGAGAAACAGGCATGTCAATGATCCCCTTCCTCCCCTCACACTGAAAATCAAATCCATTGCTTAAAAAAAGCCAAAAGCACTTTTCAGCTCACTTGTTACCAACTTGGACAGTCTCTGTTTGGTGGCTTCTTTTCATTCACTTTGTTCAGAATACGTGCGTGTTTCAATGCAAGGTGACCAAAGCCAAACACCTCAGTGTTGTCAGAGTGGCCGCACGGAAAACAAATTGGTCTTGGCCAAGGATTCTGAGGTAAACTATAATCTTCGAAATTCTCGAGTTACCACACACACAACACAGGAAGTGCGAGCGTGCATCTTATTATTAAAATAATATGCCTCCTCTAACAACCGCAATCTCCCAGTGCGGTTAGTTAACCGCATGCTACCTGTGTCCTATTCACTGATAGGGACCGCCAGAAGTCATTTGAAAATTGTCCTGCGAAAGTGAGAATCAGGTGCCACCACTTTAACGACTCTGAATCTATTCCTCAGATTGTTGTGCGAGTTAGTGGAGATTGATGATGCCCTGACTGCACCAAATATAAATATTGGTGGGGGGGGGGGGGGGGGGAGGTGAAACTCACCATACAATAGCTGTGCCAAAACAGAGGAGCAAAATTTCCTGTGAGATGTGCAGCAAATTATTAAACCTATTCTTTGTCAAGTGAGCCTACAATATTATTGTACACAGTACCCAAGCGAGATCCATCGCCCAATCCCTCACGCTTTCTGTACTTACCACAATCGCTGATAGTTCTCATGGTCACCATTACTGAGACTCGCTTTATATTCCAGATTTATTAATTGAATTTAAATTCCACTTCACTAAACCTCAAAAAAAGGAGCAACCGATTAACAAGGTACATATTTACGCCATTCACAGGCATCTTAATGGTTTTGAGGTGCTTGCCCCATCTCTTAGTTCCCTTGCCATTCCATGCAACCTTTGCATTGGTCACTCTTAAATCTTTCATGGGATGTAGGTGTCACTGGCAAGGCCAGCATTTGTTGCCCATCTCTAAGTGCCCTTGAACTGAGTGGCTTGCTCGGCCATCTCAGAGGACAGTTAAGGGTCAACCACAATTGCTGTGGATCTGGAGTCACATGTAGGTAAGACCAGGTAAGGACGGCAGATTTCTTTCCCTAAAGGGCATTAGTGAACCAGATGGGTTTTTCGACAATCGATGACAGTTTCGTGGTCACCACTGAGACCAACTTTCAATTTGGGAATTTTTTTTTTAAAAACACTGAATTTAATTTTCACCAACTGCCATGATGAGATTTGAACCCATGTCTCCAGAGAATGCTAGTCCAATGACATTACCACTATACCACCATCTCGCCCATGTTTCAATGTGTTTAACAGTAGTTATACATTTACACAGATTGTTTACAGACAAAGGTCAGGATCTTACCAGCACTCAGAGTCCGGTGATGAGACCACTTGTAGGTCTTGAGCCCATGAGATCAGAGGTGATGTCTCCAGCAGCAGCCGCCTTTGCCACTGGGGGGGGTGAGCTTGGGCTTGGGCTTCTGAAACACGCACCTTCAGCCCAAGGCCCTCATGTGCTAGCTGGCTGCTCCGCCGCCTGCAAAACACCAGCGGCCTGGGAAAAAAGGCCATCAATTGACCCTTTAATTATGTAAATTAGCTGCCCGCCTCCAGTTGGCAAGCAGCCGAGCTGCTGGCACTCCCATCACTGGGAAAACCATCCAGCGGCAGGATTGTGCCGGGAGCCCTCTACTCACAGCTCCCCGGCAACCCCTTTCACATCATACCCTATGACCAAGGAAGCAGTAAAATCCCAGCCTGGAGTCACTAGGACTTTTCAAAGGTACACAACGAAGGCATACTTGATGGTCATCAGTCAGTAAATTCAACATCAAGGCTCACATGTCTTGCATAGCTCATGGAGTGCACAATAATGTCACAAACATGATGCATGGGTGGTCTGACAGAGTTTCAGCGTCAAGTTGTGCAGGAGAAACCATCGCAGCTAAATTAATTTACTGATACTATTTTTAACAAGCTTCTCTCTCTCTCTCACTGCTCACACGGAGGTAAAACAGCTGAAACTACAGAGTCCTTCAGGCTACCTTCAGTTTAAGAGTGACCAATGCAAAGGTTGCATGGAATGGCAAGGGAACTAAGAGATGGGGCAAGCACCTCAAAACCATTAAGATGCCTGTGAATGGCGTAAATATGTGCCTCGTTAATCGGTTGCTCCTTTTTTTGAGGTTTAGTGAAGTGGAATTTAAATTCAATTAATAAATCTGGAATATAAAGTGAGTCTCAGTAATGGTGACCATGAGAACTATCAGCGATTGTGGTAAAAACCCATTTAGTTCACTAATGTCCTTGAGGGAAGGAAATCGGCCATCCTTACCCGGTCTGGCCTACATGTGACTCCAGACCCACAGTAACTTGGTTGACTCTTAACTGGCCTTTGAAATGGCCGAGCAATTCGCTCAGTTCAGGAGTAATTATGGATGGGCAACAAATGCTGGCTTTACCGGCGATGCCCACAACCCATGAAATAATTTTTAAAATGATAAGCTTCGGTGGTACCCCCCCACCACCCCCACCCCACCACCCCCACCCCACCATGCTCCATTTCTTCCTGGAGCCCCAGCTTCCACATTCCTCTGTCCGATGAGGACTGGGCGGTGCAGAAGGGTTAAACAGGGTGCTCACATCCCAATTGGCACTGCATTCCTACTGGCTATCTTGACTGCCAGGCCTTCAGGAGACAAGCAAAGCCTTTGTTGTAGGGTGCACAGTCCACGGCCTCACTCAGGCTCGCAGTGCCAAAATAAATGGTGCTGCAGTGTGGTTTCCCGTCCTGCCCATCAGCTGTAGGCAGTAGGCAGCAGACCAAATTCGAGAACTGCAACGAGGCCGTCCCCACCCACTCCCCTGACCGAGAGTTAAAAGGGCCCTAAGCCTCTCACTGGCAGGTCCATGCCAACTTGCCCGGGGTTAAAAATCAGGGCTTGGGTGCGAAAAATTAAAGCTCAACACGACAAAAAAAAAAACTTTTAAAAAAATCTGCAATAAAAGCAGACGTTAAATAGGTCCTTAACTATTTAGTATCGACTGCACTCCTGCAACCTCTGTAATTCACATCCATTCCTTTTACACACTGTGTTGCTGTTTGCTCAGGTTTTCAAACAAACACTTTTGAGGTGGAGCAGGCTTTGTATTGTCCTTGAGGGGATAATAATAGTCCGTTGGCATGACACACTCTTAACACTCAGGGTTTATGTGGTGGGGACAGAGTCAATATTTTCAGCAGTATAGTGCCATTGTGTGCCCCTGCAGAATATCACCGGTCAGGACTTTGAGATTCGATACAGGAGAGAAACAAATCACAGATCAGGGCTGGCAGGAAAAGGACACATTCTGGGAGTTCTCAGCAAGTGTAGAAAAGAATATGACCAGAACCCCAGCCTAATTATTATTCGGTGTTTGCTTTTCCTCCATCAGCACGTCAAAAGGCACAGTGTTAATGAGCAAAACAGTCCCTTGTGTAACTGAAGCAGATGAACGTTTGTGTATGTGTGTTAGAACGCTGTCCTCTTGCTGAATGGTTCCAAGTTTGTGCAGTCAGGAGCCATGAGCACAGTCGCACAGTGCTACATTACGAGGTTAACAACTCAAGAGGCCTAGACTACTGATTCAGAGATACGAGCTCAGATCCCACCACAGCAGCTGGGGAATCTAATTCAGTTAATCAAGTTTTAATCTGTTACTATTAGACTGTCATTTAAAACCCGCCTGGTTCACAAGCGGAGGGAAATTTGCCTTCCTCACTCGGTTTGGCCTGTACGTGGCTTCAGAGCCACACCCCCACGTTGTTAGTCCTTAACTGCCCTCTGAGATGGCATGGCAAGCCACTCAGTTCGTACTCAAGGAGGAGGCTCACCACCACCACCACCTTAAGGGAGAGACTACACCCCGTGAAAAAAAAGACAGCAGCCGAGGCCGACAGACCAATTAATTCACCGGTTCAATCCCTGGTCTATGCCAAGTTAGGTGATCTCAGTTGGTGCAACATTAAAGGTTCCTCTGAAGCTCCCTGAGCTGGGGAGGAGGGAACGGTTAAAAATAGATCAGAACGCCACAAGAAATAGGAGCAAGGGTAGACGATATGGCCGATACGACAGCTGCCTCATGACCCTTTCTGGATGTGGCCACGTGCAGGAGATAGGCTCACACTCTTATGGTGACTGAATAATCAGCTCAGATTCACTTAGTTAAGGCTTCAAGAGTGGTCACTCGGTAGGTCACCAGTGACAAGCAACAACTGTGCAACCACATCCCGGAAAAGGTCAGTGCCTTCAGGTGAGGGGGAAAACTAAAATAAAAATAAACTCCTTTCATCCAAGGGCAGGGCTGGGCTGGGGAAAAAAAGCAAGCTAACAGGAGAGGGTGGAGGACTTGCTCCGATGTCCTCAAAGGTCAGTTTAGACAGTCTTGATCGAGTTTTTAAATGACCTTGAGTTGACCCTGCAAAATATTCACGAATAAATTCCTTTGGGAATTCGGAAGAAACCTCTTTTCCTAGAGAGTGGTTGGAATGCGGAACTGGCTGTCACCAGGGGTGGTCGAGGCAAATAGCAGGGGTGCGTTTATGACAGGACACAAGCAATAGAAGGTGACAGGATGAGAGGAAGAGGGATTGAAGGAGACTCATGTGGAGCATAAACACCAGCATCGACGAGGCCGAAATGGCTTCAATACTGCAAATTCTATTTAAAACCACCAACCGGCTCTTTCACTAGGGCTGCCCTTCCAAGAGTGGGGTCAGAACGCCTTGTTGCATTAAACACCATTATCTGGTTTTTAAGCCATGGTTGGTGCTATTCCTTGATACCCAAAGAGAAGGAGATTTGGGCTTTGTAACATCATGAATGGGCAGTCCACTTCACTTCTCTAACAATTTTTATTACCTTTGGCTTCAATGGGACAAATGTAAAACCTGCCACAAAGGCAAAATTTTCCCACCTTGAGTGCAAAATTTAGCTCAATAATGTGATCAAAGGAATAAACAGAAATGAACGCGGCACCATGATTCTGGCAATCTGAGTTCAAAAAGTATTTGTGCTCACTTTGGCACAACTGGAACAACACAGACAGGATCAGCACTCTCAACTTTTAATCCAGCTCATTTGCAGTCCTGATTTACATCGCTCCACCACTAGTGGCCCTGCCTTCAGCGGCCTAGGTCCCAAGCACTGGAATTCCCCCGGCCACCCCCACCCACACCACCTCTCCGAGTCGCTCTTTAAAAATCCTCCCACCAAGCTTCTGGCCCTAATATCTCCTTATATGGCGCAGTGTCAAATTCTGTTTAGCAATGCTCCTGTGAAGCGCCTTGGGATGATTTACTATGTCAAGGGTGCTATATAAATGCAAACTGTAGTTATTGTGGTGAAAGCCAAATCCTGTCAGTTTTTTTTTCTCTAGGAGAGAAGGCCAGCGCACGCGGGGTGGGTCTGATTCTCTGCTGAGAGCACAACCTGCTCTTTCTCAGAGACAGTGAAACAGTGCTTTCAAAATTCTATACCGGACTAAATATTTCTAAGCAAACTACTTGTGATTTAAA
This sequence comes from Carcharodon carcharias, assembly GCF_017639515.1. Classification (NCBI taxonomy): domain Eukaryota; kingdom Metazoa; phylum Chordata; class Chondrichthyes; order Lamniformes; family Lamnidae; genus Carcharodon; species Carcharodon carcharias. The sequence goes on along the minus strand of NC_054472.1, from coordinate 19,993,897 downwards.
TTTTCAGAGGTGTGAAGGCAAAATACTGCAGATGCTGGAAATCTGAACAGAAATGGAAAATGCCAGGAATACTGGGCAGGTCAGGCAGCATCTGTGGAGAGAGGAACCAGAGTTAACGTTTCAGCTCAACCTCCTTTCTGATCAGATCAGAGTTTTGATAAAAGGTCACAGAACCAAATCACTAACGCGCTCTCCACAAGCGCTGAGTATTTCCAGAATTCCCCGTTTTCATTACAACTATTTTGACTCCTGACCAACTGAAATAAAGTCTGAAAATCAAGTTTGGTGGTGACGCATTTTAATAGTTTACTGGCTGGGGGCGGGGTGGGGGGGAAATCAAGCCACTGTTCCACCACTAGAGGTCACACGTTGATAGCTTCCAGTGTTCCAGTATCCAGCAAATATCTCTCTCCACAGATGCTGCCTGACCCGTTGAGTGTTTCCTCGCACTGTCTGTTGGACCTGATCATTTTAATACAGCCCAGGGAGGTCTCAGGTCAAAACCCATGTCAACCAATTGCATAGTGTATGGTGATCAGTTGTCATCATCGGCTGTAGTGTCCTCAGCTTCAGGAGAGCAAATTCTGCCAGGATTCCAGCTTCCTATTACCAGCTTATTCCCGCTGGGAGCTCATTTTGTGCCACATCCACTGCAAAGTCATTGCCCTGGGTCAGTAAGTATTGGAAGCACTGGGATTATTTACCTACTATAGCAAGGCTGTACCATGTATTACCTCAACAGGTATAAGGTCCTGCTGCCCATTTCTGAGTTCAAGTGCATCTCATGGTTATTGTCAATGATTGTGGGTGATCTGAGCCTGCTCGCACTGACCAGCAGTGTGGGTTCCAGTTTCTCAGCCCATACAGGTCTCACCTTCACATCGGAGGTCAGAAAGGCAACATCAGAAATAAGATTTCTGAGTTATTCTGAAGTTGTTCTCCCAACGCCTCTGATACACCGAGACCACTTCATAATTCAGTCACTTCTTTTGAAGAACTAACAAGGAGGGTTGATGAGGGTAGTGCAGTGGGTGTTGTCGACATGGATTTCAGTAAGGCATTTGATGAGGTCCCACATGGCAGACTGGTCAGAAAAGTAAAAGCCCATGGGATATTTCTCCATTTGCCCTAGCAGAAGTGTCAATTAACAGGGGGCAGAGATTTAAGGTGATTGGTAGAAGGATTAGAGGGGACATGAGGAAAAGGTTTCTTCACCCAGAGGGTGGTGGGTGTTTGGAACTCGCTGCCTGGTTTGGTGGTGGAGGCAGAATTCCTCAACTCACTTAAAAGGCATCTGGATCTGCTGCAAAGCTACAGACTGGGAGCTGGAAGGTGGGATTGAAATAGGCAGCTAGTTTATTTTTATTGCGTCTTTTTCGGCCAGTGCAGAGACGATGGGCTGAATAGCCTCTTTCTGTGCCGTAACTTTTCTAATGTTCTACAGTGTGGATAGTGCGGATTCAAAGCGTCAGCAGCTTCACCACTCTGTGGCATTAATACAGCCAAGCTCTAGAGTCAGGACCTGTAAATGTGCACAAAATAAAATCAAGCCAAGACAAGCGCAGCACAAGTTCATCAACATGTGAGGTTGGGCCTTTATCAAATGCTCCAACTACAGCGAAACATTTGAGCTGATGGTCGGTGGGAATTCTGAACTATTTGGAAGAGAGCGTTTAGCAACTTATTGAACCACATCAATACATGTTCACAATCAAACACCTCTGCCAAGGTTAAACTGGTCAAAGCATAACCTCTAGGTGTTGAAGTCTGTGCTCTAAGATTGGCGACCCTCAAGGGTTGCTTACACAACTAGGATGGATGGAAAGCGGGGGAGCTACCATAGTTCAATCCCCCTGCCTTCACCTCCCCATCATTCCTGGGCCATAGGGGTCAATCACAGCATTCGTGTAGCTGGTCAAGTTTGGATCAACCAGCTGACAGTTAACCTGGGACATTAATGTCTGCATAACTCAGTAGCACACTGGGAGTGGCATTTCCCTACTATCCTTTCAAGGATCATGGGAGAGGAATAAGGGTCATATAGTACTGTCCCTCTTTCCCTCTTTTTCCACATTCTGCAATTGCCCTGATGTGCACCCCAACTCCTTTTACTGGATTGCACCATCTGGGGTTAAGGAAGTCTCTCTCTTGGATTTAATATCTTAAACTGCACAGACTTCAACCAATGACGTGTAAGTGGCTCCACTTCAGCAATACGATGGAAACAAACGTCTCTGGTCTTTACTGAGTTAACTGTGGCAACCAGATTGGTGCCAGTCTCCACAAGTGGGGAAGTAGTTTGGGGTGGTGCAAAAAATAAACACCAGTCAGGTGTCTCTGTCGAGATCACTATTGGGTAAGCATGACTGCCCAACACCAACCAGGTGGCAAGATTTCAAACAGCAGCCCAGGGCAATAATGGGGCCTTGCCAGCGTCCACCATATCCCAGGAAGGAATGAAAAATAAATTGAAGACCGGCCCAAGGACAGGACCAGGCCTGTTTGTAACACACTGTGCTGCAATCCATTGTCTAGATTCACACACAATGGTAAATATAGCAATGGTGCTCTCTGGCACAGCATGCTGCTTAGTGACAGCAAAGATCCTTTAGATAGATCCCTTAACAGTACAGAGCTGTTCTGTAACTCACACACTCCCATTGAATGAAAGCTCTGCTTCAGGAGTGCAACGAAAGCCCACTCCACCATGAAGAGTTGGCACTTGGGCGAGATATTGCCAAAGGTCCTGGTATCAATGCAACAGTGTGTATGTAACAGCACCTTTGGGAGTAGTGAGAATATTGGAGAAAGGATGTTGTATAAAGGAACAACTCTTATAGCACCGTTGATAAACTCAGAATGTGGCAAAGCGTTTTACAGCCAATGAAGTATTTTTGAAGTGTAGCCGCAGTTGTAATGTAGGAAAACGTGGCGGCCAGCTCACACACAGCAAGCTCCCACAAATAACAATGAGGGAATGGCGTGTAATCTGTTTCTGAGATGCAGTTGGAGGGATAAGCATCATCCAGGACACCTCCCCGATATTCTTCAATTAGTGCCCTGGGATCTTTAACGTTTACCCAAGACGACACAATTTTAACGTCCCATCTGAAAGACAGCACCTTCAACAGTGCAGCATTCCATCATTACTGCACTGGAGCCTAGATTGCATATTCTAGGCCTTGAAACACAAAACTTCTGTCACACAGGCAAGAGTTCCAGCAACTAAGCCAGGGCTGACACATTCTGCGAGTAAATCTTGATGGCTTATCATTGATACCGCAACTTCAAATTCTTTGTCAAAACTAATAAAATTAAACTACTACATTGTACAATCTAAAACACATAATATAGAGTGAACAAAAAAGCCACTCAAAACGACATTAACTAATCCCATCATTGACGAATGGATTGCTGTGTTAATTGTCTTTGTTTGGAGAAACATGATAATTATGGGTTGGTTGGAGCTGGATGGATGCCGTAACAACAATTGTGCTAACACAGTCCTGTAAGTGTAAAGCAAATCACTTCATCAAGGTACGAGATAATTACAATGCTATCAAGAGACTTATTTTAGTTTATATATTGGTACCATCCGTTGCATTAATCATACTTAAGCTAATGTGCTTTGTGTGTTGTGCAACATCTTTACAAATTGCCCCCGACAGCAAGTGCACCAACAGAGGCACACACCTAGGCTAAATAGTGGGCATGCAGTTTCACCGAGCCTCCAAAATTCACCTCAAGTTCAGATGTCTGCTGTGGGGGCAGTGATATCAGTAGTAAAGTAAAAGAGTATCACTACAGGACCTGGGTGTCACGCTGCCATTCCAGCCAAACCCCTCCACAAGCAAGCTGAATTCCCCATATTGCTGGGAGAGTTGTGGGAGAGAAGCACCCGCGGGTACACTAGGCAAGCAAGGGGTGGAGAGTAAAGAGCAAGGCTTTGTCAGTCAAGACACATAGCTACATACAACATCCATTTCCAACATTATGGCCTGCGCCCCTGATTTGAACTGCCCCACTGTTGGTGGTTGCAGCTTCAGTTGCCTAGGCCCCAAGCTCTGGAATTCACTTCTCTGCCTCTCCACATCACTTTCCTCCTTTAATAGACTCTTTAAAACCTACCTCTTTAACCAAGCTTTTGGTCATCTGACCTAATAACTCCGTGTGTGTCCCGGTGTCATGTTTTGTTTAATAATGCTCCTGTGAAGCCCCTTGGGATTTTTTTTTATTACATAAAAGACCGTGTGCAAATGCTTTACAGTTCTGCACAGGTCTACAGTATTAATCTTCTCAGATGTTTTAGTCAGAAACATACGTATATCGTTAAGATGTTTTTTGTTGGCCCTTGTACTTCACTAAAGCAAATCTACTGTCCCTTCCCACATAGCTGTCATTTCCCTCAAGTCAACTGACATAAAGGCAGCAATCTCAAAAACAATCATGAAGACAAGGGGAAGGAGGACAAGAAAATCTATTATTTGCACAGCATCTCAAAGGTTTTGATTAAGTATTATATAATCCCACATATAATCAAAGGCTGGGAATCCTGCAGCAAGTAACTCACCTCCTGACTCCCCAAAGTCTGTGCACCATCTACAAGGCACAAGTCAGGAGTGTGATGGAATACTCTCCACTTCCCTACATGAGTGCAGTTTCAACAACACTCAAGAAACTCAACAGCATCCAGGATAAAGCAACCTATTTCATCAGCACCCCATCCATCACCTTAAATATTCACTTCCTCCACCACCAACACACAGTGGCAGCAGTGTGTGCCATCTACAAGATGCAGTTCAGCAACTCGTCAAGGCTCCTTCAAAAGCACCTTCCAAACCTGTGGCCTCTAATACCTAGGACAAGGGTAGCAGATAGATGGGAACAACACCACCTGCAAGTTCCCCTCCAAGCCACACACGATCCTGACTTGGAGCTGTATCGCTTTCCTGGGTCAAAATCCCTCCCTAACAGTACTGTGGATGTACCTGCACATGGACTGCAAAGGTTCAAGAAGGCAGCTCACCAACCCCTTCTCAAGGGCAATAAGGGATGGGCAGTAAATGCTCGCTTAGCCAGCGACGCTCACATCCCATGAATAAATACAAAAAAGCGCAGCTAGATTAGCAGCTTCGGACAGGCTCAAGGCGGTTACCACAACAAGAGCATTGACTTGGCATAAATTATCCAGCCTTCTTGGTAATCCAGAAGCTGCTCAATGAAAAAGTAATATCAGCATACCACTTCAGCCGGAATGACATATTTCTGATTTCCACACACAACCAACAGCATGGTACGAATTCTTCACACAAAACGTGTCAAAAAGCACCCACAGGATGGCGAGTTTTGATTTTAGAAGGCAAAGTTAAAAATCACAAAAGCAATGGATTTTGTGCTATATTAAAAGATCTCCTCCCTTGAAGGGAAGGTAGTCTCTACAAGAAGCCAAAAACAAACTGCAAACTTTCACCCACATCACTGTGACATCTAGAAGATATACAGAGACATTTACCAGCCTGCCACATACGCCTGAAACATTACATAACTGGGAAAAAGCTCAAAACTTTACATTTGAACATAAGGCAAGAGCTTCATAATGAAATAAATATTAGCTTACATCTGTCTAATATGGAGTCCCTGAACTCCCTATAGACACGTCAGGCTCAATGAAGTGTCCTTACCACCATCAACACCCGGTAAACAAGAGAAATCATGCAATCTCTATCAGGAACATTTGTGTCTGCTGATAGGCAATCTATTAAGTTGTTACTCAGCTTCGAAAAAGTACAAGTTGTATCAGAAAATGCCTGTCTAGGAGCTGCTGACTATTCAGCCTCTCTCTTACATACCAGACAGATACATGGTGGGAAATTAACCAATGCCCTCCCGGGGAGACTGGGGAAATCAGCAATAGGCCATGGGGTGTGTTCCAAAGACACCCTGAAGCTCTCCTTGATTTGCAGCAACATTGACATAAACGATTGGGAGGAGCGTGCTGCCAACCGTTCAGAATGGCAACAAACTTGTCCATCAAGCTGCATCATGTTTGGAGTCACATTGTCTTAATCCTGAGGCCGAGCAGCAGAGGAGGAAAGAAAAGGAAGCAAATCCTGAGCTCTGGATCCCACCACCTCGTGGGACATCCTACCCCATGTGCTCAAAGGTCTGTGGGTTGAGAATTGACCTGTTCAGTCACATGAAGACCCTGAGTAGACATCATCCTCGAATCAAGGGACAGCTGACGACAACGATGACAGAGTGGAAACGCATAAATGTATCACCAAACCAGCGAGTTCACTGCAATGTCAAAGTATACTAACTGCACCGGGCCTCCACTTGTGAGTGGACACATGTACTGTATAGTATATGCATAGACACATGCATACACAATCCTGTAATCATTATGACCCATCTTACCACTGGGTACAAGAATAATGAGACAATGTGAAATGAAAGGTGCAATTCTAAAGTGGGTGCAGGAGTGGAGGAAGCTGGGGGTGTATGTGCACGAATCATTGAAGATGGCAGGACAGGTTGAGAAAGTGGTTAAAAATGCAGACAGGATCTGGACTTTATAAATAGAGGCTTAGAATAGAAAAGCAAGATGGTTATGATAAGCCTTTGTACAACATTGGTTCGACTTAAACAGAAGTATTGTGTCCAATTCTGGGCAACAAACATTAGGAAGGATGTGAAGGCATTGGAGAGCGTGCAGAAAAGAGAATGGTTTCTGGAATGCAGGAGTTCAGTTATGAGGATAGATTTGAACAGCTGGGGCTGTTCTCCTTAAAAGAAGGCTGAGAGGAGATTTGCTTAAGGGGTTCAGACAGAGTGGGTAGGGTGAAACTATTCCCACCAGAGGGAATGATCAAGAACTAGAGGACACTGATTTTAAATTGCAAAAGAACCAAAGGCAACATGAGGAAAGGCTTTCTCACACGACTCTCCATGCCAACGCTCTGCAAGAGCAATTTAGCTAGTCCCACTCCCGTGCCCTTTCTCCACAACCTTGCAAATTCTCTGTTCAGGTGCATGTCCAATGCCCCTTTGAAAGCCAAAATTCTATCTGCCTCCACAACTCTCTCAGGCAGTGCCTTCCAGATCCTGACCACTCGTCGTGTGAGAAAGCCTTTCCTCATGTTGCCTTTGGTTCTTTTGCAATTTAAAATCAGTGTCCTCTAGTTCTTGATCATTCCCTCTGGTGGGAATAGTTTCACCCTACCCACTCTGTCTGAACCCCTTAAGCAAATCTCCTCTCAGCCTTCTTTTAAGGAGAACAGCCCCAGCTGTTCAAATCTATCCTCATAACTGAACTCCTGCATTCCAGAAACCATTCTCTTTTCTGCACGCTCCCCAATGCCTTCACATCCTTCCTAATGTTTGTTGCCCAGAATTGGACACAATACTTCTGTTAAAGTCGAACCAGTAGTGTATAAAGGCTTATCATAACCATCTTGCTTTTCTACTCTAAGCCTCTATTATAAAGTCCAAATCCTGTCTGCATTTTTAACCACTTTCTCAATCTGTCCTGCCATCTTCAATGATTCGTGCATATACACCCCCAGCTTCCTCCACTCCTGCACCCACTTTAGAATTGCACCTTTCATTTCACATTGTCTCATTATTCTTCCTACCAAAATGCATCACTTTACTTCTCTGTCTGAAACTCCATCTGCCACATCTCTGCCAACTCCACCAACCTGCCCATGTCCTCTTCAAGTCAATCACTATCCCCCTCACAGCTCACAATATTTCCAAGTTTTATGTAATGTGCAAATTGTGCCCTGTGCACCCAAATCTAAGTTATTGACATACATCATGAAAAGCAGTGGTCCTGGTCCAGACCCCTGTGGAACCCCACATTTTATCTTCGTCCAGTCTGAGAAACAACCATTTGTGCTCATCACAGAGACTGTGCTGGGCAAGACTGTACCTTCCTACTCTGACCACGCAGACTCAGCAGTCAATCAGTCCCTGGTCATGTACAAGAAGGCTATTGTGGAGAACAGCTTCTTGCACTCCAATGCGTGCATTTGTAGATCTTTTCTATACCTCACACCAGCCATTTGTGAGGATTCTCTGCCCGGGACTGCCAATGGAGTGTTTAATTAGGGATTGTGTTCATTGAGATGGGCAAAAGAAATTTCACAAAAGATTTTCAGGGAGGAGACATTTAGCCAGGCAGGTTCCACTGAATTCAAGCCCAGAAATAAAAGGAAAAGGAGCTGAAGGGATGTGGGAAAAGGGCGTGAAAATATTATAAGAACTACGTGCACATGTGGAGGGTAAAGAACAACACCAAATATTTGGATCGAATCGTATGTTTCCGTGTTGGAACCTCTTTCTATTTTTATTTCTGGCTATGTTAGAAGAGTTGTATTGCTTTAACCCTGGAACTGCCTTCTTTTTAAGTAACTGGTCTCAAAGCCTCAAAGTCAAAGACCAAACTATAATACTTGACACTTTTAAGCTCAAAGCCAAACATTTTGAACTCATGAATGCCTCGGAAGATTCAGACCCCTGAATGACACAGAAAATGTCTTGTTTATACATGCCCAGACTGGTACTGTAGAATACATTAAATTTAAAAAAATATACATGGCTGGTTTGAATGACCAGTTATAAAAGACAGGTCATGTTTGACAAATTTCAAAAATAAGGTGGGTGTGGGGGGGAGGGGGAACAACTGACTGGTGGAGGGTCTTTAATGAACAACACAGCTCTTTTTTTGCTATTTTGATAGTAGCCTTTAGCCAGCCAGCCCTATTACATGGGTATCAGGCAGCTAACAGCTACATCAAAGTAAAGCTACTGCACTTTCTTTATGAGACTGATGGCAAGGGCGTTTCAGTTTTTCTTAAAAAACTAGGTCTTCTTCACATTACACAAGAACATGCCGCTCAGCCCAGCTAGTCTGCAGGTGTTTATGCCCCATTCTAGCCTCCTCCCACCCGACTTTATCTAGCCCTATCAACATATTTTTCTATTCCTTTCTCCCTCATGTACTTATCTGGCTTCCCCTTAAATGCACCAATGCTATTCCCCTCAACCCCTCCACTTGGAATCGAGTTCCAAATTCTCACCACTTTCCGGGCGAAGAAGGTTCTGCTGAATTCCCTATTATATTTATTAGTGACTGTTGTATATTTGTGAACTTTCATCAGAACATTAACCATGTTTCTCTCTCTCTCTCCACTGATGCTGCCTGACCTGCTGAGTACTTCCAGCATTTGTTTTTATTTCAGACTTCCAACATCGGCAGTATTTTTCTTTTATACTTATGACCCCTATCCCCCTCATCCCCACACACAAATAGAAACATCAGGCCAGATTTTCAATGAGAGCTAATTCCAGATCCCAGCTCCACATCGTTCTCACAATTTAATTTTTTAAATGTAATAGCCTAATTGGCCATGAGCTCAGCGTCCAGTTAAAGGCGTAGATCTCCTCCGGGAGACAGGAACTGCCTGCCTGCTTACCATCAGCGGCAAAGGCAGGCAGAAGCCATCGTGGGGGATGCCGTTGCCTTGCCAATTGGAGCAGGCAGTTCCCGGGGAGGCCATAAAAGTGTAACAGTGGTCTTGCATGATGAGATAAGGACCAGCCCTCGTTCTGGTGACAGGTCGCCCCAGCGATTTGTTTCCACAACTACGGGGAGATTTATTAGGATCCCACAGTGATGCAACAAGGTTGTTCGGGCTCGCCAGAAATAAAAATTAAAATGGCATTCAGAAACAAACAGGGTCCTGAAGGAGCTTAAGGGGCAGCTAATTGGCGGTGAGCGCATCCAGCCGCGGTCTCCCTTTGAAAATTCAAAACTATCCCAGAGGCTTCGGGATACCAGAAATGACTTCCGGGGCCCCGATTTTTAAATTCCACCTGCACTGGGTCCCGACCCCATAGATCTTTGAAAGTCCCGGCCATTGACTCTACATCTAGCCTGTCAGGTGCCTTCCACTTTTAAAAACCTCTACCAAGTCCTCCCTTAGACTTCTCCTTGCTAGAGAAAGAAAACCTCTAGTGTGTCCAGTCCTGCTCAATAGTTATGGCCACTTTTTCACTTTCACCAGCACCTTGATACAACTGCCTTAATAGGGGTCAGCTATGGCTCTGGTGGTTGGACCTCAAGGTCCAAGCTAGAAGGTCATTGGGCCGAGTCCCACTCCAGACAGTAGAGTGCAAAAATCTAGGCTGATTTTCCAGTGCAGTGCTGAGGGAGTGCTGCACATTCTTTTGGATGAAAAGTGGGTGTGAAAAATCCCATGGCACTATTCTGAAGAGCAGCTGGGGTGTTCTCCCTGGTGTCCTGGCCAATATTCATCTTGCAAATCAATATCAACTGTCATAATGGGAATTCTTAATTACAAAATACAGGTGGTGGGCGGTGGTGAATTGAGATGGGGACAGTGGGTAGTGGGGGGTGGGGGTTTGCTGTTGATGGATGCACTGATGAAACAGGCAGCCAAGCTTCCACCCTCAACCAGGCAAAATGAAAAAGCATCTTGTGTGCTAAATGGTGCCCAAGTCACAAGTTCACAGCCTCACAACAAGTCAACGATTCACAAATGGAGCAGTACAAGAACGGAGGCACGAGAAACCAGTGCCAAGATTAGAGGCAGGAATTTGTGTCACCCACAGCTGAGGAAAATATAATTTTCAGATTCTCCACAGAAATGCTGCATTTGACACACAAAAAAATATTTTGGTGGTCTCAACTCAGTGTCATCTCCTTCAAGTAAGTCAGCGAGTCAGTCCAGGTTTATCTAATGTTCACCTCTGTGAGCTAGGTAGAGCACAACAAAGCACAAGTTCTGTCTCACCCAACCACTCCCGACTCAACATCCTTCATCTAAGCTCTGTAAGCTTATCATGGAATGATTACAGCAGCCTATTCGAGGTCATCCAAAACTCTGCTGCCCCTATCTTAACTCACACCAAGTCTCATTCCCCTATCACCCCTGTGCTCGCTGACCTACACAAGCTCCCATTCGAGCAACACCTGGATTTTAAAATTCTCATTCTTGTTTTCAAATGCCTTCGTGACCTCACATCTCTCCCCAATTCGGTAATCTCCTCCAGCCCCACAAACCTCTGCGGTACCTACGCTCCATTAATTCTGGTCTCCTACGCATCCCTGATTTTAATTGCTCCGCCACTGGTAGCTGCACCTTCAGTTAACTAGGCCCCAAACTCTGGAATTCCCTCCTTACACCAGTCTACCTCGCTTTCCTCCTTTAAGACACTCCTTAAAAATCTACCTCGTTGACCAAGTTTTTGGTCATCTGACCTAATATCACCTTTTGTGCCTTGGTAAGATATCTTGATTTATAATGCTCCTCAGAAGCGTTGTGACATTTTATTGCATTAATGGCACAACATAAATACAAGTTGTTGTTGGTGGTGTTAATTAAGATCAAGACATTTAGCAGTGGCCTGATAGCAGAAAAAATGCAACTAATCCAATGAAAAAATGAGCACTTTCAGCACCTACACTGACTCAGTACACTGTACGCTGTAAGCTTGCTGGTGTTCCACCCTCTCCAGCCACTCTCCTCCATCCAAAACTTTCAAGCAAGCTGTGTATGAAATACACAGTGTACATTTTTAATTATTATGAGAAGGTGGCTGTGATCATTGGACTAAGACTTGAGCAAATTAAAAACCAAGCATTCAGTGCGACTGCACTGACCTGGTCATTGGTAACTTAAATGAACTGGTCAATGACTTTGAAAGTTTATTTTCAACACTCGCTGGTCAAGTTAATGCTGAAACACATTATACCAACAAATGATGGAATTTTCCTTTTATAAATCTGTTTCTGGGGAACTGGTGGTTCAGTGGGTCAGGTGCTATCCTTTGACACACAGGGTTAAATGAAACTAAATCAAGAGGATGGAGCCTTTTCTGCCTACTGGAGAGTAAGGCTGTATGTAAAATAATTTTGGGCCTTCTCAATCTAGGTCCTAATGGGTATGGGATTACAGCTCATCTTTCAACAACTCGGTTGGTGTCAGAAAGGCCACAGGATGGAAAGCTATCACAATAATGGAGCAAGAGTGTGTTCAAAGGTCGCAGCTAAGGCTAGGGCAGAAGAGAGACAAGTATCTACCCTTGCGACACCTAACATGGCTAAGGAGCACTTAATGCTGAAACTGGAAGTTCGAAATGGAAAGCAACCCCTAAATGCCCCTCACCGTGATGAGCAAAATCTTGTTCATGACATGGGCTGCCAGCTTTAACTAATGAAACAGGTACCTCATTGTTTAGAAAGACATGCCATATAATCCAGCTCTGGGCTCTATCACATGCTGTTGCTTAAAACATTGGCCTGGCGCACCAACCCAACCGAGTGATCATTCACAACTTTCCCAGGAGTTTATGTAGCACAAGCTTATCCACTGACAAACATTGGGAGCTCAAGAGGGCAGCAATAAACATATCTTACCTCTTGGGCAGGAAGACTTCAACACACGTACTGCAGGAAAATCTTAAATGCAAATCCTTTTTCCTTTTCTTTAACGTGGCCTGTCCGTCTAATGTTTTGCTTCTCATACAAAAAACTTTAAGCCTGAAAAGATCATAAAACACACACACAATTAGCCCCTGATCATCTTACCTCAAAGCAACTGAGTAGACCTCTTGTAGGACATATAACCAATGTGGCTTGCACCATACAGTACTCAACAGCCCTGCAGGTGAAACCAGTACATGTCACTTTGCATACAATCAGATAGCAATAATTTAATTGCAACTGCAAAAGGCGAAACATAGAATAAGGCAATTCCGAAAATGATTTCACTTTTGAGGTATTTTGCCAACCAACTGGTCTATAATCAGTTCTATGCTTTTGTATTTATTGCTAGATGACTAGACTTGGTCTCAGTGATTTATTGACACCAATATGCTACAAAGGGGAGGGAAAAAATCCAATATGTTCTACCATTATGTGAGTTAGTTTCTGCCATTCTACTCCGTGATCTTAAACTACACAAAATGCTCTCCCCAGACACAATTCAGTAAAGACAACATCTGCAACATGAACAAAAACAGAATTACCTGGAAAAACTCAGCAGGTCTGGCAGCATCAGATGCTGCCAGACCTGCTGAGTTTTTCCAGGTAATTCTGTTTTTGTTTTGGATTTCCAGCATCCGCAGTTTTTTTGTTTTTATATCTGCAACATGAACTCCAAGTACAACTAGAGAAGGCTAAATTTCCAGAGGCCAGCATTTGGTGAAAACACTTTCACACATTTCACTGGAATCCTAGTGTCAGCACTGTGCCGATTCTCTTTGGAAATAGTGTAACACAAGCATGGGCAACTTGTACGAACAGGGCAAATGCGAAACATGCAACTCCACTTCGGAAACCTTCACCTGAACAGCTAGAAAATCCCCTGCTTCCCGCCTTTCCCCGATTTCATCAAATGATTCAGCCAGCCAACTGTGATTAACATAAATGAAGTTGGATTTCAGGTAATGTTAGTTCTGCACAGAAGCAGAAATAGATATGGAATATGATGGACAGTTCAGCTAGTCCCATTAGCTGGTTAATTTAGATAAACAGAGCTGAATAAAAATAGCTGACCATTGCACCATCAATGCAGATACCATTTTTGAAAATGATTCCATGAGTGGTAGACAGTCAAATATTTTACAAAGCTATTTTATAAACACTAGGTCTCATATGCAAGGGATTTTCTAGCTGTTCTATGATCTACCAGCAAACAGCTATGCCATGTTTTTGACCCAAGTGAACCCAGGGGATCAAACAAATATTTGTCATTAGCCAAGAAAAGATCATTTCCCTCGGCCCAAGTATTGCTACATCTTTATTTTCTATTGTAATATTTTGGAACCCTATTATATCTTTCTCTTAATGGGAAATCAGATACAAGAATGGGCTTCAAGATACAAGGTGTAAAAATGGTTTATTTGAATCCCAGTAAAAAAGGCAACAAATTCAAGAAGTTGAAGAGATAACTGGCATCAAAGACAGAGCCAATGCCACCGGGACAACTGTTAAGTGTCATCTCAAAACCAAGATGGTGCACAAACGACCCAATTTTTTTTCCCCCTGTGATGATGATACATTTGCTGATCAGATTCCACTGTGAAACACATCAATGGGTAGTTACAAACAAGTTACTGACAGGGGTTCATACTGGCCTGTGCACTGGGATGAGTGGACAACAGAATGTAACATAACCTTAGCCGAACCCAAACCAAGGGCAACTCCAGGTTGCAGCCAGGCTGATTCAACTACAGAAGCCCCCACACTCAAAGAAGTTTGTATCTGCTCCAACTCTATATATGGCCCCTGATGCTTCACCAAACTAATCCAAGGACTACACAGGGCAAAGTAAACCCGGGTGCGGTAGCCATATACCACTGAGGTCAGTCTATCAAAAAGATCCCAGAGCAGTACAATATCCCACCCCTAATAGCTCACATTCTCCTGGCTGGAGAGCCTAGCATGAGGGCACATAGTCTCAGGGTAAGGGGTGGCCATTTAGGACTGTAGGTCGAGGGAAATTCTTTCTACTCAGAGGACTTTGAATTCTGTAGCCCAGAGAGTCGCGGATGATCATTGACTATATTCGAAACAGAGATTGAAAGATTTTCGGACACTTGAAGGCAATCGAGGGATGTGGTGATAAACAGTGTGGTAATGCGACAAGGTATCTAATCTCTGCCCTTAAGCACACTAAATACCTTGCTGGAAGTGGTTAGCAAGTTCTGCCACTTTGGATGCACACTGACAGACCATCTGCCTTGTGATGCACAACTCGACATACACACAGGGAAAGCAGCTGGCACCTTCGGCCAACTCACTAAACACAGGTGGAATGACATCAAGCTGACTCTTAGGGCCAAGATGTGGTTTATGGGGTCTGTTTTCTCAGCACCTTGATGTATGGTTGTGAAACATGGATGACTTACAGCTAAGAAAGGAAACTCAACTATTTTCATTTTCGCTGTTTGCGGCGCATTCTGGGCATCTTGCGGAAGGACAAAATCAGAAATGCAGCCATCCTCTCAAAGGCAGATCTACGAGGTGTGTTGGTACTTTTCAAACAAAGGCGACTTCACTGGCTCGGGCACGTTTGCAGGGATTCATTCCCAAGGATCTTCTGTATGGCGAGGTACTGGAGCCAGAAGACCAGTCGGATGCCCACAGCTCGACTTCAAGGATGTGTGCAAGGATGTGACATGAAAGGCCCTAGACATCAATTTTCACACTGAGGAGACCTTGAGCTGGCGACAGAGGGAAATGGTGACATCACCTGTGGGCAGGTGGGCAGCACCACCATGCTCATCAGTGACTACAGCGGCTTGGCAACAGGCATCCACACCAAAAACTACAACACACAATGACACCCGATATCCATCTCATGTGCGACACTTGCAGCAAAATCTGTCTCCCACAGCCATCAGCAAAAGGGACCCCTTCTCCAATGGGTTTGCTACATGTCCAACATCTTCTGTGGATGGAAGAACGCCAACAGGGACAACGCAATAGGACGGGAAAGTGGAAACAATGCAGATGTTCAGCCATGATCTTACTAAATGGTGGAGCAGGCTCAAGGGGCCGTATTTATTCCTTGCTGATGGAGGATGTGATAAGGAGCTCAAGTGAATTTTTTTTTTGGAATGAATTTGGTGCTTAGCAAATGAGAGATGTCCATGTCAGGGAATGAAACAGTTCACCATTTAAAATTGAGCATGAAGCAGTTCTTTGAATCTAATTGTACTGGACCTGATGTGAGAAAGGTTCTTGGGTTTCACTTCAGAACATTTTTATTTTAAAAAGAAAATGGCAAAAAGAAAAGGGGCAAGCAGGTAGAAATAAGTCAAAATGGCACATTAAAGTGATTCCAGCACAGAGTGCTTCCAAGGACACCTGGAAAGGGTCCAAGAATAGAGCAAATTGTTTTCATTAACAAAGTGAACCCTTGATCTTTAAACATATTTTAACCACAACAAAAGAAGCGTGATTTGCTACCCACAACAGTTAAATACATACACACCATGCCCCTTTATTCAAATAATCACACGTGATATTTTGAAATCCATAAAAATAAACTGGCAATATTGAGCGCAAGCCGCAAGAATGCACCTTCTCACCACACTTTATCTCTGTAAATAATGAGCCCGCACACAGCATTTGAAATTCCTCGGAGGCTCTCTAGGCACTTCACAACCCATATATGACTGCAGGCTACCACAAAATTATCAACATTTCCCTTAATGGCAATGTAAAAGTGACTTAGTTTAACCCAGTCACACAGAAAGTATGTAGAGTGTGCGAAAAACAATAAACACCTAATGCTTCAAGTACTCCGGTCAATTGGAAGGTTGGTTCCCAGAAGCTCCTAACTGTACTGACTTTGGAGGTGAGGATGGGAGAAAGGAGGGAAGGGATTAAGGAGTGCAACTGAAGAAGAGCTATGGTTCTGAAAACCCACGGCCTGGTGTATCCCAGAGCAAGTGGCATCAGCCCTGGGCCTCTGCCAGTCAGGGGTAGGTGCCTTCCTTTTGTCTACACTGGCGGGTTTCCGCCAGAGTAACAAGGTCCAGGGACCCTGACAAGATTACCCTGACAGGGGAGGGGTCTGTTAAGTCCTGCCAGGAAACACACTACTAGCTGCCTCTATGGACACCATTCTAAGGGATCACTTTAAAAGCATATTTTTAAAAACTTGCTGCCGGATCGCCACGGGTCCAGGGCATAACTCCAGCCTAGACTCCTATGTGGACCCTGCGCCTGACAGGTCCAAGGAGTAAGCCTGGTCTGACCATTGCTGACTACAAACTAAGCCAGGCACAGAAGGTCTAAGTGAATCAACACTCACCAGGTTTCCCCCACTATGTAAATGCTAACGACACCTAGCTCTCTCAACCCCTCCACAGTCTCGGTGTTGTCAAACTGTCTCTGGCTCAGTCAGAACCGAATGTTGGGAAATTTCCTCCAATTAAACATCGGGAAGACCGAAACCATTGCCTTTAGCCCCTGTCGCAAACTCCATTCCGCCACCCATCCTGACCTCTGGCTTAGGTTGAGTTGGATTAGCCAGTTTTGAATTTGATCCTATGCGGAGTTTCAGATTCCCTATGCTCTTCATCATAAAGGCCACCTCCTGCTATCTCTGTAATATTGCCAGTGTCCTGAGGCTCCTGCCTCAGCTTACTTGCTGCTGAAATCCCCATCCATGCTTGTGTTACCTCCAGACTCAATGGTGTGAATACTCTCTTAACCAGGCTCCCAACCTCTGATCAGCATAAACTTGAGCTCATCCAGAATTCTGCTGTCATTACCCTAACCAGCACCAAGGCACACTCACCGTCACTCTAGTGCCCACCATGGTCTCGTTCATTTCCCCACCTCTGTAACCTGTTAAGCATTACAGCTTCCCAAGAACTCTGCTTCTTCCTAATGCTTGTCTCTTGTACATTCCCCAGTCCCACTGCCCAACTATTGGTGACTATGCCTTCAACCCTATCGAACCCTAAAACGCTAGAATTCCCTCCTTCAACCTCTCTCTCTCTCCTCCTCTAAAGATCCTACTTAAAATCTACCTCTTTAACCAAGCTTTTAATCACACATCCCAACGTTGTTTAACTCCTTAAGCACCCTTGGACGTTTTCCTACATTAAGGGCACTTTATAATTACAATTTGTTATTGTTTTAAAGGAAATTAGGAGGTGCACATAGTGATTCAGCATTAGCTCTCCCTCCACTCTGTTCAAAAGCAAATAGTCAATACCTTCCCAAGGCAGTGAAACTCAACAAAAACTCAACAAAGTGGTAGTTCAAAGCTAAGAACAAAATGTGACATTCCCATAGTGGTATACCAACGAGTTGCTTTCAGCAGCATGCCCAGCTAATGTAAAAGCACTCATCTGCTGTCGAAACTAACTGATTTCCAACGCTCTCCATGGTGGCCTCCCACTCCCCTCAAAATCCAGCTTCTACAAAACCCTATCTGCCGCTTATCCTGTGGCACATTGAGATCCATTCACCCTCACGCCAGTCCTCAGTGGCTGGGATTGCCAGCCCTCCCCAACCCCCCACCTTCCTTAAAATCTTTAGCCTCATCATTAAATCCTTCGCTGGTCTTAACCCACCCCATCTCCATACTTCAGGTGCCCACCCACCCATCTCCCCGAAATCTCGGTCCCTCTGACTCTGTGCATGCACCCACCACTCTGCCCCTTCCCATTGAGTGTGCAGTCTTCAATCAGTTGGCTCCTAATCTCTGGAATTCTATCCTTAAACCTCCGCACATCATCCACTGGAGAAGGTGGTGGCATATGAGAAATGTCACTAGGCTAGCAATCCAGAGACCCAGGCTCACGTTCTGGGGGACAAGGGTTCAAATCCCATCACTGCAGCTGGTGGAATTTAAATTCAATTAATAGTGTGGAATATAAAGCTATGCCCTGGCTGATGCCTCCCTCAAACTAAACCCAGATTCACCTCACCATCATCAAGAATTCTGCAGAAAACAGTTCTCATGCCTTCCTCAAAGTAATTCCTCTTATGTGAAGGGCTTTGCAATGTTTCGGAGAACACAATTATGGTGCAACACTTTCGATGTGAAGCGCTTCTGCCTACATGATAAATAAAACCAAAGTTGACATCTGCAGCTGCCATGGGAAGCTGGCCCAGAAGGTATATTGACCCTGCAGGGATCATTAAAATGTACAGCATCTAAGAGTATTCAGTGTTTTCAGTGACAGAACAATGTGTTATTAATACATTCTACTGGCAGAAACTAACATTAACAATCGTACTTTTAAGTGGTCAATCGTCATCCCCTCCGGGTTCAAAGGTTACTGAGCCCTACAAATGGGGAAGGACCCAGATTCAACCTCTGATCCCCTCTGAGTTAGCTGCTCTCAGGTGAACAGCGACAAGCAAGTTAGAGTTTGCCACAGCACCTTTGGGTGACGGAAGGGCGACTTCAAGCAGGGGTCAATAGAGCAATTCCTGCCAACTAGTGCACGTGCAATAATCTGATTCAAGTGGAACCTGTCCAAACTGTGACACCCTCATCCCGATAACCTGCTCTCACAGGCGTACGTGAATTATGGTCAGGCGACTGCTATCCTGTAGGGCAGCTTTTGCCAGTGGTGCTGCCCCGCAGTTAGTCAGCCAGCACCTTCAGGAACAAAGTAACAGGCTGTGGGACGGGGGCTGAAAATTGGACCTTTCCAGGATGGACAACATTTATATTTTGAAATCAGCTGTGGCATCGTTGGTAACACTCTCGCCTCCGAGTTGGAAGGTTGTGGGATTAAGTCCCACTCCCGAGACTTGAGCGCAACAATCGAGGCTGACACTCCAGCGCAGTACTGAGGGAGTGCTGCACTGTTAAAGGGATCTTTTTTTAGATGAGATATTAAGCCAAAGAAGGTGGATTGTAATAGATCCCATGGCGTTATATGAAGAGGAGCAGGGGAGTTCTCCCCAGTGCACCGGCCAATATTTATCCCTCAACCAACATCACACAAAAAAAACCAGATGATCTGCTAACTATCACACTGCTGTTTGCAGGAGCTTGTTGTGTGGCTGCTATTTCCTGCGTTACAACAGTGATTACACTTAAAAGTACTTCACTGTAAAAGTAAAGCACTTTGTGACATTTGGTGTTCCCACAAAAGGTGCCACATAAATGCAAGTCTTTTTTTCTTTAAAAATGACTCTAAATATTCCACACTGATCAGAATCACAGGATGTTACAGTGCAGGAGGAGGCCATTCAGCCCATCGTGTCTGCACCAGCTCTCTGAATAAGCATTAAGACTTAGTGCCATTCTCCTGCCTTTTCCCAGTACCCCTGCACATTGTTTCTATTCAAATAACCATCTAATGCCCTCTTGAATGCCTCGATTGAACCTGCTTCCACCACACTTCCAGGCAGTGCGTTCCAGACCCGAACCACTCGCCGTGTGAAAAAGTTTTTTCTCATATCACATTTGCTTCTTTTACAAATCACTTTAAATCTGTGCTTTCTTGTTCTCGATCCTTTTACGAGTAGGAACAGTTTCTCCCTATCTATTCTATCCATCCACCTCATGATTTTGAACACTTCTATCAAATCTGCTCTTCAAGGAGAACAGTCCCAACCTCTCCAGTCTATCTTCATAGCTGAAATTTCTCATTCCTGGAACCATTATCATAAGCCTCTTCTGCACTCACTTCAATACGTTCACATCCTTCTTATAATGTGGTGCACAGAACTGTACACAACACTCCAGCTGAGGTCTAACTAGTGTCTTATGTAAGCTAAGCATAACCTCACTGCTCTTGTACTCTATGCTCCTATTAATAACGCCCAGGAGACTGTATTATTTATTAACTGCTCTCTCCACTTATCCTGCCACAAGCAATGATCTATGCACATGTGCACCCAGGTCCCTCTGCTCCTGCACTTCCTTAAGAATTATACCCCTTATTTTATACTGTCTCTCCGTGGTAGAATTATAATTACACTGAATTTGTAAAACTTTTGTCTAGATCTCTACTTAGCACCTTACAGCAAAGAGTTGTATAGAGGGTGTAGCACATCATGGAAGAGAGTTGTGTAAGCAGGTGTGTCATAGCATAAACGCTCCTGACAAATATGCAAAGTTATATTATCTCAGAATTATTGCGCAAATTCTCACTAGTGAGAAGAATGGCTCTCAAAGGACTGGAAAACTGATCCAAAGGCATGACAGTACTCAAAACTCGGCTGCAACATTTGCTGATACAGTTCCCATCTGTTAAATTCAGTAATTAATCTGCAAGTGATACTGGATTCTTAGCATAACCATTTAATTCCGGCCCACAGGATAAGAAGAACAGCCAATTTAGCAAAACAAAAGACCAGCATTCATTTCAGATACAATTCAAACATCCAGGCTGGGCTCTGCTTCACCACTCTCTACTTCTGAATGTTTCTTACCACAAATACGTGATGTTGAAACTTAAATATTTCTAGTTTGCACCTAATTTTCAACTTTCTCAAAAAGTTGCAAAACCTGAACAGCAATAATTTCATGCACTTATGTCAAGCCTTTAATGTAGCAAAAAGGTCCAAAGTGCTTTACACGAGCATTATCAAACAAGACTTGATACTCAGCCACATCAGGAGGTGACCAAAAACTTAGTCAAAGTAATAGGTTTTAAAGACCGTCTTAAAGGAGGAGGGAGGAAAGGAAACAGAACTTCAGAGCTCAGGGCTGAGACAGCTGAAGGCCACAGCCACCAATGATGGGGAAAAAGGAACACACAAGAAGCCAGAATTAGAGGAGTGCAGAGTTCTCGCAGGGCTATGGGAGGTTGTAGAGATGGGTACCATTAACATAGCACCAAAAGAAGCTGTCTTAAAGAAACCTACAACCAACCAACAACACTCATTGTTGCGCAAGTTATGTTACACAATGTATAACAGTGTCATTAACCATATTACAATGAACTGAACACCTTAGAGCATCATTTTTCACGAGCAAATGGACAAGAACCTCACTTCCTCGTTTACCTTTCAAACAGGTAAACGCCAGGGTTGTCTATGCACCTGCTCCAGTACTAAAAGCAAGTTTTTTTCCTAGAACACATGCTGTACAACGATGTCTATTTCACAAATCACAAAACACTGCTTAAAAAGTCACTTTCTCCAGGAAAAGGCCACATATTTGAATGGCCGCATTCTTTCCTTTGGGTCTGCTATAGCTGCCCCAGTCCTTGTGCATCAGATTTCAAGTGAGTTCCATAGCAGTCTGCAACAGTGGGAGGTTTCCTCCGACAGCCCTGTCAATCGAAGGCAGGGACTGGATAACGGTTAGGTAATGCAGGAAATACGAATTCATAATCACCGCCTCCTGGATAGATCATCTCCTGTGCTTTTCTCTGTGCTGGGGAGGGGAGAAAAATAAACTACAAAGCCCATCAACTGCAAGCTACTTTGCACATAAACATACTGCATTAAACCAGACAATCTTGATGCTTAGATCCTGCAATTTCGTCTTCAAATGGCTGCGGCACAGTGAAATCTGATTTCACAGTGTGAATAGAGCCTGCTACCTCAATAAATACCTCCCAAGCCATGACACAAGTGTTCCAGCCTTAGAAACTTTCATAATTTAATACAAACATTCATAGAGGAGGAGGGGGGGAGGGGGGCAATGGGGAGGCAAATTATTAACTTTCTGCTCTTGCATTTGGTTCAAAAGACACCAGTTCAAAACAGCACGATAAAACTTTTCAAAAGCAGGGTTTACCCTGTACGTTTAAAAGTTAAAAAAATCCAATAAAATGCGAATAGGAGCAACTTGAAATGGCAAGTCTGTGAGGGAGCCCTCAAGAGATGGACCTGAAGAGTATATTTTTAAAAGAGCTCATGTTAAAAAATACTTCCTGGCCAAAAATAAAAACACACAAGTTCAACCTTAAGGCACCATCGAAAGAGAAGGGCTGTAACAATGCATTAAACATGAGCCATAATCAGCTTCATGTGAATGCAAAAGCAGCTTCGTCTCACAAGCAAATTACTGTAAATCACTGCAATTTTTTTTTAGCCCGTTCGGATTTAAAGAATGAAACAAAAGAAACATCAGACATGCGATTCTCACCCAAAGCAGCAAGTTGATACAATAAAGGCTCACTCCAGGTCATCTCAGAAGTCCACTTGGATTTTTTTCCCCCCCCCCCGGGTGCATCCCTTGTAGATACAGTGAATGTTGCAATTTATATACGTATGTTTTTTTTTTAAAAAAGCAACATGCAGGGAGATGGTTGCGAATATTAACAATTGCCTCTCACTCTCCACCCCCCTCCTCCTCCTCCTCCTCCCCAACCCCTCCAAAGGTAAGTGGCAATGGAATGGAAAAGACAGAGGGGGTTGCTGGCGGCTTCCGAGGCGAGCTTGGCTGGGGGGGTTGTCAGCGAGATCTTTCCATTGCACAGTGCTGGCCAACTTGTCCCATTGCTCTTGCAGGCAGGTTGTTTGCTCCTTGCTGCTGCTCCTCCATCACTATTCCATGTGCTCGCACGCCTTCAGCTCGCGCGACGTCAGTGGAACGTTGACCGGCGCCGCCAGCGACTGACGTCACGGGACCCGGCGAGGGAACACCCATCCGCGCGCCGGAATCCCCTTCCCCTCCTCGCCCCGCCCCGCCCTACTCAGAGCTGAGAGGATACAATGGGCAGACTGGAGCTGTCATTGATGCCCATTTTCTCATTATCAATTGTGTGTTGGGGAGGGGGGGGGGTTGCAGCTTCTCTATGCAACAAGGAAGCGCTTTTCCACCCCACCCCCATTATTATGGTTTCCCCCATAGCATGCAACAATGTTTTCAGATCTCACTGGAGTAATTCCTAATAGCTAGTTCAACCCTCACAGACCAAGCATTTACACACACACACACGTGTGCTTCTCTCCCCCAACCCCTTTGCAAATGCATAAATAGTATGTTACCACTGAATATTTGTCTATCAATCTTGGGCGATTTTATGTCCACGCCTGAAGTTGTTTCCAATACCCATGTATTGAGCCTCGTGTTGGCTCCGGCACAGTATTCGCCAACATGTTAAATATTCCAAATAAAAACAGTTGCATTGAAATGCCAAAGCTTTCTCCTTCAAGTTTTGCAACAAATGTATGTTGGTGTGTATGGAATCTGCAAGAAATGAACAGCACCAAGGAGAGAACTAACGTTTGGATGGGAATTTGGTAATAACTGAAGAGCGAATGGAAATAACTGGGCTACAATTCATTAAATTATCATTTCATTTTTTCCCCAAGTGTTTACTACCTATTTCTTAATAGTGAACATCCTTCAGAAACTCCTCGATTAGTGCCATTTAAAAGCGAGGTCATGCAGCCGCTGTAATCCAGACTCCAAATGTCTGCACGCATTTAGAAAACCCCGGTCGACATATGATAAATGATGGGACAGAGGAGCAGCCTTATCGGCAACAAATGAGACCCGGATGATTTATCTATGCAGCTTTTAATAATAGCTGGTGTTGAGGTACCACCGCTATGACTTTTAAGCACTGCCAATTATAAAGGTGCGAGAATGTGATCTTGCCCACTAGCTGACGTAGTCCATAAAAAAAACATACACTAAGAGCATGGGTTTGTCATTTAACTGCATGATTTCTTTGGGTGAAGCTAAATGTTCAAAAATTCTATAGGATGGTGTGGCAAAAGTGCAGATTAAAGATAGCTATAAGACTTCGCTCTATAGGATTTCTGGTAAACATTGACTGCAGCTACAACTATTGGATGGCTAGCCTTCCAGTTGACCCAAGCTTCTTTCATTTGTCTCCCAGCATATTTGTCAACCACATCCACCTTTGTATTACCCTGTGTGCTTTGTATGAACTAGCACTGTACTGATTATTCAAAGTGAGTGTTCAATGACAATTTTATTTAATTTTATATATAATTCAACTGAGAAAACCTATCAAAGAAAATGACCAGGTTCGTTGTTACATCTCACATTAATACACTTGATTGGATCAATGTGCACCTTTGAATCATTTCCAATTGAATAAAGGTTGTGGACAAATATATTTTCTATATGACCCACACCCACCTGAACCTTCTCTCTATTCCAAGATCCTCCCGTGTAAATTCTGGGTGCAAATGTCTATTGGCCTACCTGCTTCACCCCCTCAACTCACACACACTTCATCCAGACAAGATGGTACAATCACAGTGCACTGAACAAAACCAGGCCAATAAGAAGATTGCAGCCAAGGATTAGATGAAAGTTTTTTTTATGGCACAATTCACATGCTAACTGAGAAATGGTGCAAACAAACCAAAGTTTCCAGTTTGTAACTGGTTAGCAAGTGATATTACATAAAAACAGTAAATACATTTTCTACTAATTTATTAACTGTACAAATTTCTTTACAAAAGGGTAATCCATAAAACAAAAAGTTTTAAATTTCAAACTATTTAGACCTGGTAATAGTCAACCACAAGATTTTGCGTTTTTTTAAGAAAAATAAATGCATTAAATACAAATATATCTGTAAATTAAAAGTTAAACATTTGGTGAAACTAATACATGGCAAATCCACCCTGCCAGAGAAAAAGTGTGGATGTCCCGTTTTCCCATTTTCTAAAAGTCTTTGCTTATAATGAGGCAGTATCACATATTTCTGGCCAAAAATCAAAGTGTTACCACAAAGAAGAGGCTGGCCATGGTTGTGTAGTTTCAGTCTATGATGTAAATGTTGCATTAGCATGCAAGAGGAAGAGTTCAGCATATTTGTTTTTGTATGCACTGGAAATGTCCTGTAAAGAAGTTACAACAGCAGATGCCCTTAGGCAGTCTAAAACCAACAACAAAAAAATGGAAAGGTTTTTTTAATATTTCTGCCTGCTAGAGTTCCTCAGCTGTTCAAGCCTGTGTTTCAGTTGTTCTCGCTTTCTCCTCAATTGTTCCTTCTCTGATATCAGTCTCTGTTCGTTTGACTGGATTGACAATATGTGTTCTGTTGCCTTTTTGAGTATGACCACTTTGGCCGCTTTGTCATTCATTGCCACCTCCGGGATCTGATCTCTTAAAGCGAAAAAGCTCAGTTTCAGCTCGTTCCTCCTCTGGCGCTCCAGCACGTTGTGCGTCCTCCTCTTGTCATTCTCCTCAGAGTCCGATGTCCTCGGGCTCGGGCATTTGCCTTTGCTGTTGATGCTGATCTGCTTGAGGACGCGGCTGCTCTCCACCTTGAGGCGCTTGGCAGGGGGCTGCGGCGAGGGTGCTGCGTAATTGTGCTGGTGGATGGGGACATGGCACCGCTTGAGGACCAGGGGGCTGTGCTGGGGCCTGGCAATGCCGGCTGTGTTTGTGTTGAACTCCGCTCTCCGGGCGGAGGGCTGCCTCTTCTCCACCGTCACCACATCAATCTCTTCGTCGTCCTCCTCCTCCTCCTCCTCATAATCATCGTCTTCCTCATCATCCTCTTGTTCCTCTTCTGCAGAAGCAACACAAAGAAAAAGAGAAGTTAAAATATAATTCGGGAGGGCTGTGCAGTGAAGTATCTTCCGCAATGGGGCCCCAAGTCAGCTGATATTTGCATTACAGCAGCACTAGATTCAAGCCAAGCCTGTTCAGTGGAGGATATAGCGATTGCGCAATATCCTCTTGTCTCTTCCCTCCCCCTCCCAAGACAGCTTAAGAGTGCCTGAAGGAGTTGATTAAAACACGCCCAGTTCTGGGGGGTGGGCGGCGGATGGGGAGGAGGGGGGTGAAAAGCTTCTTTGATAAAGGTCCTCTATGAAATTTGTCAGCCCGGAATGTCCAGCCCCCTTATTACACTTTCACCCAGTTTGCCCCGGCGTAACCCGACTCAATCCAGTCGACATGACAGAGAAAAAATCTGCACAAATTCTTCTCTCCTTCCCCTTGTGCATTTGCAATGTGGCCGACGCAATGTCTTAACAATGTTAAATCCAACACACATACTCAAAAAAAAACAAAAATAAAATCTTTTAAAAAAGCAACACACAAGACAACTAAAAAAAATCCTCAAAGAGCAAAGGAAAATCAAATAGAAGCGAAGCTCTCGCAATAAAATTCGGGAACGCGGAGTTTAATGCAAAATCGTTTGGGTTTTTTAAAAAAAAAATGCTATTTTCACCCCCCCCCCCCCAAAAAAAAAAATTGCTGAGCATTAATAATGTTATGTTTTGGAAATTCAGTAAAAATGCAAATTTTCCTTACCGGAGTCACTCGGCGTTTCTGCGGCGGGGGGGCTGCTGGCTCCCGGCGCTTTGTGCTCGGTGAATGGGTAGGGGAAGACCACCGAGGGGTCGATGCAGTCGGTGGCCGAGGTGTTGAGGTCGTGCAGGTAGGTGCTGGAAGCGGCGCCCAGCCCAATGCCCAGGTGGACCGGTGCAGCAGTGGCGGCGACGACGGCCGGGGCAGGCGAGGAAGGTAAGACGACGACGACACCGCTGCCGGCGGAGGTGGAAGAGTAGTGGGGGGGGGAGGAGGAGGAGGAGGAACTGCAGGAGGCGGAGGACGAGGAGGAGGAGGAGGAGAGCAGGGGGGCTGGGGGAGAAGAGGAGGAAGAAGGGGTGGAGGAGGCGCAGAGGCCGGCCGGCTCCTTCCTGGCCGCTTGCAGCGATGCCAGCCGCTCGCTCACCACCTTCTCCAGCTTGGCGGCCGCCGAGAAGCCGCTCCACATGCAATCCTGGATGATGATGGACTTGAGCACCGACTCGGAGTCCGAGTCGCAGATGAAGCTCTGGTTGACCAGGTCGTCGCCCAGGAACTCGGTGACCATCTCCAGCTGGTCGGCGTTGGAAGGGTAGAAGCTGGGCGGCAGGCTGAAGCTGGGTCTCCGGCTGGGGGACAGGGGAGGGGTGGGTAGCAGCTCGAATTTCTTCCAGATGTCCTCACTCGGAGCCGGCAGCTGCTGCTGGTAAAAATTCTCCTCCTCGTCGTAGAAAACCGGCTGGAAGGAGTCGTAGTCATAGTCGTAGTTGTAGCTTTTGCCCAGGAGAGTGGCTGAAGCAGTCAGGGGCATCTTGAATTCTGCGTCCGAATCAGAAACGGGAAATAGTACTTTTTAATTTTTTTTTAAAAAATGAACACAATCACAACATTTTGAGAGAGGAGGGGGGGGGGGAAGGGGAAAAATGAATAAATGCAAAAATTATGCATTGGTTTTTTAAATTCTCTTAACACACAAGCCCCTTTATAATCGCCAGCCCCCAAAAGCCGGGCTTTAAATACCAAGCATTGACGGAGCTCTTTAAAAAAAACTACACATTTGCTCATGGCAAAGTCTGAATAACTTCTACTCAAGCATTGCAACAACCGGGTGGACCCCCCCTCCCTTCCCTTCCCTTCCCTCCCCTCCTCACTACGTGATAAAAGTATATATTACTCAGTTTTTTAAAAATAAACACTCCCGTTAGAACAGTCTTTCGTCCACACAATCTAAAATAGCTTTCAGGAATTATAGAACGGAAAATGTAACACACTGGTTAGTTGCAAAAAACTGAGCAATGCCGGCCGGCCGGCTCTCAACAGCAGAAATGCTGCCTTGGAAAGGGGCTGGGCGCTTTGTTCGGCTTTTCTCTCCCCCGTCTATTTACTCATAAATAAGAAGCGAGAACAGCAACACTTACCGGAGAAATGTAGCAGCGACTGGGACACGGGCTCCAGGAACGAGCAGTGCCCCCGACAAATCCGACTCAGAAAACACCGCGAGCAGTAATGCAATGATATCCACCCCCCCTTCCCCAAAATAAAATCCCCAAACGCAGCAGCCTGCTTTCTTTTTGAACGCCCCCCACCACCACCCCGTCAACACACACACACACACACACACACAACTCCAACCCCACCCCCCCCCACACACCCCCCCCCCCCCCCTTTCCTGGTATGAGGCTCCTTAGTGTTGCAATCTGTAGGAGACAAGCCACACAATGATGGACTGTGAGTGAGGAGTGAGTTTACTAGCTTGTATACATGCACTGGTCGCCTTACTCTGTCTCCCCTGTAATATCAGAGACTCAGTCCTCACTGCCCTGCTTACTCTAAAGTGCTTTAACCTAGCTCCAGTGCGTGTAACCCGGTTTAATGCATTGACACAGTCCCGCCCCCCTACCCCACCCCCTACCAAACCCCCCCCCGCCCCCCGCCGCGCCATACACCTACTTTCGCGCCAAAACTATTACGCATTGTAACCATTTCTTTTTTCCAACATTAAATTTCACAACATGTTACAAAACAGCAACTCCCTCCCCTTTCCCCTCTCCCCAAAACAAAGCTTCCCCCCCACCCCAAACCCTCCACATTAACTCCCCCCTCCCCCCCAGGTCACTTCTTGATCCAAGGAGTGGGAGGGAAGCAGGATTTCTTGACAGGATATAAATATAGACAGCTTTGACTATCTCCTCTGTAGGATTGCAATCTTTTGAGTGAGAAACAGGGAGGGCGCTGCTGCGGTAAAAGCAATGCGATTTAACTGATTCGCTGCCAAACTGGCAAAGTTGAATTCGATCAATATGGAATGTCCCATTTTTTTTCAATTTCGCTTTTCCAACCTTGGCTGTTTTCTTTCCACAAACACCCCCCTCCCTCCAATAGTTATTTTTTCCCCTCTCTCAAAGGCAACGATTTACTCTACGTAGGATAATTATTTAAAGGTAAAAAAAAACAAAAAAAACTACGGATGCTGGAAATCCAAAACAAAAACAGAATTACCTGGAAAAACTCAACAGGTCTGGCAGCATCGACGGAGAAGAGCAAAGTTGACGTTCCGAGTCCTCATGACAGAACTACAGAACTAATTATTTAAAGGGCTGGACTAAATTATTCAGTCCATTGAGAATTACGTCATGGAGTTCATTAATGCCTTTACTATCTATTGTCCTTGGTATTTTTGTTTACTTTTAATTTAACGTAGTTATTTTAACATGTAAACGAGGGAGACCAAACCATCTAGCCAGTGCTGTTGTTAGTATTGTTGTGTCAGAACACAAGATGACTCATTCCTATTCCAGTCTACGGTGATACATTTCGTAGATTATCACCTAATTTAAGTAATACAAAGAGTACAAACGAATCGACTAAACAGACTGCAAATAGACGATTATCCTCTTAAATTGTTTTTTCTTTGGGAGTGGGGGTGGAATTATATAAGCTATTATAAAACACCGAGAGCCACGTCAGTGAAGCATAGATGCGTGAAAATCTGTCAGTCTGAAGAGGAGTAAAATCCCTGACTTTTCCAAACAAAACATGAGTGTTATCTATTCAATGGTGCTACAGTTACAGAGTCGTAAAAGTGTCAATTGAACTTCCCGCGATTTTACCATATCAATGAACACAAATTAGCCAATATTTGAACCCATTTATTTCTGATGGTTGAACGACATAGCAAGAAGCATATTTAGCTTTATTAAATGTATTTAATTAAAGAAAATAGTGAAAATAAACAAATGAAATTTTAAAATACGAACATGTGATTGGGATAAATATTGTCTACCCATTTGTAGGTTTCTGAATTTATTCTCCTGAACCAATTATGAGCTGATATATTTTTCCTGTTCTTGGTCGATAATTGAGGCATTTTCTTTGTGACATTAATTAATGTTTAATTGTTGGCTAATTTTCAGATATAGCTTCGCAAGTTTTTATTCTTTATGTGTTCTTTAAATAATTTTTAAAACATATTCCGTGTAATCTCAGGGTGTTATCAAGCGACAGGGGAGCATCATTTCAAACGTGGTTCAGGGTACGAAGCAAAATGGGTAAACAAATCCCGATAATTGTAGAGAATTTAAAACAAACTTTCCTTTTTGGAAGTGTTAACATGCACTGGGTGGATGAGTTGCTGCATTACTCGTGTGCAGCCTTTGTTATGAATTTGGTGTCTTAACTCCGGCGCAGTTTATGAACTTGAAGAAGCAAATAGAAATGTTGAAAGTGAATCCCGCAACCAAAGGAACTTGTCAAAGAGGATTTTAAAAATTGCTCAGCTAAAATGGTTTAAACGCGCCCTCTGCTGCTCAAACGCGGGGAACCTTTCCTCACAATGGGGCTATTCATTGCCTTATAAACGTTGAATTGTGAGAACAGCGCCCAGTTCCATATCAATTCATCTCTTGGATCATGATCGCTGCCTGTCTTTTGATTTGCAGTACAACGCAATCACCGTTTGTTAATCACTTCATATAGTGTGAGCCAGCTTTATTAAGTTCCCGCTACCATCCTTTACCAAACATTGACACAGCCAAAATACTTAGAACCCTAATTGCATGACTAAACCTTTAACAAATGTTTACAGGGCGACTTTTACCGCCAATTTGTGTTTGGCCCCACAATGTGTTTTATTCTTTGTCCAGCTAAATGTCTGCGTCCTGTCCAAAGGATAAAAGCAAAATACTGCGGATGCTGGAAATCTGAAACAAAAACCGAAACTGCTGGAAAAACTCAGCAGGTCTGACAGCATCTGTGGAAAGAAAGACAGTTAACGTTTCGAGTCCGTATGACTCTTCTTCAGAATAATGTTGGATATAACTCCTGGCTTTAACTATCAGGTGTTACAGAGTGTTGTTATCACTGGTGTGTTAGCTTTGCAAAATCACAATGTCACCCTGAATTATTCGGAACCCCCTTTGGGATGACCCTCTGACACCACTTGCGGATGACATCAGATGAAGTATAATCTCAGTATAACATAAGAATTTACCAGAATGATTGGATGGGGTAGGGGGAGCAGTACTCTGCCCAAAAAGCACACACCAGCTGACCTCTCTCCTGGTCTCCAGAGTTTTATTCAAACCGTGATAACCATGTGCGAAATATTGTGGATGTTGGAAATCTGACCTCAAAGCAGAGAATGCTGGAAATACTCAGCAGGTCAGACAGCATCTGTGGAGAGGAAAGCGAGTTAGTGCCAACCTGGGATTAATTTCGTAACTGCCATTGGCCAAAGACTGAAATCAGCCAATTACTTGTTGGGACAGCCCACTACAAATTGGTATCCCTCTTCAAAATTGGCAGTGTCCCATTTATTGCACAACTAATGTAGTGGATTTCCCCATGGGGTCAGTGTCGGGACCCTTGCTTTTCCTATATTAATGACCTGTACAGAGCACAATTTCAAAGTTTCAGATGAGACAAACCTTGGAGGCATTGTGAACTGTGAGGAGG
Organism: Carcharodon carcharias; assembly: GCF_017639515.1. NCBI lineage: Eukaryota > Metazoa > Chordata > Chondrichthyes > Lamniformes > Lamnidae > Carcharodon > Carcharodon carcharias. The sequence goes on along the minus strand of NC_054472.1, from coordinate 19,962,224 downwards.
ATAGTGTAGAACTTCAAACGGACATAGACAAGTTGGTGGAATGGGTGGACAGGTGGCAGATGAAGTCCAATGCAGAGAAGTGTGAAGTGATTCATTTTGGTAGGAAGAACATGGGCCAGAAATTTCCTCCCATTGGGAGGGGGAGGTTGGAGTAGGCGCAAACCCAAACAGCGACCCCACTCGGGGACATGCTGCCATTTTACATGGGTGGGCCAATTCAGGCCCACCCAGTGTGACGCTCACCCGGAAACGCTGAGCGCTCCCTGTGCGGGCGATAGGAGGATTCCCTGAGAGGTTCCCCGCACTCTTTCGCCCATGAGATCGCAGAGATCTCCCTGAGGCACGGAGGTACCTCAGAGAGAATTGTTTCAGTGCTAAAGTTACAAACAAAGGTTTTTAACACTTTTAAAAACACGCCCCCTCACGTGACACTATCAAATGAGCTGGGACATGTCAAAGAATAAATGTATAAATTTTTATTAGATTTTAAAACACTTCCTGAAACCTCAGCCCGCCCTTGGATGAGGCTTCATGAAAAATGTGAAGGCCACTGGGGCTCTTTGCCTGCCTGCCGAACTTAAGGTTGAACGGGCAGCTCATTAAATTGAATTAATTAGGTATTAAATGGCTTTAATAGGCCGTTGACAGTTTGGTGGGCACGTAGCCGACTGGGCTGCGCGCCCGCCAAACTGAAAATCTAAATGACGCGCGGTGATGTCGGGACACCCACCTGACATCACCGCACGTCATTTTACGCGTTGGCGAGCGGGCCCCGCCCCCACTCGCTGGCAGGAAAATTCTTCCCATGGTGAGACAATATAAAACAAAGGGCACAATTCTAAAGAGGGTGCGGGTGGAGAAGGACCTGGGTATATGCGCACAAATCATTGCTGGCAAAACAGGTCGAAAGAGAAGAATAAACCATACAGTATCCTGGGCTTTATTAATAGGGGCATGGACCACAAGAGCAAGGAGGCTATGTTGAATTTGTATGAGCCACTAGTTCGGCCTCAGCTACAGTTTTGTGTATAGTACTTAGCGCCACACTTTAGGAAGGATGTGAAGGCATTAGACAGGGTGCACAAGAATTTCATAAGAATTGGTTCCAGGGATGAGGAACTTCAGTTATGAAGATAGGTTGGAGAAGCTGGGACTGTTTTCCTTAGAGAAAAGAAGGCTGAGAGGAGATTTGATAGAGGTATTCAAAATCATGAGGGGCCTGGACAGAGTAGATAGGGAGAAACTGTTCCCACTCATGAAAGGATCGAGAACAAGAGGGCACAGATTTAAAGTAATTCGTAAAAGGAGCAGAAGTGTTATGAGGAGAAACTTTTTTTTATGTAGCAAGTAGTTAAGGTTTGGAATGCAATGCCTGAGAGTGTGGTGGCTTGACGGATTCAAAGGAGAATTAGACTGTTATCTGAAAATAAAGCATGTGCAAGGTTACAGGGAGAAGGTGGGTGAGCTGCACATTCAGAGAGCCGGAGCAGAAACAATGGGCCAAATGGCCTTGTCTGCGGCATAACAATTCTGCAATCCTTATCATTATAAAGGAACATGGGGACAGCAGCCCCTCGAGCCGATGTACATGAGGGATCCTGAGCACCACAGAGGAGCTGGTTAATGGGAAGACTGCTGGTTACAAATAAATATAGGATACTGTATTGGATCAGCATGCTACTCAATGCTGCGCAGTAGAAGTAAGTGGCTATAAACACCGTGAAAGTGCAAGATTCCCAACCAAAAGATCAGCCTGTGTTTTCTTGTCAGGTACTGACCATACTGCTGTACATCCCTACTATTATCATATTCTTATGCGATCACAGAAATCAGAGAAAATTGAGCTGTATATGTTTCCAATGGGTGCCATATATTATTCAAATGCCACAGAGAACATCAAAAATTGAACTTACATATTTATATTTGCATGGAATAAGGTAACGATTTGTCAAGAAAAATGAACCAAAATGATCTTGTTTCTGGAAACAGGACATCTCACGTTATCTGATGTCAAGTGCGTGATTTCGTTTTGGCTTTTGCCTTCCATGCACCCCCCCTTCATTCCCCTCGCTGCTTGAATTTTTAATCAAGAAGATGCATGTGTTTCTTGTCATGAAGTAAACACTGAAAATCCTGAAAATACGCATCAGGGCTGTCAGAATCTGCAAAGGGAAACTAGCAGCTAAAATCTGCAAGTTCTTGTGAAGCTGATTCACAACATTGACCTGCCTTTTCTGCTTACAGGCACTGATAGGTTCTACACTGTGTAATATCAGTGTTCTCTGCTTTGATTTCAGATGCCAGATTGCTTGATTTAATGTTGTGCATTATGATTATATATCCCACCACCAGCACCCCCAACCCCCACCAAAACAGTCAAAGCTAATTTACACGATCAGAGGGACTTTTTAAACAGAAAACATCAGTTTCTGAAACAAAAGCAGAAAATGCTGGAAACACTCAGCACCTCAACAACAGCAACTTACATTTATATACTGTTTTTTATTAAATTTATTCTTTCACGGGATGTGGCCAGCGCTGGCTGGACCAGTGTTTGTTGCCTAACCCTAGTTGCCCTTGAGAAGGTGGCGGTGAGCTGTCTTCTTGAATCGCTGCAGTCCACATGGTGTAGGGGCACCCACAGTGCTGCATGGTATCGTAAAATGCAAAATATCCGAAGCTGCTTCTCAGGAGCATTCTATTTCCACAAAGCAGTTACCCAATCTGCGTTTGGTCTTGCCCATTGTGGAGGGGACCGCATGGTGAGCACTGAATCTGGTTCCACGGGTATCAGGTGCCCTCCGGTGACAGATGCAAGGGATGGTGAGCAAAGGCAGTGAGAGCTGACAAGCTGTACCACCATGGGTGGAGGAATGAGGCATCAACGCTGAGATTCAGATTCCTGAACAGTCAAGCGATATGTGTATAGCGCGAGAAAGTGGAGTTGATTTAGAGAGCAGCTATGATCTTACTGAATGGTAGAGCAGGCTTGAAGGGCCTTATGACCTATACCTGCTCCTATTTCTTAAATTCTTAACACAACCCAGTCCAGCTCACTTCTGTCTTCCTCCCGTATCCAGAACACATTCTTTCTGACAGGGATCACCAGACAGTGACCAGCAGTAGGAAGCCCAGTGGATATTTTCTGCTCCTCAGCCCACTGCAGTTCTTTGTAGCTCCTTTGTCACTCCAGGTGAGGTCAACTATGCTGTGTAGCACAGGCTGTGAACAGAATTTGCCTTAATAATCCGTATGACTCTGTTTAGCACTGACGTTGGACTTAACAATTGACCCATCAGCAGAATATTTTAATAAATGACTTGTATTAAGCAGTTATACAGCTTCTGAAATCAAATGCTGTGGATACACATTGGGGTAAGTACCTGACATATCAGCTCTCACACCTACACGACTGTTCCTTTACAAATGTGGTAAGCTGTACAGTCATCAGTCACTGCTCCTTTAATTCATGTTACAATTGTGAAACAAACAATAGATAAATGTTCACATTCTCACACCCCATTTAGCCTGAAAATAGAAAGAATTGTGTGCTAGCATTGTTAGAGCTAGATCTTTCACATGAATGGTTTCCCTGAACCTGCGTTCAACAACAACAACGTATAGTCATTATAGCACTTCTAACATAATAAAATGCCCCAAGGCGCTTCACAGGAGCAAAGTATGACACCGAGCCACATATGGAGATATTAGGGCAGATGATCAAAAGCTTGGTCAAGTAGGTAGCTTTAATGAGCGTCTTGACGGAGGAAAGTGAGGTCGAGCGGCAGAGAGGTGTAGGCAGGGAATTCCAGAGCTTGGGAGCCAGGCAGTGGCTGGTAAACTGGATGTACTTCTTCTCGTCACCGTTACTCCCTCAATCAAAACCAGATTAGCCATTGAAATCGCTGCAGATTGCGAGAAGCAGCTGCTGGTTTTTCCTTGCGTGATAACATTTATTGCACTTCCAAATAATTGATTGTACATGAAGCACAAGTTTTGGAGAGATGTGATGAGGTGCTATACAAATACAAGTCTTACTTTCTTCCTTTTGAATGGGCTGTGCAAGCAATTTAAAGAGTTCAACCTGACGGCAAATGCCTGGGCCCACAGCAATGTCAGGCTGGCAGCTCCACCAGGAGAGGTGGGCGCTGCTGATGCAGGCAAGCCAAGGGTGCCTCAACATGGAGGTGCCTGCTTTGAAGTCATGAAATAAAGAGCCTCAAAGCTGGGAGGACCATTGGTTCAGAGGGGAAACCCCTCCACAGTAGTCTTGATGGACGTGATTGTGGTCTTTCATCCCCGTGACACTAGCGTTGGAACATGGAGCCTCCGTCTCCGGTGGCAACCAGGCCTTCCACCAGGAATCCACCCCAATAGAGCGGATGGCTCCCGCACTTAATGGGGGAAAAATACCAGCGCTGTTGAGAAGGGTCCCTAAGTACCTTAATTAATTGCCATAATTGGCCACCCACCTCTGTGGAGTGGGTAGCCCACCCAGTTCTTAGCCCAACCCTGGGGAAGTCCCCTACAGGTGGGCGTGCTTTGAGGAGCCATCACAACATAGCACCCCACCTCGCACCCCCCCCCCCCCCCCCCCCCCAACCTCCCACCTCCCCTCACCATCTCCACGGGGCCAAAAAAGTTCAGCGCTCCCAGCCTAGTCTCACATAAAAGTTGTGGAACTATGCCCACTATGAGCAACTGTGTTCAGAAAAGAAGGGGAGGAAACTGGGAAATAAAACACTGACCATTGTAAGCATTTTACAAGTTACACAACCCTCCCAAGCAGCTGCAGAGTCTTCCTAGCTATTCCCTACTATATAAAGTTCCCAGGTTCTTTGCTTTTCCCACCCCCATTCCATGGCTCAGTCTGCTCTTGATCTTGTTTCTGAGGCATTTCTCAGATAGCAGGAATGTGAGGACTATCACATTAATTATTGTCATGTGATTGAAACATGAAAAACAATTACTTGCCAATTTAAAATCCTGATCCAATTTCCTTTACCTTGCCCATTTAGTGGCCCAGTCTCTCTACAAGTGAGGAATCAATAGGAAGGTGATTGGGGAGGTCAATCACAGGAATGTTTACATTGATTTTTAATAAACGTCACATTCAAACCCAATGACTTCAGGTTTATTCTCAAACTTGGGTATTTCTGATACATGATTAACCAAGTCCAATTGTTAGGAGCACAAGAATCATTCGATACCTGGTGGTTCTCTATACATTTCTACTTGGCTGAGAGATACTGGACACAGTACTGACTGAAAGCTGAGCACTGTCGACAGGAGGAATGCCCTTTGTTTGACTGCACCATTTTAGTCATCCTGTATCTTAAGTGAGGCATAATCAGAGAAGTGGCCAATCATATCATAGAATCAGAGAATGGTTACAGCAGAGAAGGAGGCCATTCAGCCCTACACATCTTTGCTGGCACTTTGCAAGGGCAACTCAGCCAGCCCCACTCCCCCACCTTTTTTCCACAGCAAATGCTTTTTTCTTCAGATAATTAACCAATTTGCCTTTGAAAGCCACGATTGAATCTGCCTCCACCACACTCTCTGGTAGCTATTCCAGATCCTAACCACTTGCTGCGGACAAAAGATTGTCCTCATATCACCTTTAGTTCTTTTGCCAATCACTTTTTAAATCGCTGTCTGCTGGCTCTCGACCCTTCTGCCAATGGGACCAGTTTTTCCCTTGTTACTCCAGACTCCTCATGATGCTGAGCACCTTTATCAAACGTCCTCTTGACGTTTTCTTCTCTAAGGAGAACGGCCCCAGCTTTTCCAATCTATCCACCTAACTGAAATTGCTCACCGCTGAAACCATTCTCATAAGTCTTTTCTGCACCCTCTCTAATGCCTTCACATTATTCCTGAAGTGCAGTGCCCAGAACTGGACACAATACCCTGAACCAATGCTTTATGAAGGTTCATCATAGCTCCCTTGCTTTTGTACTCTATCCCCTGGCTCTTCCAATCAGTGGAAATGATCATCAGATTGCCGCTGCGCTTGCAAATCCCCTCCAAATCTCCTTCCACTCATTTCCACCAGGGTCTTCCGAGCCTGGCCTTCACAGAAATGCAGAGTGCGGTGACCCTCGGAGAGCTCAGTCAGAGTGAAGTACAGTCTGGGCAAGATGGGGCACACCCACTTTTTCTGGCGCTAGCTGCCGTATCATAAGTTTGATGGCCCAGTCTGATTGTTAGTGAATAGATGAGTGAACAGGTGAGTGGATGAATGGTTAATGGGTGAGTGGGTAAGTGAGTGAATGGGTAGGTGTGTGAGGTGGGGAAGTGGTTAGGAGGTAAGTGGGTAGGTGGATAGATAGGTGAGGAGGGTCAGTGGGTAGGTGGGCGAGGTGAGTGCTGGGTATGTGGGTAAGTAGGTAGGAGGGTAAGTGGGTGAAGTGGGTGAGGTGGGTAGGTGAGTGAAATAGGTAGGTGGATATGTGGGTAAGTCGGTGGGGTAGGTTAGTGGTTAGGGTGGGTAGGGATGTGGATAGGTAGTTGTGTCAGGTCGGGAGGGGTAGTCAGGTCAAGGGTAGTCAGGTCGAGTTGGGGGTACTCGGAGCTGGCAAGGAGGGGCAGTTGGGTAGTCAGGGGGTAGTAGGTTAGATTAAAGAAGTGTTGGGCGTTCAGGGAGTAGCTGGGTCTGGTTAGGGATGGTTAAGATGGGGGTGGGTCAGTTGTATAGTTACCTAAATGTTAGACTGGGTTTTAATCTGTCTATCATTTTCTGGATAACTACACAGGTAAGTACCATGGAACTGTCCAATGTCAGAGACATTTCCAGATGGTTCTGGGAAGGGGGGTGGGGCGGGGGGGCGGGGGGATTGCCTGTCGTAAGTTCTAACTTCCCAGACAATTCCTACATAGGTCTACGTGTCAGGTCTTCCACAGGGTCCTATCATGCGTCTTTGGCCATGCGTCTGATCTCCAACAATTCGGAGACCAAAATATTTGGCCCCATGCCTCTATGTATAAACCCCAGGATCTTGCAGACCTTGTTAACCACATTTCCAACCTGCCCTGCCACCTTCAATGATTTGTGCACATATACCCCAGGTCCCTCTGCTCCTGCACCCTCTTTGGAATTGTATCCTTTATTTTATATTATTTCATTTATATTACTTCCTCGTTTTTCCAACCAAAATGCATCACTTCACAGGTCTCTGCAATTAAATTTCATCTGCCACATGTCCACCCATTCCACCTTCCTGTCTATGAAGCCTATCATTATCCTCATCATAGTTCACAATACACTGCACTTTCCAAGTTTTGTGCCATCCACAAATTATGATATTGTGCCCTGCACACCCAATACTAGCTTATTAATACACATCAAAAAAAGGAGTCACCCTAGAACTGTGTCGGTATTCACAATGCTGACGATGGCACCATTGGCAGTGCCCTAATAAAAATGAGGCAACGCTGCCTCAAAGGTAATGCCAACTCTCCACGGTGGCCCTGCTGTGTGAGAAAAATCATAGGGGCATTGATAAAATGTTTTTTTTCTGACCACTTGCCCCTTGGGAAACCTTGATGTACGTCTTCCTCCTGCCCAAGAAACAACTGCTCACCACTCCTCTCTGTTTCCTGTCATTCAGCCAACTTTGTATCCAAGCTGCCACTGTCCCTTTTACTCCACTGGATTCAACTTTGTTGACAAATCTGTTGTGTTTATCTTTTTATAATTTCGATTACAAATCCACTATATCTTTAGCAAGCACCTTTTAGAAGCCAATGAAGAAAAGTCATACGGACTTGAAACATTAACTCTTTTTTTTTCTCCACAGGTGCTGTCAGACCTGCTGAGTTTTTCCAGCGTTTTCTGTTTTTGTTCTTTTAAGAAGTCCATGTGCATCAAATTAACCCACATTACCCTCATCAGCCCTCTCAGTTACCTCATCAAAAAACTCGATAAAGCTAGTTAAGCAAGATTTGCCTTTAACAAGTCCACGCTGGCTCTTGTTGGGGTAAATGTATTTAAAAATAATTATCTTCGAATTAATAATGTTTTCAAATTGTGATAAATCTGAGGCTATGGTAAAACAGTAGGAACTGCAGAATAGGCTATTAAAGATTGTCAGGCAGAATTCTGTGGACGGATGCTGCCTGATCTGCTGAGAATCCCCAGCATTTTCTCTTATTTTAGACTTCCAGCATCCCCAGTATTTTACTTTTACGACAGACAAAGTTCCCTGTCCTGAGGTGATATCATTATCTGATAATTGTCTCATTGTAAAAGAGTCTAGAGTCTGGCATTAGGCAGGCTGGAGTAAGGGACATAGTGCTGATTAAATTGCGAAGTGATAATGGCATGATTTAATTAGCTTGTAGTCACCACTCATGCGAGCTTAGCCACGCATCTCTATTACAATTAGCTGGTAATTCAGGTGAAGACACATTTTAAGATTATCAAGTCTGATTGTTTTTCTCTCTTTTGTCATTTTCAATTTAGGCTTTTGACTTTGTATGTGTTGAAAATGGCGTTCAAATTGAAGTTTGCACAACTTGCTGCTCCTTTGAGTGACATTCATGCATCAGGTTTGCGTCGGTATTTGCAATGCTGACCATGGCACCTTTGGCTGTGCCCCTAATAAAACTGAGGTAACATTACTTCATAGGTAATGCCATCTCTCCACAGCTGCCCTGCTGTGAGAAAAAAATCATAGGGGCATTAATAAAGTGTGTTTCTGACCACTTCCGTTTATTAATTTTAAAAGCAATGGAGATGGTGGAAAGGAGGCGTTTGACCAGACTTGGAGAAGGGAGGTCAGGTGATGATCTCCCGGAAAATGTCCAACCAGAGTTTGCAAAAGCCAGTGCTTGTACAACAGCAAACACGCTGTCAGAGGCAAACATTGGATGTCTCACTTTGCTGTTTTGTTCTGGCTGTGTACATGTTCTGCATCACCAGTCTTTCCAGGACATTGGGGAAGGTCTATTCACAAAGTTAAACAGCTGTGGACTCAAAATTCCAGGGCCAGTGAGGGAGAAGTATCTGGAGCACAGATACATTGTCCAGGGTAGAGGGGCCATTTGGGCTGGAATTTGGTTCCACTGGAATTCTGTCCCTTTTTACTTGAACCAAAAAACATGAATGGGGGTGGGGAGGTGATGGTAGGGATGCAAATGAGTCTTCAGTTTACCTCCTCCCCCAAATCAAGTTAAGGTTGTGTGACATCCTGCCCTGTACATAATTATAAATCCAAAGTGGACTCTTGCAGGAGTTCCCTTGAAGTCTTTACCAGAAGCCCCAGAAAGAACTGAAGACCAATGTAATCTAGCAGCCTGAGGGGACAGATTACATTTCTGGCCTTGACATTAGTGGGAACAAAATTGGATTGCCGCTGAAAATGGGTGGGGAATCACGATGTGCAATTAACGCGTGCCTGTTCATATAATGCAGGCAGCAGGGCATCTGCATGGCTACCTGAACGTTGACGTGACTTCCGCCTGCAACCAGCACTAAGCGTGCTGTTAATTGGTTGCACACATCAGCAGGGGGCACAAAAATGATACTTCTCAGCACAACTTAAAGCTAAGCCTGCAACTTGTAAAGGAAGGGGAGGTGCATTTTGGCTGGAGCAGGCAATGAGAGTCCTGTGTGAGTGAAATCTGACCTGGGGAAAGACAGAAGAATGGCTAAACATGGGACAGAACAGAGACTCAGATTTTCGGGTGCTGCACTGGAGATCTTGGTGTAAGAGGTGGAAAGAAGGAAAGGTAACACTCCCAATGGATGGAGAAAAGGCAGTGGGAGCAGGTAGCTGCAGAGGTCAGTGCCAGGAGTCTAGCCTTGAGGACTTGAATGCAATGCCACAAGAAATTTAAAGACCTCACGCAAGTGGCCAAGAGATATGGATCCATCTTCAAATGCCATATCCTGTTAGTTACACCAGTAGCCTCAACTGCTGCCTCAATTCACCAAACCCCCATGACTCACCTATCAGCAATCTCTATCAATCAGGGCTCATATGTAACAAACATGTGCTTCATCTCACTCTCACACACTTAACAATGTTGCAAGCCTCAAACCTACACCTCACGCCTTAATCACCCTGCCAGCTATTCAACCATGACATCCACATCACCCAAACTGATTGCACAGTACTGGCACACTTCCTTCACTCTCGCAAGACAAGGGGATTCACAACCAGGGGCTGCAGTGCTAACCAAAGGGGAAGAGGTGCATCTGCATATCCTGACCCCATGGAGGAGACAGTACTGGCCATTACTGGGGTCACCATTGCTGAGGCTGTGGCCAGCCAAGGGACTGAAACCAGCGAAGATGACGTTATGCTCATACCTACCTAACCCTCCTTCTCAAATCCTACTACCCCCTCATCCCATATTTTCTACTGATTTACAAGCTGGAGACATGTCAGTTAGCACATCATACTTGCCCACCCCACCCCTTCCCCTTACTGCAACCTTTTATTGTACCTTTGTCCCTTTCAGATAGTTCAGAACAGAGACTCAGGTTTTTGAGTGCTGCACTGGAGATCTTGATCGAGGAGTTGGAAAGAAAGAGAGGTGCAACTTGGCCAGGTAGTGGAAGAAGACCAGTGCTGATGAAGACACACAGTCACTCGATTTTACATTTGTAGCCATGAGCCAGATATGGACACTGCATCTATCTGAGAGGCTAGAGCTGGGATCTGAGACACTGGCCACAAGCGTGCTGCCGCCAATGCACTGGTTCCAAGTCTCCAGAGAGCAAGATCTTACACTGGTTGTGTTGTAGAGGACTCAGATGAGAACTGCCATGGGTCAGGATACAGTAAAAAAGTATTTATAATAGATAATATTCTACATTGCATATAAACGTTCTAATTGCTCTTGAAAATGTGCCAGCTGGGGCTCAGGTGGGAGGATTGCAAAAGTAAAAGCTAAATGTTGCAGAAGCTGGAAATCTGAAATAAAACAGGAAGTGCTGGAAAATCTCAGCAGGTCTGGCAGCACCTGTGGAGAGAGAAACAGTTCACATTTGGGGTAGAGTGTGTGACTCTTTCAGAACTAGCAGAATTGCTCTCTGAACGCCCTGGGAGGCTAAGTCCACATGCTGTGAGGCCTTCTCCCCCTCCCCCACCTCCTCACTGCTCGAATCCAGTGATTTTTCACATGCAGGAAGTGACCTGGGACATTCTGTTAGACTAAAGAGGCTATAGAAATATAAGTTGTTGAGGAAACTTCTCCCTGTCGAATCCTAACAAATGAACCTACTCTGGGATGATCCCAATCCAGTGCTTAGAAAGGATGTAAACCCACAGCACTGCAGTCGGTATGTGGATAGTGCATTTATCTGCATTATGCTTTATCTCTTGTCAATTCCTTCCCCTCCATCAAAAGCGATGGGATTGGTTTTTAGCGCTAGCAGAGAACAGACAATAAATAACAGGGCGGCAGCTTGTTTCCCAGCAGCCAGTTTTTTCTCCAGCTGATGTCAGGTGTTGCTGTGCACTGCCAATACCCCTCCCCCCGCTCCACCCACCCCCACCACAAGCCCACCATCCCCAACCCAAGGTATGTTGAAGTCAATTGTAAGGTCCTTATATCAGGCTGAGATTAACTAGCTCAGCACCGATGGGGGATCGAGCCTCTGCTGCCAGTGTGCTGTGCCGCACAGAGTCAAACCAGGTTTGGTGCCACCGGTCTTTGCAAACTCACACAGGAGTCAAAAGAAGTCTTTTTGTTTTGAAAATCACTCCAGCTACAAGTGGAAACCAAATGATTCACTCACTGAGTGCCCTCTTTAGTTCACTCTACAAACAGGCTAAAGACAAATTCCATCTGCAGCTGGCATAAATGACTGATTCCAATTCTCTGCAGTTTGGTTTACAGGAAAGTTGTTGCATCAGTTTTTTTTTTATTCATCCACGGGATGTGGGCTTCACTGGCTGGGCCAGCATTTATTGCCCATCCCTAGTTGCCCTTGAGAAGGTGGTGGTGAGCTGCCTTCTTGAACCGCTGTAGTCCCTGTTGTTTGAGAAGCAGCCTTTGGAACCTCATATACAGATCAGGCCATTTTCATACCAAAGATCAGGCCATTTTCATACCAACTGAATGTGATCTCTGTGGGGACCTAATTATAAATGGGACACAAGGTGACACTGCACCTTTTCATCCTGCAGCGTGTCCCATTAATCCCCTGTTAAAGATCCCTAGTCGCATAACAAAGGATGTTAATGGCTTAATTTTAGGAGTGGTCATTAAACTGATGATGCCCATTTACTTCAGCCACAAGAATTATTACTGCAAATCAGGGCATTTTCACTGGTCAATTTAATTCCATTATGTTCCCACAAGACTGCACCCTGCAAGTTTAAATTTGCAGCACTTCATTCCTGATCAAACTCGTGACATGTAGAGGCAGTTAATCACTTCTGATTAAATGCCGAGTCAGAATGAGAGCGGCCTTACAGTGTTTTCTCCATATGTAAATTGTGTGGCCAATCTCCCTGTGAGCTGGCAGCAGATGGGCTGAACAGCCACTACAAACCGTTTATGCACATCAAGAATCTATATGGGATGGACATGCATGCATAGCAAGTGCCAGTTTATTGTCATCGAGGTGGGTACACCTTATTCGGCGCATTTAACCTGCCATCTGCACCATTCTTTCCCACAGCTCTGCCTGAGCCTCTCCAAACAGGTTCCTGTCTCGGACACAGCACTGAACTGGTCCTAATCAAAGTCACAAATTACATCGTCTGTGCTGATGAGCATGGTGCTTTACCCTCTTGATCTTTCTCGCCCTCTCTGCAACCACTATAACCTCCCCAAAGTACCTTGTCTAGGCCCAACTGAATGGAACTGCCCTCATCTGCTTCGATGCTCTCCTGCCCAGTTACAGCCAGCAATGGTTTCTCTTTCCATCCCTGCACCATTATTATTATTGGAGTCCTCCAAGGACTATTCATGGTTCCCTCCTCTGTGTTCTGAGATATGTTCTTCCACCTTGGACTCTAGGCATGGGACTTGATTCTTAGATAGACTGTAGACATATTCTAGTATCTGCTTCATGCTTGTTTATTAGTACTACATCTAAACAGTGTACAGAGTAGGCGTTTGCTCCTACGTATGATTCAATTTTCTCTCTGTATTTCCAGAGAGAGAGAGAGAGAGCGTCATGGCGGGCAGGGGTGGACAGGACAATACGGTGAGAAGGCCGAAAATCAGTTTCACACCAGCATGAAAGCACAGCGGGATCATCCGATGATGTCTGCCTTGGCGGAACGCCAATCCCTCTGGAGGCTGATGTGAACCCACTTTGCATCCCGCTGATGGGATACAAGTAAGGCCCACCCAGAATTGAACCCCCATGCCAGATTTTCCGTTACGCCAGCGGGAAGACATGCTAGCCCAGTACACGTCTGGACAAGTGTGACGTGTAGAGGTCGGGACTTACTATTAGGGCTTTGTGCAGATCACGGACATCCGAGGAGCAGAAGATGCTGGAGCCCTACAGATACTGGACCTGGAGAAACATGTGCACCACATGCTGGGTAGATTCTCAGGGACACGGCTCTGCCACGAAACAGCTCATGGAAGGTGGGGGGGGGGTCTCCGTTGATGTCTTGGATTTGCTTCGGAATGTCATGGTCTTGGCCATGGGCTGCTACAGATGATCAGTGAGGTGGGGGGGTGGGGGAGAGAAAGGTCGAGGTGAGTGGGAGAGGAAGGTGTACCAGGGTGGGGGTTGAGGGGAGAGGAATGTCTCGGTTTGACTGGGAGAGGAGGGTGTACTTGGAGAGTGAGGTTGAAGCATAGAAACTAGGAGCAGGAGTAGGCCATTCAGCCCTTCGAGCCTGCTCCACCATTCAATATGATCATGGCTGATCCTCTATTTCAATGCCATATTGCTGCTTTCTCTCCATACCCCTTGATGCCTCTAATATCCAAAAAATTACCTATTTCTTTCTTGAATACACCCAGCCTCCATAGCCTTCTGTGGTAGAGAATTCCACAGGTTGACCACCCTCTGAGTGAAGAAATCTTTCCTCACCTCGGTCCTAAATGGCCTGTCCCACATCCTGACACTGTGAACCCTGGTTCTAGACTCCCCAACCAGGGGAAACATCATCCCTGTATCCAGTCTGTCTAGCCCTGTTAGAAGGAATAAGAGGGGGAGGTCCAGGTGAACGTGCAAGGTTGGGGGGGGTGGGGGGGGAGAGGGGGTGGGGGGTGGTGCGGTGGGTGGGGGGCGCGGTCTGTGGAGTCAATGACTGCCTCCTGGGGAGCAAACTGAGGCTGGGCGGGGTAGGAGGGAATGGTCAGTATGAGAAAGGATGGGTGAGCTGGAAGGGTGAGAGGATGAGGTGCAATGATAGCAATAGAAGTGGCAGCGAGGGTGGTTGGTGAGGATTTAGAGGCAGACACGGACCCTGGGGGTGGGAAGGAGGAGCTTAGGGCGGAGGTCAGAGTGAATGGGGGTGGGATTCTCAGGAAGGTAGAAATGAGCACATTCACCTGGACATCCTGGAAAGAAAAGGGTTCGGATTGGTAGGTGAAGGTTGGGGGGTGGAAGGTGATGCCAAGGGGATCAACAGTGATGGGGGAAAGGAAATAGGTAACTGGGGGAGGGGCAAGGACAGGGGAAGCTTACAAGAACTTTGACTACAACGATGTTTTTCAAATCGAAAGTGAGCAGAGCCTCGTGTTGGACGGGCTCATGTGCTGCATGGGAGTGTGATCAATGAGTGGGCGGAGGTGCAGGTCAGCTCAGGTGGACAATTTGAAGAGAATCCCAGCACACAGCATCGGAAATGCTCAGGAATTGAGTTGAGTGTGATAGAGGAAGGCTCTGCGCGTGTGGGAGAATGCTTGCATGAGACTCCGAAAGGCCCTGACACACACACACACACACACACACACACACACACACACACACTTCTTCCTCCAGAATCACTTGTGGTCCAGCTGAGTGCAGCTGAATTTCTAGTCGAGGTGGGGGGGTGGGGGGGGGTGCGGTGGTTGGAGGGGGGGGCGGCGGGGAGTCAGTGAGTGGGGGGGATGCAGTGGGAAGACGCAAAAAGCCTGTAGATGAAACTGAAAGACAACATTACACATTATTCAGTGAAAGTGAATATATTTCAGATCATAAAGTGACAACATGTGTTTACCCATCTAACCACTTGTGATCAGAAATTCCTAACTTTTCCAGGACTACCACTTCTTTTAGGTGCTGCCCTGACATCCGTTGCAGGGCTGGAGACAGACTGTGCAATGGTTGGCTCTGTTGCCTCTGATGACTTTGACCTGTGTCCTCTGGAAAGCCAAGGCCTTGAGGGCCCCAGCTTGTTTTGGCTGTCCCCCTGTGGGCCAGCTGCTCCCTCTGCAGTGACAGAGGATGATTTGAGGGGGGTCAGAGGCAAAAAGGACTCAACGGGAGAGGACAGCTTCTGAGATTCCTAAGTGGATGACCCAGAGGTGTTCAGCTGCCACTCCTCCTCGCTTTGGGTGCCCGGGGTCTCTGGCCTGACTCCTTGAGGGGAAGGAGCACCTGGAGGGATGTCAAAGTGCCCCATTTCCCTCTCGCGTTGCCACTTCAGGAAGTCACCCATGGCTATTGTGATGGAGTGCAGGTCTGTGTGCAACTGTGTGTTCTGATGGACAAGGGTCCTCTTGGCGTCTGCCAAGCTCCCCATGGAGACATCCATATGCGCACATGTGGGCACCACTTCATCAGAGATCAGGTGGTCACACTCCTCTGACTCACGTGCCACTCTTTCAACAGGGCTTCCAACATCTGTGTGATGTCCCCCTGCCTTCTGCTGACTCTCCGGGATGAGTTGGAAGGCCGTATCCAGAGGCTTGTCATCCGTCTTGGACCTCACAGGTGCCGCTTCCCCAGCAGTCCTCCAAGTGCCAGGGAGCTTGGCTGAATCTGCCTCCTCCTGCTGCGGACACATGTCTGTGAGGTGACCACCAGGTTGTGAACCCGAGCCTGCTCTAGATCTAGGTCCCACCAAGGTGTGTGTCCCTGCGCTGGTGGAGGGTGTGGGTAAGCGCTGTGACGGGTCTTCCAGGCTGATTATTTCCAGGCCTTCAATGGAGGAGGTGTCCTCTTGGCTGGAGATGAGGACGTGGATGGAGCTGAGGGACTGGCTTGATGAGGGCACTGGCTGCTTGGCAGAGCTCCCTGTGAACCAAAGTACAGTTAACCAGTGCATGGCAGCAGTCAAAAGCAGGAGAGAGAGCACTCACAGTTGCGCTGAGAGAGGGATGATGTGGTGCAGGATCCTCAAGCGGGTGTTCACTGCTGATATCACCGCTGCTGTAGGCATGGTCCATGTTCTCACCAGTCAGCGTGATGGCGTGCTCCTCAAAGTGAGTGAAAGGCCTAATGTGGGCCGCCCCATCCCCGGTCTGGGACCTCTCCCTGCTGTTGTGAGCCAGCTTCTCCCGCATGAAAATAGATGGAGAGAGGGTGAGCAGGACGCATGGCACTGCATGGAATGTTTGTGTGATGAGTGGAGCCATGGACAGGATGAGGATGCGAGCTCCAGAGGATATGAGCCTGATGGAGATGTGAGTGTGTGTGAGAGTTAGTGGTGTTGTCCCTTGAGGTGTGAGATCCCTGTGGATGTGTGATGGGTTTGGGAGTGTGTGAGTTGAGAGTGATGAGGTGGTTGACTCTTCCTGGCAGAACAGTTGAGAGCATTCGTCCTCTTGCGGCACTGGATGGCTGACCTGCTCTGTGCTCCAGTGGCACTGACTGCCGCTGCCAGCAACTCACAGGCCGGATTGGTGATCCTGGTGGACCTCCTGCAGCCAGATTTGAAGTAGAAGACATCGCAACGGCTTTCCATTGCGTTCAGCAGGCACCCCAGAGAGGCGTCACTGAATTTGGGGGCTGTCGTCTTCCTTGCTTTCAGGGCCATCTGAAGACATGAGGTATACATGAGCTCTGAGCGCTTTAAATATGGTACCTGGAGCGAGGAAGCGCTGAGGTCACGGTGTGGTGGACAAATCCAAGCCTGCCCACCAGCGATCCGGCGTGTTTCCTGTGAATGAATTATTAATGAGCTGGGACACACCAGGAATGGGACAATATGGTGCAAAAAGCCGCCATTGCAGCCGACGGGTAAAACATCCTTTTCCCCATCCGCTACCGCAGCTTGTGCAAGTCTGGGACGATTCCGTCCAGTGAGTCATTCAAATGATGAGTATCATTTGGTTCTAGGATTGCTAGAAGTAAGCCGACATCACCACTCAGTAAAGATGCACATCATTTGTGAAGAATATAAAGAAAATCAACGATCTGTCACTCCTTGTAACTGAGAGGAGCAATAATCTTGCTTTTGACTGGAGAGTCTAGCTGCCTGGACCTTGTAATTTGATGACTGATCAATGAAGGGTCATCGGCTGAAGCCAGTCGAGGACGTCTGCTAATATGTTAACAGCTTCGCCAGTATTAATTTGTGTTGAAGCCTTGAACTTGGACTGTAATTGACCAATAGTCCGGATTAAGACTTTCAGATGGAATGTTGAACTGAGGCCTGGCCCTATGAATGTGAAAGATCCCATGACACTATTCAAAGGAGAGCAAGGAATTCTCCCTGGTGCCCTGGGCAATATTTGTGCAGCAACCAACGTCACTAAATTAGATTACCCAGTTATTATCACGCTGCTATATATGTCCCACCCCCCCTTAAACCAGCTTATATTTCACCTCTTTTCTATTTTTCCTTAGTTCTGATGAAGAGTCATACGGACTCGAAATGTTAACTGTGTTACTCGCCTCAGATGCTGTCAGACCTGCTGAGTTTTTCCAGATATTTTTGCTTTTGTTCTACAAATCTAACCTGCTTTGCTCACACAAGGTGACAAATACTGCAACACATCAACCATTTCTCTTATAATTTACGTGGTCAACTTAAACTCTCTCAACAAAACACCTTTGAAATGTCTATCAGTAAAATTAATTTTGCATGGCATGGTGGCCTTTCATGGAGTGAACTTTTCTTTCGTCATATTTTCTGATTTACATGAGTTTTCATTTGAGCTGTCAGTAAATTTCTCTCCGGAAGGCACTGACTACTCATCACACAAAGTGGCATTCCTTCGTAGACGAGCCCTATTGGTGAATGCAGCAGGCTGTTCTGAGACATACCTGATTCTGTCCCCGCCCGTTGTTCTTCCCTATGCACTTTTCAAACGTCTTTAACGGAGAAAATAGAATGCAAAATGCCGCAGACACTGGAAATCCAAAAAGAAAACAGCGAATAACAGAAACACTCAGCAGGTCAGGGCTTTGGAGAATGCAAATTGGGGTTAATGTTTTAGATTGACACCATGACTCATTGTTTCTTTCCCATGAACACTAAGGCAAATTGTGGTGCTCTCAATTGACCTCACCTATCACAGCACAAAGCAGGGATCACACTTGAGACTTTCTGACATACAGTAAGAGGTTTCGATGTAGTTTAACCCTTAATATTAAAATTAATTGGCAACAGTAAAGTCTAATCCAGATTATTTTAATCAAGAGAGTATTAGACAAATCCTTTTCTGGCTGATGTCTCCTCCCCCTCTTCTCGAGAAAGGAATGATGCTTTGCTGGGAAAAGGTGCTTTTGGGTGCAGGGTCCTCCCACTTCACTGACCTCATGGTCATTTAACCATTTGTCAACATGGTGAATGCGATCAACCTCAGGGACCCCAGGGCTAGGAAGAGGAAATCCTGCTCTTGATCATAACCAGTTATCCTTGCTAGAATGAAAGTATGCAGGGTCTAAGGTGAAAACATAATTGGGCTGGTCTGTGATGCATTCCATGGTCGAATGACCCACCAACATTCACTGCATTGGCAGGCATGTGAGGAATGACCAGTCATACATAATGCTAGAGGAGTGCCACTAATAAAGCCATCATACCTCAGTAACGGCCATTGATTCTAAAAGATGAAGGGAGGAATGGGGAGAAGAATTGAAAAGCTAATCTCTGAAAAGTGAAGCAAACTGTCCAGGCTGGGATTGAACCAAATAGATAACAAAGACCTGAGATTAAATTCCTAGTTCATTTTGAGTTTGTTGATTTGTTTTTTATTCTTACACAGGATGTGGGTGTCGCTGGCTAGGCTAGTGTTTGTTGCCCATCCCAAATTGCCCTTGAGAAGGTGGTGGTGAGCCGCCTTCTTGAACTGTTGCGGTCTATGTAATCTAGGTACACCCACAGTGTTGTTAGGAAGGCAGTTCCAGATTTTTGACCCACCAATGTGAAGGAACGGCGATATAGTTTGGGAGGTGCACAATGAGGGGCCTTGATAAGTTACTCAAGTGTGTCTTGTATATGGTACACACAGCGGGCATGGTGCACTGCCAGTGGAGGGAGCGACTATTTAAAATGGTGGATGGGGTGCTGATCAAGCTGGGGCAGGGTGGTGGACTGTTAGGAATAGCCTCAGTTTTCCTGGATGAGGAATGGGAAAATCACCAGCATTCCCATTTCAATGAGCCATGGAGATTACACTAATGTGGAAAGAATTGGGCTTGACCCTGTTGTTCACTATGGTGCGATAGCTGACAGAGAGACTCCAGCCACAGATCTCCCTGCATTTGCGACCCCCCCCACCCTGCAGTGAGCTCGCTGGTGCTGCACAAGAACAATGCACCCAAAGTACGCAGTTCCTGACCAATCCAAGGATGACTGTAAATTCCAGTCTTGGCCATTTGCATATCCCAGGAGAATCCAGGGCAAGGCCCGGCATTTGCAGAGTGGATGCAGAGGATGATAATGGGGGGAATGAGATACAGTTATTGGTGACCCTGGGGCATCCTGACTACCAATAGAGTTCAGTCATGATTGGGCAGAAACATCCTGTGACACTGAACAAATTTGAATTTGGGCTACCCTGTAGACTCACCACTGAACAGGGCTGGCCACAGCATTGTCCTTTCTGGATGCTCCTACTTATGGCATCCAATAACTTAGTGAACTAGAAATTGAGCCAAGAGGAACTGTCCTTACTGCTTTAATAAAATGGCTGTATTGGGCTAGTAGGAAATGGAGGCCAAATTTTTCTCCCCACTCACAGTGCTCCTTCCACCCACCGCCCCCCCCCCGCCCCAACTCCAACATTGAAACCTCTGGAAATCCTGGAGAAGCATAAACAGATGATCCTAGGCTCTGCCCTCCTTTCCTAAGCTTTACCCCCTTTTCTTCCTGTACTCCAGTGCAAATCGACCCTTCAGAGTCTAGACACCCAACTATCTTTCCTCTGCTCTTCAAACAACTCAACACGTCTACTGCACTGAACCCACTGAACAGATCCCTTGCCTCTGCCTTCAATATCTTCACCGCCCAAGTCTCTCTGTCTCCCATGTCCATTTTTCCACAAATATGATTCTCATCTTCTTTGAGGGCTACATGTTGAAGGCATCTGGTATATGTTTGACATATAGGCGCAATGCAACTAATTGCTATTTGCAACCAGACTATTAAAATAATATCCTGTTTTCCTCCTTATCCAAAAGTTTACCCTGATTGGTAATAATAATTCCAGGACCTTCTTCATGACTACAAATTACCTCCTTGTTTTCTGCTCCCTCATCCTAATTTTTAACGCAAAATTTGAGGAACTCATCAATTTTCTTTACCAAAAGATTAAGATCATCCACTTGGCTGCATCAACTACCTTCTACCCTATCCTGGACCCCCTGAGACCCTCGCCTTACCCTAATCCTATATTTCTTTATTTTCTTCTTCAATGTCCTCCAAGCCTTCATCAAGTTAATTTCATTCATGGAACCTGCTTTGTGTGCTCTTGTTCTTCTTCTGACTCAACTCCTCATCACACAACTAAACCTTTTCCACTCAGTACATCCTGATATTTTCAATGGCTTCCTCCCAATAGAAAACCGATTATTTTCAAAGAGCAAATTAGGAAACACAGAAAATTGACAACACAAAAGGAGGCCACTTGGCCCATTATGTCTGTACTATATTTTGATTCAAAAAAGAAAGAAAGACTTACATCTATATAGCACTTTTTATGACCACTGGACATCTGTAATGATGAAAGCTCTGTATCATCATCAAGTAATGATGAACAAGAAAGCTCTTCCCCTAAGATTAGCCGCCTTTAGGGCTGCTTCATCAGTACAATCACGTGACCCCCTAGAGGCAGTAGGAAAGTTTATACCTACAATCACTACATTTCCTCACCCTTTAGTTTTTTTACATTTCTTATTTACGAAGAATACTTTAATCTACAGCACATACCTATATACACAGGCCATGTGGTTAAAGGTTAAGTCTCTGAGGCGGTTTTCTAATTCGGTTAGAGCGGCGTAGCTCCACCACTTGAGATTCTCCCACTGGATTGACATGATCAGGAACTGCAGCATCAGGGACATCCTTAGACAATGGCAGTTCAAGATTAGTTAATTTAACAGAGATGTCAGATACACCTATTCTATGTCGATCTGCCATCTCAGGGATTAAAGGTTGGACATCAATTACTGGTTGTTGGTATGTTGTTCTACTCCTTGGATGATCCCCATGTTTTCAAACAATCTGGTCTTCCACTTCCACTTGGAATGACAAGGGTCCAGTTTCAGAGACAATTATACCAGGAACCCAACTAGGACCATTTCCAAAATTCCACACAAAAACTTTTAATTCCCACTGTAAATTTTCGAGCTTTGCTATGAATATTGTGATTCAATTTCTGATTACTCTGGTTCTTGACTACCCTCCCCACTAAGTTTGGAAACACCAGACTTAACCTTGTACGAAGGCAGTGTTTTATCAGTGATTCAGACAGTGTTGAACATATAGCTGCATGAGGAGTCATACAATAATTGAAGTTGTAAGAAAATGTGAAAGTCGAGATTCTAAAGTATCTTTGGACAACTTCTTCATTCTTGATTTGAAAGTTTGCACTGCTCCTTCAGCTAACCCATTTGATGAGGGATGATATGGTTGCTGTTTCAATATGTTTAATTCCATTTAAACTCATGAATCTCTGAAATTCTGTACTAGCAAAGGCAGTACCGTTATCTGAAACAATGACTTCCAGTAGGCCATGTATACTGAAACATTGACGCAGCTTTTCAATGGTTGCACACAATGTCAGTGATCTAACTTCACACACATCCATCCACTTACAATGTGCGTCAATGATCGATAAAAACATGGTACCTAAAAATGGACGTACATAGTCTCTAAGTAGCCTAACCCAGAGTCAACCAGGCCACTCCCACAGATACAGTGGAGCTGAAACGGGGCAACTTCTGTTGTTGCTGACACTGGAGACAGTGCTTGACCATAATTTCAATGTCACTGTCTATGCCTGGCCACTGAACATAGCTTCGTGCAAGCATCTTCATCTTCGAAATGCCTGGATCCACACTGTGAAGCTCTGTCAAGAGCGATTTACTACCTTGCGAAAGGACAATGACACTTTATCCCCACAACAAGATTCCATCCTGATAGCTTAACTCTGTTTTTTGGGCATGGAATGGTCTTATCTCTTCAGACACTGGTGAATTCGATCATCCTTGCAAATCTGGCCTTGAACTTTTGACAAAATTGGATCCCTGTTTCTCCAATTCCTTAGTTGATTAACACAGATCAATGAAGAGTCCAAGAAATTCAACATAAGCACAACTTCTTGTGGCACTGGAGCACATACAATGCTATCTGGTAACGGGAGATGGCTAAGTGCGTCTGCATTTGCTATATGCACACCCAGATGATGCATAAAGATGTACTCATACACCGATAAAATCAAATCCCAACATTGAATTCTTGCTGAGGCTATTGGCGCGATGGCTTTATCCTCATTAAGTAAACCTATTAGTGGTTTATGGTCCTACACTATGGTGAAATGTTGTCCATGAAGATACTGATGGAATTTCTTTACTCCAAATATTACTGATAAATCTTCCTTTTCAAGTTGTGAATAACCCTTCTCAACTGCAGAGAGGGTTCTACAGACATAGCCTATTGGTCTTTCGGAACCATCTTCCATCCTGTGTGACAACATTGCTCCCTCACCGTAAGGAGATAGCTCACAGATTAATATTAATTCTTTTGATGGGTCATAATGTATTAGTAGACATGATGAGTGTAATAACTTCTTGACTTTTACAAAGGTTTCTTCTGGCTATGCATCCCATGACCAACAATGGTTCTTTTTCAATTATAAGTGTAAAGGTACTATCACTGTTGACAAGTTTGGCAAGAAGCGACTATAATAATTTATCATGCCCAAAAAGGATTTCAGCCCAGTGACACTGTAGGAGAGGGCACCTCTTTGATTGCCCTGGCTTTCTCCTCTATGGATGCAAACCTTTGGCATCCACTTGGTGATCTAAGTAAGTGATCACAGTCGCTTGGAAAGTATACATCTCTTTCTTCAATCGTACACTAGCTTCCAAAACTCTTCTTAAAACTTCTTCCAGATTGGCCAAATGTTCAACTTTCATTGATCCTATGATCAGGACATCATCCAGGTACACTACTACTCGGGGAAGTCCTGGAGATAGGCTTTCCATGGTCCTTTGGAAGATTGCAGAGGCAGATAATACACCAAAGGGTAGTCGTGTATATTGGCACAGGCCCTTGTTCGTGCTGATGGTTACATACCCTCTAGACATGCTGTCCAGCTCTAGCTGTTGGTGTGCATGGTTCATGTCCAGTTTGGTGTAGGAATTATCTCCAGCTGGCTTAGCGTACAAATCTTCTATCCTTGGGATAGGATATTTATCTAGTTTAGCAGCCTTGTTTACAGTTAATTTGTAGTCTCTGCAACTGCAAGTAGTTTGATCTGGTTTCATCACAGGGACTATGGGCGCTGCCCATTCTGAAAATTGGACTGGCTGAATGATACCTAGCTTCTCTAAGTGGCACAATTCTGCATCTACCTTCTCCTTTAAGGCATTAGGCACAGGTCTGACCTTAAAGAATCTACATATATTTTTGCTTGTAAGTCTTTTATCTTTCCCAATTCATTATGAAATACATTGTCGTCCTGCTTTAACAGCTTTAACAGGAATTCCTCCTGTTCTCATTTGAAAGATTTCTCACAGTTGAACTTAATTTTTTGTAACTAATCGTGGCCCAGAAAACTAGATCCTTCGTCTGTCACAATGATCAATGAAAGCTGGGCTGTCTGTTGCCTATAGGACACAGGTACTGTGGCGATGCCCTTGGCCTGTATTGACTCTCCAGTGTATGTGTTCCGTTGAGTTGTAGTTTGCTCCAGATTCAGTGGCTGGGTACCTTCATTTAGGTATTTAAATGTGTGTTCTCCCACCACAGGGGTCGAGGCTCCTGTGTCAACGTTCATGACTAGAGGCTTCCCATTCACTCAAAGGGTGATGGTGATGGTTCAGTTTTTACTGCTTTGACATTGTGTAGGGAATAGGTATCAGTATCAGTAGCTTCTGGTTCAGTTATATTGTGCACTTCAATCATCTTGGTCTGCTGTCTGATTGGCTGTCTCGATTTTGCCCTGCATTACTTTATTATGTGTCCTTTTTTCTGACAGTAATGGCATTCTGCCTCTTTAAATCTGCAGGTTTCTGGTACATGGTTACCTCCATATCTGTAACAGATTGATTTCTGAATCGCTGCTGAGATGCTTCCACAATGCCTTCTTATTTTTCAAGCAGCAGAGACTGTCTCCTGCTTCACGGTTGTCTCTCTGGTTTTCATGCTGTGCCCTGCAATGGTTCCCACCCCGAACTGAAAAACGGCGCCATGTTGCATACTCTGTAAAGCCTGTGAGTCCATCTCAGCACTCTACATTGCTACTGCTCTTTCTATGGCACAATTCAAATCAATGTAACTTCTGCAAGTAAATGGTGCTGAATGGCATTGTTGCGAATGCCATAAACCAACCAGTCCCACAACGTGTCATTGAGTGTATCTCTGAAGTCGCAGTGCTCCATCAACTGTTTCAACTTCACTATATAAGTTGCAATAGACTCTCCTGGGGCCTTTACCCTGGAGTTAAACTTAAATCTCTGCATAATTATTGATGGCTTCAGCTGAAAATGCGTCTTCACGAGGTCTAGCAATTTGTTGAAAGGTTTAGAATTGGGTGAGTTCGGGGCTGTCAGACTGTGGATGTGGCTATACAACTTGGTCCCGCAGGCACTTAAGCAAATTGCTGTCTGCCTCTCCTCCACTTTAATTTCATTTGCCACAAGTTAAAAACCAAGGTGCTCTATGTACCAGCTCCAGTCTTCCATGGACGAGTCATAACAGTCAATTCGGCTGAAAAGTGGCCTGACTGGTGAGTATAGTTTTCTTTCCTTCCTTAAGAATTGATGTACTCACATTCACAAGGCGAGGCGCAGCGTTGGAGCTATTTATCCTCGTCGCCAAATGTAATGAACTTGAGGAACTGGACAGGTTTCTTATTTGAAACAGATAACTTTATTACAGAGCTCGTTTAGAAGCTACATGTTTGAACTAGGTCCATGACTAGAAAACTCCACCCCTAAGATTACCTGCGCTTAGGGCTCATTTGTCAATACAATCATGTGACCCCTAAAGGCAGTAGGAAAGGTTATACCTACAACCCCTACAATATCCCAAAGTGCTTTACATTCAATGAAGTATCTTTTGAAATGTAGTCACTGTCATCATATAAGAAATGCAGCTATCAATTTGCACACAGCCAGCTCCCACAAACAGCAATGTGATAATGATCAGATTATCTTTTCTGTGATTTTGATTGAGGAATAACTATTGGCCAGGACACCGGAGAATGTCTCTGCTGCTATTCTTCACCAGATGCCATGGGATCTTTTATGTCCACCTGAGCAGGCAGATGAGGCATCAATTTAACATCGCATCTGAAAGATAGCACCTCTGACAGTGGAGGACACCCACAAGAAAAGACTGGAAAAGCTCAGCAGGTCTGGCAGCATCTGTGGAGAGAGAAACAGAGTTAACGTTTCGAGTCTGTGTGACTCTTCTTCAGAGCTGAAGAGAGGCAGAAATGTGATGGATTTTATATTGTTTAAAAGGGGGCAGAGCAAAATCGAAGGTCAGGGATGGATGGGAGCTCAGCTGGTGTATCAGCTTTGATTTTGTTTTATGTTCATGTGCAGGAACTGGACATGAACCAGAAATGTTATAATTCTCAGGTAAGAGTGCTACCAACTGAGCCACAAGGAATTTTACTGAACAATTTAGCAATTTTATGAAACAGAGAAAAGCAGGTTATCAATCAGTGCTGCTAAACAGTATGCTCTACTGGAATCAGAAAGAGTTGGCTTGATTTATAGCATTATACCACTAGGGGATATGGAGCTATGTGAGTCAACTCTGGCATGTAAAGGGTGTAAGATCAATTTAGGTCTGTGATTAATGCCGCTAATCCTGAGAGACTATGTACAACAGATTTAAACTTGTAACACTAGCATTGTCAAGTTTTCAAATAAACTGTTGCAGTTTCATTTTGAGTTATAATTCAGCATTTTTATCCTTTTAAAACAGAATCGCTGTTCAAACAATACCTTATGAGTAAAAACATTGTGTTTCGGCCTCAATGGCAGACCAGATAAGAAACAAGACTTGCAATGTTAGTCATCATGTAATGGCAGTCCTGGCAGTCACACAGGCTGACTTCCTTCAGGACAAAGTCCTGACCCCTTTTTATTAACAGCTTTACTAACCAGGTTAGCAATACAGAGAAAACCAGGCTGTCAATCAGTGCTGTCAAGCTGAAAGCCCTACTGGAATCAAAACCACTGGGCTTGACTTTTAGGCCCCCAGGGGAGCAAGCATAGAGGCGGGGAGGGAATTTCACACCACTGGCCGACGTGCCAGTTCCTCAGCTCCGTACCCCCCCACGCCATGTTCCAGGGGGTGGGAGGGTGGGGAAACGGCAGGATTCTCCAGCCGCAAGAGGTGGGTAGCTAATTAAGATGCTCTTGAGGCCAATTATCAGAAGCTGCATGTGACTTTTCGACTGGGGGACAGTTTAGCTGCTTGGAGGCAGCCTGCTGGTGACCGACCAGAGGGCCAGCGCTACAGGCAGGCCTTGAGGCCCTCCCTGCTGGGATTCAGCTAGCAGCCTCAGGCCCCCATGTAGAGGGAAAGCCCCCCTTCAACCCCCAACAGTGGTGGAAAAAAGGCCTGAGTGCAAAGATTTTAGATTTAGATTTTAAAAATGATAGACAGAAGGTGTCTCCATATTCGGGAAGCCCTCTCCCTGACTGCTGCTGCTTCCAAACTGGAGGGATTTGAGATCCTAGCTGTTGTCCCTAATTGGATGGTAGGCCTGGCCTCTGGCCAGTGATTGGTCAATTTGGGGAAAATCATGGGTGACAGACACTTTCCCACGCCATGCAGGCTTTTGAGTCTGGTGGTGGGGTTCAGAAGACTGCTGGGAAAGTCCCACCAGTAGCTGTGAAACATTTTTAGGTCATTGTGCTCATTTTGAGAAAGTGGCTTCCTGGCCTCCCAGGGCTGCTGTTACCCAATTATATCCCCACACAGCGCCATGCTCTGCTACCCGGAGACAGAGTGAGAAAATCTAGTGGCCGTACACAGGGACCCACAGAAAAATCGACCGCTGTCGCCATCAAAATAAGGCCATTGTACTTCCAACTGATGATAAAAGGGCATACAGCAAAAGCATCTGTCGTTAGGGTTGCACCACTTGTGAACCAAAAAGAATCAAAGCACCATTTTTTACTTCTCACAGTCGTGTTTTCTTTCAAATTGTCTTTCCCTCTGAGAGTCGAGAGTTGCCAAGCCAGCCTTGCAGGGCTGTCCTGAATCTCCAAGAATTAAAGATTAATTTTCTGGACACTGCGGCAAGATAAAAATGATAATATTTGTTTTAAAAATGTGTTTCTTTTTCGCCTCCTTTGAACACTTTTGTTTGGTAGTTAGGAGAATATTGGACAAGGGGAAGGAATGGTATTTGATTGGATGGGGCAGTAAGAGGAAGAAGGTCATGTGATGAAACCTTTAGGGTTACAACCAGCCAGAATTGGTAACATTAATTAAGCTAGAACATGATTCTGGTGACCCCCTGATGTCTTCCAGTGTCTTGTCCGAATGCTCATTCCTTTGTGAGCTGATTGTCGGGCCTGGGCTTCCTGCTTCCCTCTTGATTGGAGCGCAGCTCCCCGGAACAGTTAACCCTCCCTTTATCCCTCTCCCTCACTGGAGCCTGCCTGAATTTCCAGCCTTGAAACTATCCCCACAATAAAGCCAAGCTCCCCAGCCTGCACCCTGGAATTGAACTAAAGGCAGGCAGAGTTATCACATAGCAGATCCCTGGGGGCTCGACACAGCATCAAGATGCAGGCCATTGCAGAATGCAATTGAGGGCCATCAAGATTACAATAGTGAAGGTGTCCTGCTGGAAGCCAGCCATGTAAATAAGGAAGCTCCATCCCTGTGGAGCATTGAATTTCCGATGCTTGTTCACTTCTCCCATCTTTTTAAGGTCCGTATTGACAGAGTGCTAGACCCTTCAGCATATCTGCGACTGTACCAACGATAGCTGTTAGACCTGTGTAGCAATCCAGTGGAGAAGCCTGAGACCCCGATCTGCTCCAGGTAGAAGAATTTTCAGCATGGGTCCTCGAAAAGGCTCAAGGCCCTGATTTGGATAAGCAAGGTGCATGTTTCAGGCAAACACCAGAGACACTGCAAAGCTACCTTCAACAATATGGCGGCACCTGTAATATGGACATGGGGCATTGTGGCCTGAAATTGGAAGTCTGTGCCCTTGTTTTCCACTCGGAAAATAAGTGCAACAAATGCCAATTTCTGCCCCTTGATTTTTAACCTGTTGTTTCTCCCATCCCTCTGTTTTGTTGCATCCAGTGAAGAGTCTCATTACCTGCTGGTTTTCAGTTCTAGTGGAGGGCTTAGACCCAAAACATAGCCTTTCTTTTCTAGTTTCAGATGCTGACCAGCCTGTGTGTACTTCAAGCCTTTCTGGATTTTATTTCGGAGTACTCTTAGTGCTTTGAAGATATCTGTGGGAGGGTAAAGCATTACACAGCTCACAAGGTGTGGCAATGTCTGTGTATCTTTGGTAGTGTCAATACATTCCAATGAATATTACAGACACTTACAAACACGCCAAAACCATATTTTGCAATAATCACAGCAGTTTCGCAAAAATTGCTCAAATCTACTGGAAACAATTGGCTAGTTTTTGGTTGCCTCCAATGGCTTGGAGAAAACCATTTCATTACATTATATAAACATTTAAAAAGTAATGCCCAGTGCATAAATACACACTTTTATGTGTATTAAATAGTTCTGAAAACGGTTGTGAATTTAATTATAGAACAAATCTGTGGACTATGTCTGGGTTCTCTGAACATCTCAGTCTTATAACAATTGGTAAGTTCAAAAGGAGAACAGATCATCAAGAGGGGCTCCAGGCTAGAGGGAGCATCAGTCGAGCTCAGTTGGTTTCAAAGGGTGAATTGAGCTGACTGTCTCTTGGTGTGTTGGACTGAGAAGCTTGTGGATGATCAAACATTCCGACTTAAGGGAACAGAAAGCACCAGGATTGATCCCATTTCATAGACGTGCATAGTTGTGCAAACCCACAAAGCGGAACCAAAGTTGATCCAATATCCTTATCACGTCAGCTGTAATCAGCAGCAGTGACAACTTAACTTGGTGAGGGGGAAGCAAGATAATGGAAACAAGAATAATTGTAGTGCAGGGGAGCAAGTAGCTTTCTCCATTTTTCTGCCCTCCTTTCATGATGTTACTGACCCTTGCCATAGCAGAGCACGACAGTAGCTGCTACAACCTCGAGTATCTTACTCAAAGGCCATTCCTGATGTCTTACGCCAGATAGGCGATGTCAGCAAGCTATGCAACCTGATCTTGTCCCTATTCAACTTTGAAATATAACCAATAATCAGTCAGCTCTTGAGTTGGGATATTTTTATTTTCTGTAATCCCTCTAGCATCAGGGTGACAGTGTTGTAGTGGTAATATCACTGGGCTTGTAATCCAGAGGCCCAGGCTAATGTTCTGGGGCATGGGTTCAAATCCTACCATAGCAGCTGCTGGAATTTAAATTCAATTAATAAATCTGGAACTGAAAGCAAGACTCAGTAATGGTGACTATGACAACAATCATTGATTGTTGTAAAAACCCATTTGGTTCACTAATGTACTTTAGATAAGGACATCTAAACCTAATGTACATGTGACTCCAGACTCACAGTAATGTGGTTGACCCTTAACTGCCCTCAGTTCAATGGTGGTTAGGGATGGGCAACAAATGCTGGCCTTGTCAGTGATGCCCACATCCCATGAAAGAGAAAATAAATCTTATTCTCACTATGATTTACTTCACCAGGGCTGCTTATACTGATTGCACTCAGCTCAACAGTAACAATTCTTTTGTGCATGCATGTTGCTTTATTATTCTGCTCTAGAAAGTCATTTGAGTTCAAACCTCAAAAATGGATAGCGTAGCTTATCAGTGTAACATCCTTCCACTTCCTTCACCCGCCCATCTCTGGCTTCTCTGAGTAACATTACCACTTTAAGGCAGTTTTATATTGAACCCTCTTCAAACACATGGAATTGAAACTATCCACCCTGCCAGAAATCAATGAGGAGCACAAACCGTTGCACCAACCAGCACATACTAAACATGCACATCAACGAGAAGAGCTGATTCCAGAGGATGAGCTACAGTGAATAAAATTGGAGGAAGATCGCATGACAGGGCACATACAGGTCTCCCTCCGTCAGGTTCAGGGACCCTCATTCCACGTGAACTCGGAGCTATTCCACAATATTCCCATTGATGAAGCAACTCAGTCTTTGCACCAACACTCGACTATAGAATAAAAGTGCAAGACTGAACACAAAAGGCACTTTCCAGTGACAGTAAAAACAAGTAGACAACAATCGGGATCAAATTTAAGAGTTTTTTGCTGTACGGGCACTCCTGTTCCTTTAGGTACAGGGTTTATTCTGCTTTAAAGTGTTTCATGTAAGATCTTTACAGCTAATGGCCTGAGTAAATTGTTGCTCCTCAGGCTAGATTTGAATTCAGGATTTGGATGTGGGGAAAACCCCCAAACGTTGGTTCGAACTACAGATGCTTCAGCTATTAGACATAACTGTTCGAATTGAATTTTGGAGTGTTCTAATTCTTTTTTAAAAAATTGAATTAACATATGCTCAGCATGGCAAGATCACTGTTAAGATTGCGAATCAGTGCAGTGTTGCACATTGGAATCACCACCATGTAAGAGTCTCATGGATGTCGTTGCTTTGGAAAACCAGCAAATGTTAAACAGAACGTGAAGCATCGTTCCCCAAACTGCTAAATCTTGGATTATGCACCCCCCACCCCTCCCACAAAAAATAAACCACGGAGAAGAGCCCTCTGTCGTCAGTCTACTTGGATGTAGACTGTTCATTTTGCACAAGACTTTCCCCACACAGTCATACATCAGAAGAAAATATGTGACAGTTCTTCATCACAGCAAACAACATGCACGCATCTCACATTCTGCAGGGCTGTGGTTTCCATGGCATCCGCCATCCTCCCCATGGAGACTTCCATACACACACATGTGGACACCACTTCATCAGAAAGCAGGCAGACACACTCCAACGTGCCACTCTGTTGAAGGCTTCCAACAGCTCTGCATGATGTTCCCCTGCCTTCTGCTGACTCTCCGGGATGAGTTGGAAGGTTAAATCCAGACTCAGATCTCACAGATGCCTCTTCCCCAGCCGTCCTCCGAGTGCCAGGGAGCTCAGCTGAACATACCTCCTCCTGCTGTGGACACGCGTCCGTGCAGTGACCACCAGATTGTGAACCTGAACCTGCTCTAGATCTAGGTCCCACCAAGGGCTGTGTCTCTGCTCTGGTGGAGGGCATGGGTAAGCGCTGTGATGGGTCTTTAAGGCTGCTTATTTCCAGCTCTTCAATGGAGGAGGTGTCATATTGGCTGGAGGTGAGGATGTGGTTGGAGCTGAAGGACTGGCTGGCTGAGGGTGTCCATTGCTTGCCAGAGCTCCCTGTGAACCAAAGTAGAGGTGTTGTCCCTTGAGGTGTGAGGTCCCTGTGGATGTGTGAAGGGTTTGTGAGTGTGTGAGCTGAGAGTGACGAGAAGAGTGCGTTAATCTGGCAGAACGGACGAGACCATTCATCCTGTAGTGGCATTGGCTGGCTGTCCTCTTTTGCAGGGCATTGGCACTGACCACTGCTGCCACCACCTCCCATGCTGGATTGGTGATGCCGCTGCCCCTCCTGCGGTCGGAGCGGGGTCTGAGGACATCACGGGGTGGGTCTCCAAGGCACTCGAAGGACGCGCCACTGAACCTGAGGACTGCAGTCTTTTTTGCCTTTCGGGGCCATCCTGTGTGCTGTACGGCAGGCCTTGGCTGGAGGCATTGAGAGGCGTACGCGTGGCTGCACTTTAAACGTGAGGCCCATCGTGATGATGCGGCGAGGTGATGGCGTGGCGGGCGAATGAGACCTTGCCTGCCATGGAAACGGCGTGTTCCCCGGGAATGCATAATTAATGCGATGAGTTTGGGACGATACAGGGTGGGAAGCTACCATTGCGGCCGGCGAATAAAATGTCGTTTTACCCACAAGCTACTGCACTTTGTGCAAATCTGGGATGACTCCGCCCATAGTTTCTTTTGTAACCTCTAGGGCAAGGGTGTGATAAAAAGCTTGCTGCTGTGTTATTTAAAATTGATTCACTCTCTCCAAGGGTAAGACATGCACACATCTCACATACAAATATAAGTGATTGTGAAGGTGGCATACTAAAATTGTCCGTGACAATATATAACTTGGATACATAAGGGCCAATCTTGCCTGCCAACTGCATGAACTCAGAAAACTCACCCATTCTACTTGTGGGCATAGCTTCTTCAAGAAGAACGCTTTTATTGTCAGCAAACATTTGAATTGGTTTTGCCAGGTGACATGCTGTTTTTGCATTTTAAGTATTTTCCAATGCTGTCCTTCATTATTCTTGGCTGCTGTTGATCTTTACAAAGCACACGCAAAGTATATCGCTGCTCCTCTGGACATTTACACTGTGTGATTCAGATGATGAACTTGGAGCTCATGAGGAGCCAACAAATGCATGTGTATTGATACCAATGATGGTGTTCTGTCTGCATCCATCACTAACTCCAACTTATGCACTGCACCACACATTCCTGAGATTATTGAGGTGATCTGATTTTATTTCCTCGATTTCATTGAACATCCTGTCACAGGATTGTAACATATGATGATGCGCAGGCAAAATCGGGAACAGGGTCGATAGAAGATTAAACTTTCATGTTACCTGTTCTTTCTAAGTCATGACAGAGGACATTTGCCATATTAGGCAGTCTGCATTGGACGTGTGTGGCAAGCAGACGACAAACACAATGTTTGTAATAGTCATTTGGCCTCATTTTCCCTCTGGAAAGAAAAAACTCTTTCCTGGTGTCCTGGCCAATATTTATCCCTCAAACAACATCGCAAAAGCAGATTATCTGGCCATTATCACATTGCCTCTTGTGGGACCTTAATTGCTAAGTGCAAAATCGGCTGTTTCTTACATTATAGCAGTAACTACACTTCAAAAGTACTTCACTGGCTGTCAAGTGCTTTAGGATGTTTTGAGGCTGTGCAGGATCTCTTGTGCATTATATCAATGCAAGTCTCCCTTTCAAAAAGGAAACATAACTGGCCTGGACACGGAGGGCAGAATTTTCCATCCCAGAGACTAAGACCGGAATTTCCCGCTCCTGTTGGCAGCGGGCATGACCGGACAATATGGTGGGGAGGCCAAAAGTCAGTTTTACGATGCAGTGGAAACAGCTGGCATTTGTCTGCTCCACCTGTCGACAGTGGGCCGCATTCCCCACCGTCCGATGTCAGGTACTTGATTTTAATGCATTTGCATCACATCATTGTGGCAGCGTGCCAGAATCATCCCCCCCCCGCCACCTCAACTTTACCTCCCACCCTGGGCGTGACTTCAGAACGACTTGAGTTACAACTGCCTCTAAAAGTCGTGCACCTGGCGAGCTGAACTTTGAGGGCAACTCGGAGGTGAGTGCACACAATCTTGTACAGCGCTTGCAAGGGTGACCCGTAGGACAGCAAGGAAGAGGCGTCGCATATTTGTTGGAGGGGGGAGAGAAACAGGCAAGTCCCTTTTACCCTGCCTGACTTTCAGCGCAGTGCCAGGGCAAGGGCTCCAGTGTGGGTGGGTCTGCGGTGGGGTGGTAGGGGGGGCAGGGACGGCGCATTGCAGCACAGACTGAAGGAAGTTCACAAGTACGTGCCAGTGGGGTGGGGAGAGGGGGGAGAGGGTGGGTGGAGGATGAGGGAAGCAGCCACGCATATGGAAAAGCTTGAGGCCGTTCAGCAGCAGCTCCATTAACAGGCTTGGAGTCGGAGCCTCTGGAGCTTTTCTGCAAAAGCATGAAAGTGCCACCAAATGCTCCAGAACTTTTCACTCCTTGGGTGCAGGCTGCACGCGCATTTTAGGGGACAGCAGAACAATTGGCTGACTGGGCAAGTTGTAGAATCCCCTTGTGAAAGGCGGCCATGGCAGTCACTGGTGGAGGCGCTCACAGCCCCTTGCAATGTCTTTATTAAGGTTTGTACCACTATCCCTCATGATTCAAGCTAACAGTGCAGCCTTGCAGTGCGGGTTGGGAGAATGCCTGCGCCTGAGCTGAGAGCATAGCTCGCAGTCCAGAGTCCGAAGCTGCTGCCAATCGGTCAAGTGGGGTGGGGAGGAGGTGGGTGGGGTTTCGGACAGCCATGCAGGCACACTACACACTGGCCATCCAAGTAGTGGCTTGCACTCTCCAGCATGCGTGAAGGGACCTTGAGAATTAGCGAGATGTCCTTGGGACATATATGCTAAACCACTCATCTCTCTCTTTGATCCTGCAGGAGAAGAACATCAGGATCATGGGACCTGGTGATTTAGCGGTGTGCCTCATGGCTTACAGGGAGCAGAGAAGGAGAAGAGTGTGGAGGCACCTGGCTGGGCAAAGGGGGGAGCATTTCCCTCAAGTTTAGGGTGTGGCAGGGTCTCCGGCGCTGGCAGCTGAAGATCCACGGTGAGCTGTCGCTCGTAGGCACCTCGCTAGACCCAGGTTCTATCGATGGTGCTTGTCATTCCTGCAGATGACTGAGAACCAGTGTCGCCGAAGACTGTGCATCTCTAGGGAACTGACCAGTCACGTATGCCACCTGCTGCAGGATTTGACGCTACAGGGACACAGAGGGCATCCACTGCTACTGGCCGTGAAAATGGCCGTGGCACTCAATTTTTATGCCAGTGGCTACTTCCAGGTCTCCACAGGTGACCTGAGAGGGATCTCGCAACCCTCCACACACAACTGTATCCAGGAGATCACGGATGTCATCTTTGCGAAGGCACAAAACTTTGTAGATTTCAACCGGGATCAGGAAAGCCAGAAAGCAAGAGCGCTGGGACTTGTGGTGATCTCTGGTTTTCCACAGGTGCAGGGTGCCATTGACTGCACTCACATGGCGCTTAGATCTCCGTGGCAACAAGCAGTCAACTACATCAACCGCAAGGGTTTCCACTCACTGAATGTTCAGCTGGTGTGCGACCACCACAAACGCAGCCTACAGGTCTGCGCATGATTCCCAGGGAGCATCCATGACTCCTACATCCTTAGATCACTGACAGCTTCCAGGGTCCACAGAGGCTGCAGGGTTGGATCCTTGGGCACAAAGGCTATGCACAGGGGACGTGGCTGATGATACCCGCATGGTGGCCTCAGAGTGCAGCAGAGAGAGTATAACAAGGCTCATGCCACAACTTGGACTTTGGTGGAACAAACAATAGGCATATTGAAAATGAGGTTCCCGTGCCTCGAGCGCTGCAATAGAGTCCACCGAGGGGGGGTTGTGCATCATCATAGCTTGCTGCATGCTATATAACCTGGCGCAGCAACGGGGGGAGGACATGGCTAAGGAGGCGATGGAAAAGCTGCACATCTCCTCCCATGAGGAGGATGTCGAAGGGGATGAGGGTGATGGGGTCCTCGAAGGTAAGCATGCCGGCCAAGTGGTCATTGCACTGACCAGACAGGGTTGATGCATTCGTGAGGCCTGTATAGCCACAAGATTTGTGGAGGATGATGATGAGATGCAGTGAGGACAGTCCTGACATCCTCACCTTGCATCTGTGAACGTTTGACTCCTGTGTGGCCGATGGCAGCACACATACCCTCAGTGCTCAGGCTCCTGTCATGGAGACGCCATGGAGGCCCTAATAGCTAGATTCCAGGGGGGTGATGACGACAGGCAGTGAGGACACTCCATAGATCTTCCCACAGCCCCTGTGAATGCCTGACTCATGTCTGACCGAGGGCAGCTCGCTCTGTGATCAGGGTCATATCATGGAGGCGCAGACGTGAAGCTTTAAATACACCTGATCCTTTATCAGCCTTCAGCACCTGAACCCTTGAGGACCACACTATCACTGGACACGGATGCTTAAGAAATTGGGGCCAGCCGCACCTCAAAGGTACTGGGAGAATAAAGAGAGAATGAGGGAACTCTGTTCCACCTGCCCATGACTTTCTGGCTGCAATGACAAGCACCATCGAGGTGCAGGAATTACTGATGTGTTCAGTGAGCATAAGGCTGGACCATTATTTGTCTCTGAAGGTTACACACTGCACAGGGAAGAGGCCCTGGACTGAGACACCTGCCTTTATCTTGTTCAGGAACCAAGTTTTCACATCTGAGTGACATGTACACTGCTGATCAGAACCAGGAACTGTAGGCAGGGAGACATTCTTGGGAGTTTATTTACAATAGTGAACATTATGTACAAGTGATTAACACCTGTGCCCACGTGGTGCAGCTAAATCTTCTTAACTTTCCAAACCCTGCCGCTACATCTTAGTGCTCCCTGGACATTCACAGTGGAGGTGGACGCAGCTTGCTGACTGGCGGGAGTCCTCTGGAGGGCCAAGACCTGGAGGTCCCCAGTCTGCTTTGGGTATCCTGCTGGGGGCCAGGTACACCCTCCTTGGCCTGTGGAGCTGAAGATGCTGGGGTCACAGGAAGAGGGGATTTGGATGAGCCGGACAGTCCCAGAGCTACCTGAGTGGATGACTCTGGGGTGCTGAGCTGCTGGTCCTCCTCCCTCTGGGTGCCCAACAGCCCCTAGCTGACTCTTTGAGGAGAAGGAGAAGCTGGAGTGAGATCAAGCTGTCCCGTCCCCCTCTCGCGTTGACACTGTTGGAGGCCAACAATGGCGTCAGCAATGGAGGTCAGCCCGCGTAGCGGTGCAGGACCAATGCCCTGGACCAAGGTCTCCATGGCCACCATCGTGCCAGTGTTGACCTGGGGTGTGTCGGCATGCCGGTGCTATCACCTCTGACTGAAG
Source organism: Carcharodon carcharias (assembly GCF_017639515.1). Classification (NCBI taxonomy): domain Eukaryota; kingdom Metazoa; phylum Chordata; class Chondrichthyes; order Lamniformes; family Lamnidae; genus Carcharodon; species Carcharodon carcharias. The sequence goes on along the minus strand of NC_054472.1, from coordinate 19,924,828 downwards.
GCGGACGGACTCCTCCATCGTCCCTTGCAGTCTGAGGAGTGCACCAACATCCCTTCCTGATGTTCCCCTGGTTGTCTTGGAAGCTCCAACAACTGATTGAGGACCGAGTCCAGAGGCTCATCATCTGACTCGGACTCAGCAGATTTCTTGCTTGCAGCAATCCTCGACAACCTTGGATGTCCCTGCCTCTGCCTGCTGTAGAACAGATTGTGTGGTGTGCTCACCAGATTGTGATCTCGAGGATGCTCTACATCTAGGTCCCACAGAGGTGTGTGTTACTGCGCTAGTGGAGGGTGTGGGTGAGCACTGTGACAGGTCTTCAACGGTGCTGCCTGCAGGGTCCTCAGTCGAGGTGCCCAAGATGCCAGAGTCGGGGCCAAGGCTGCCTGAGGGAAAAGTGGCAGATGTGCCTAGGAGAGAAAGTGGAGAGTATTAGTCCTTGGCAGCCACGTTACATACAGAACAGTGAACTCAGAGTAGCATTGCCAGAGCAATGTATAGTGCAGCATCCTCATGTGGATGCTTGCCATCGATCTCACCGTTGCCGTAGGAATGGTCCATGTCCTCTCCGGCCACCTCCAACGTGCGACTCTCAACCTTGATGTCCGGCTCTCCACCCTGAGTCTGGGCCCTCTCCCATTGATTGTGTGTGACCTTGTCCTGCATAAAGACAGATGAAGAGAGTGTGGGCATGATGCATGCCTGGCCAAATGAGAAAGATGCCAGGTGTGCGTGTGCGCTGAGTGGAGTAATGGATGGGGTGAGGAGGTAATCTCCAGAGGAGGTGAGGCCAGATGGAGATATCAGGGTGTGTGTGAGAGAGTGAATTTTTTAAAAATTCATTTATGCGATTTGGGTTTCGCTGGCTGGGCCAGCATTTATTGCCCATCCCTAGTTGCCCTTGAGAAGGTGGTGGTGAGCTACCTTCTTGAACCGCTGCAGTCCACGTGGTACACCCACAGTGCTGTTAGGAAGGGAGTTCCTGGATTTTGACCCAGCGACAGTGAAGCTACGGCAATATATTTCCAAGTCAGGATGGTGAGTGACTTGGACGGGACCTTCCAGGTGGTGGTGTTCCCCTGTATCTGCTGATCTTGTCCTTCTAGATGGTAGTGGTCGTGGGTTTGGAAGGTGCTGTCTAAGGAGCTTTGGTGAATTCCTACAGCACATCTTGTAGATGGTACACATTGCTGCTACTGTGCATCGGTGATGGAGGGAGTGAATGTTTGTGGATGTGGTGCCAATCAAACAGGCTGCTTTGTCCTGGATAGTGTCAAGCTTCTTGAGTGTTGTGGTAGCTGCACTCATCCAGGAAAGTGGGGAGTATTCCATCACACTCCTGACTTGTGCCTTGTAGATGGTGGACCTAGCCACTGACCTGCTTTTGTTGCAAAAGTATTTATATGGCTAGTCCAGTTCAGTTTCTGGTCAATGGTAACCCCCAGGATGTTCATATTGGGGGATTCAGTGATGGTAATGCCATTGAATGCCAAGGGGCGAAGGTTAGACTCTCTCTTGTTGGTTATTACCTGGCACCTGTGTGTCGCGAATTTTACTTGTCACTTGTCAGCCCAAGCCTGGATATTGTCCAGGTCTTGCTGCATTTGGACATGGACTGCTTCAGTATCTGAGGAGTTGTGAATGGTGTTAAACATTATGCAATCATCAGCAAACAGCCCCACTTCTGACCTTATGATGGAAGGTAAGTCATTGCTGAAGCAGCTGAAGACGGCTGGGCCCAGGACACAACCCTGAGGAACTCCTGCAGTGATGTCCTAGAGCTGAAATGACTGACCTCCAACAGCCACAACCATCTTCCTTTGTGCCAGTAGTGATGCCCCTTGATCTGGCAGTGAGTGAGATGACGGTGAATGTTTGATGGGCTTGTGAGTGGGTGTGTTTAGAGTGATGAGATGGTTGACTTACCCTGGCAGCAGGGATGAGATCATGCATCCATTTTCTACATTGGAAGGCCGACCTCCTTTGTGCAGTGTTGGCATTGACCACCGCTGCCACCGCCTCCCAAGCCGGAGTGGTGAGTCTAATGGGCCCCGTGCTGTTGGACTGGGGATAGAGGACATTGTGGCAGGCCTCCCCGGTGTCCAAAAGGCATCCCTGGGAAGCGTCACTTAATTGAGGGGCTGCACTCTTCTTGGGTTTTGGGGCCATGTCTTCACTGGAGCAGTCCTGGGCTGCAAGCATGGAGATCTGTGCGCATAGCTGCAGTTTAATATGGCGCCCGGAATGAGGAAGCAGTGAGGTATTGCATGGCAGGCAAACTGATGTTTCCTGTGAATGCATTATTAATGAAGCAGGACACAGTGGGGAGGGGACGATGCTGAGCATAAGTCCACCTTTGCAGCTAGCGAGTAAAACATCGTTTTTCACACCCACTACCGCACTTAGCGAGATCTTGCATGTTCAGCTTATTAATTATGCAGCTGTGGAGGAGCACATCGAATCTCGTGGTGGGGTGGGCAGGGAGTGGTGCACTCTGCCGCCATAAGCACCAACATCCAGACGCCATATTTGAATGGCACCCAGGCAGCCATTCACACTTCCACTCTGCTCCTTGACCCACCCGTCCCCAGTCCTGGCTCAGTCTTACCCCTCCCCTGTGTCCAGCCTTGGCACACGGTGTGTGACAGGCAGCTGATATCTCTCAGGGACGGTGTGAAAGGAAGCCGACCTCGCCAGGTGACATCACCTGCCATGAAATAGAGCGTTCTAAATTCCTGCTGGCGGGGGGCTAAATTTGGAGAGGGGACAAAATTCCGGTGTATTAATGAGTATTCAAGAGATGCAAATGGGGTTGCCGACATAGATCATCAGGAAACTCGACCTGTCTTTACGCCACCATGAATGTCGGGAGAACAAGATTCTAAACTAACTTCCTTATTACATGAATATACAATCTGTCAGCACAAAATAGAGGAATGAATTGATTAAAAAAAACATTAAGTCAGATTGTAAGGGATTCAAGCACCACCTATATCCTGTGTATAAAACAAGATTTCAATCTAATAAGATTACCTCAGGCGTCGGGAAACAGATTTTAAGCCTCCTGCCAAAGCTTGCTCCCCGACCCACCATGATTCCCCCAACTGGCAAGCAATGGAGAATTCCACCCTAGGTGTTTCACTCAGTCCTCAAGTGTAACTTGTCATAGATGCCACCCAGGTGAACATCAGGGCTCCCCTTCAATCCATAGCCTAAATGTACGAGCAAGATACGGGCTGGAATTTTTTTCAAAAGGCTATGTAACCTTGCTGCTGGGACTGAAAGCAGGAACGTTATTTTGAAGGATGAAGGACTTTTGAGAGACAACGGCTGTGACAGATTATACTGAGGTCACCACACATATAAAAACCTACATGATTCTGGTTTCCATTATTTGAAACATTGGTGGACGTTTTAGCCTAGAAATAAAAATAATACAAACCACGATACAGTAGGAACGTTTAACAGTTAGGTGCAGTATGTAAATTCAATAGTTTTGATGACATGATTAGATACTGCTTTCAGAAATAAACAGGAGCAATGTGAAGAAGTACAAATTGATTTTTAAAAAAGAACTTCTGCCTGTGAAATGTAGCTTTCTTTGTTAAAAGTGAAAGTGTTCAAAATACTAAACTGATAAATTAAAAAAAAACCTGCTTTAAGATGATTAGAAATAGACAACAAGCAGTAAACAACCTGGAATCTCAGCAGTCAGGCCGAAAATAATTTATTGAAAAAGGGGTATTTTGTCTCAAAATAATAAGTATCATAGTACAGGGAAAATCACACAGATATACATAATGGGGGAACATTGTTGGTTGTAAATAAACAATTCGTGAAATGTAGGATAAAACAATTTTGTCAAACTTCATTTGTTCTTTAATAGCCTGAGGTAATCTTATTAGATTGAAATCTTGTTTTATACACAGGATATAGGTAGTGCTTGAATCCCTTACAATCTTACTTAATGTTTTTGTTAATCAATTCATTCCTCTGTTTTGTGCTGACAGGTTGTATATTGATGTTAATGGACTATTTTTGGTTCACACTTGAAACTTTTGATCAAAGAATCCTTTTCCTCTAACTATGAAAGGTCTTGTGTAGAATTTACCATAAATGTGCAGAGTGTGGTGACGGCCTGGAATATGCTGCCTGGGAGAGTGGTGGAGGCAGGTTGCCTCACATCCTTTAAAAAGTACCTGAATGAGCACTTGGCGCGTCATAACATTCAAGGCTATGGGCCAAGTGCTGGTAAATGGGATTAGGTAAGTAGGTCAAGTGTTTCTCACGTGTCAGTGCAGATTCGATGGACTGAAGGGCCTCTTCTGCACTGTGATTCTGTGATTCTGTGAACTGACACCACAGGAGTGTGGGGCAGGACCCTGGGTGGCATTTTACCAGCAGCTGCCATTTAAGAAGCTCTGCCCAGACCTGCAGTCCAAATTGAGGACCTTAACCTGCCTCCCAAAAGCTGCCAGCCCAATCAGAGGGCAGGAACCTTGACAGCTTTGGCAGTGCTACCAATTGAGCTGACCACTGCTGAAGCTACAGGAAGAAGAGGGAGCCTCCGTGCTGAGATGCCCTTGAAGGCAAGTTGCCTTTTACAGAGCAGGAAGGCAGGCCCCACAACATGGGGTGAGTGAACATTCCAGTGGCAGCACTGTAGCCATAGTGCACTCTGTGGGCCACGGAGTAGCTATAAAGGAGATCGTCCTGCCCCCTCTAGGAAGCTGCTGGGAGGCCACCAGAGTTTACCTGGCAGTCTTCCCATGTGGCGGCCGCCTCTCCTGACATCAGTGAAATGCCGATGGGAGTGGGACGTGGCTGATAATTGACAAATTAATTGGCTCAATTTACTGCCCGCCTCTGGTCTACAGGAGGCTGTGTGGTGAGGTCAGCGTTGCTGGTAACATCCTGTGGTGCCGGGGAGATTTTGGGCTCCTCTTCTGTCGCTACCATTTTATGAAGCTTCCTGCCTCTTAGCCCCCTCTCCAGAGGGCTGGTAAAATCCAGCCCATTCACCCAGTTAAATCTCAAGTGGCACAGAAGTATCACTATGCACATCACTGTCCATAATCCAGGAGGCAACATGTTACGATCAGGTGAGGAGGGGTTGAAGGGGTACAGCCTCCTTTTACCTCTCCTCGTTTAATCACAACAGGGTTTTTGTTTTGGATAAGGGTATCTTTGCCAGTTTTAGTGTGTACTTAACTGTTTATATAATTACAAGGAGCTAGTCGGATAGATTTTCTTCAGTTTAGCTAAGAAAAGGGTTTGTTTTATTACATTACAAAACTGAAAGGGGTAAAATATTAAAAATACATCCAGACTTCCGCAAGCACATCCACACATGCACGCATGCACACACACATTATAGAATAAGTAAAGTGAGCATTTGTCCTCTAGAGAGTTAGTCTGGGGATTTAGCAATGGAAAATAAGGAAATGGTGGATGAATTGAACAGATATTTTTCATCTGTCTTAATTGTAAAGGATACGAATAACATCCCAGAAATAATCATGAATCAAGAGGTGAAAGGTAGGGAGCAATTTAAAAAAAACTACAATCACCAGGGAAATGGTACTGAGAAAATTATTAGAACTAAAAGCTGACAATTCCAGGTCCTGATGCACTTCGTCCTAGGGTCTCAAAAGTAGTGGCTATTGAGATAGTAGATTCATTAGTCTTGATTATCCAGAATTCCTTAGATTCTGGAAAGGTCTCATGAGATTGGAAAATAGCAAATGTAACTCCTCTATTCAAGAAAGGAGGGAGACAGAAAGCAGGAAACTACAGGGGCAGTTATCTTAACAGCAGTCACAGGGAAATTGTTGGAATCTGTTGTTAAGGAGGTTATAGCTGGGGAGCTTAGAAAATCTCAATGCAATCAAATTGAGTCAACATGGTTTGGTGAAAGGGAAGTTGTGTTTGACTAATTTATTAAAGCTCTTTAAGGAAGTAACAAGCAATGTGAATAAAGGGGAACCTGTGGATGTGGTGGTAGCACTGCAGGAGACGTGTGAGAAGATGCAACATCAAGGGTTGCTGCACACAATAAGAGCTCATGGTGTAGGGGTAACATATCAGTATAGATCGAGGATTGATAAGCTAACAGGAAACAGAGAGTAGACACAAATGGGTCATTTTCAGGTTGGCAAGATGTAACATGTGCCACAGAGATCAGTGCTGGAGACTCACTAACTATCTGTATTAATGACTTGGATGATGGGACCAAATATACGGTTGCTAAGTTTGCTGATGACACAAAGATATGTAGGAAAGTAAGTTGTGAAGGGGACATAAGGAGTCTGCAAGGGCATATAGTCAGGTTAAGTGAGTGGTCAAAAATTTGGCAGATGGAGTATAATGTGGGAAAATGTGAACTTGTCCACTTGGGCAGGAAGAATAGAAAAGCAGCATATTATTGAAATGGAGAGAGATTGCAGAACTCTGAGGCATGGAGGGATCTGGTAGATGACTCAGGAATATTTAGTATGCAGTTAAAGCAAGTGATTAGGAAGGCAAATGGAACATTGTCATTTATTGCAAGGGGGTGAGCCATGGAGTCATAGAGATCGATAGCACAGAAAAAGGCCCTTCAGCCCATTGAGTCCACGCTGGTCAAACAAGTACCTAACTATTCTAATCCCATTTTCCAGTACTAGGCCCATAGCCTTGTATGCCATGGCATTGCAAGTGCATATCCAAATGCTTGTTAAATGGTATGAGGATTTCTGCCTCTACCACCCTTTCAGGTAGTGAGTTCCAGATTCCCACATCCCCTCCAAACCTCCTGCCCCTTACCTTAAATCTATGCCCCCTGGTTATTGATCCCTCTACCAAGGGGAAATGTTTCTTCCTGTCTACCCTATCTATGCCCCTCATAATTTTATACACCTCAATCATGTCCCCCCTCAATCTCCTGTGCTCCAGGGAAAATAACCCCATTCTACCCAATCTCTCCTCATAACTAAAACTCTCCAGCCCAGGCAACATCCTGGTAAATCCTCTCTGCACTCTCTGTGGTGCAATCACATCCTTCCTATAATGCGGATTCCAGAACTATACGCAATACTCTAGCTGTGGTGTTTTATACAGTTCCAGCCTAGCCTCCCTGCTTTTATATTCTATGCCTCAGCTAATGAAGGCCAGTATCCCATATGCCTTCTTAAACACCTTATCTATCTGTCCCGCTACCTTAAGGGACTGGTGGATATGCACACCAAGGTCCCTCTGATCCTTGGTACTTCCCAGGGTCCTACCATTCATCGTGTATTCCCGTGCCTTGTTTGCCCTGCCCAAATGTATCACCTCACACTTATCTGGATTAAATTCCATCTGCTACTGATCAGCCCATCTGACCAGCCCGTCTATATCCTCCTGTAATCTAAGGCTATCCTCCTCACTATTTGCCACCCCGCCAATTTTCGTGTCATCCACAAATTTACGGATCAAACCTCCTACATTCAAGTCTAAATCATTTATATATACCACAAACAGCAAGGGACCCAACACTGATCCCTGTGGAACCCCACTGGACACAAGCATCCAGTCACAAAAACACCCCTCGACCATTGCCTTCTGCTTCCTGCCACTCAGCCAGTTCTGGATCCAATTTGCCAAATTGCCTTGGAACCCATGGGCTCTTACCTTTGTTATCAGTCTCCCATGTGGGACCTTATCAAAAGCCTTGCTGAAGTCCAAGTAGACTACATCAGTAGACTACATCAAATGCGTTGCCCTCATCTACATACCTGGTCACCTCTTTGAAAAATTCAATCAAATTGGTCAGACATGACCTCCCCTTAACAAAACCATGCTGATCCCTACCTCTCCAAGTGTAGATGAATTCTGTCCCTCAGAATTGCTTTCAATAGTTTCCCCACCACTGAGATTAGGCTGACTGACCTGTGGTTCCCTGGTTTATCCCTCCCTCCCTCTGGAGATTTATCTACTTTTAAGCCTGCCAGACCACTTAGAACCTCCTCCCTTTCTAAGCTAATTTCTTTAATTATAGCTTGATTTTCATACCCATGTCGTCCCTCTCACTTGTGAACACCGACACAAAGTGTTCATTTAGAACCCTACCTACGTCTTCCGGCTCCACACACAAATTACCACTATGGTCCTTAATGGGTCCTATTCTTTCCCTAGTTATCCTTTTACTCTTAATGTACTTGTAAAATAACTTTGGATTTTCCTTTATTTTACCTACCAATGTTTTTTCATGCCCCCTTTTTGCTCTTCTAATTTCCTTTTTAAGTTCCCCCCTACACATTCTATACTCTTCTATGGCTTCCGCTGATTGAGCCCTTGGTATCTGCCATAAGCCTCCCTTTTTCTCTTTATCCAATCCTGTATATCCTTCAACATCCAGGGTTCCCTGGATTTGTTGGTCTCACTCTTTGTCTTTGTTGGAATATGTTGGCCCTGTACTCTCCCTATTTTCTTCTTGAATGAGTCCCATTGGTCTGAAGCAGATTTACCTAAAAGTAGCTGCTCCCTGTCACTCTGGCCAAATCATATCTGATCTTATCAAAATCGGCCTTCCCCCAAGTTAGAGCGCTGATTTCTGCCCCATCCTTATTCTTTTCCATAACAACCTAGAATCTAATGGAGTTATGATCATTATCTGCAAAATCCTCCCCCACTGATACCTCTACCACTTGCACGGCTTCATTCCCTAAAATTAAGTCCAGGGCTGCTCCCCCTCTTGTAGGACCTTCTACGTACTGGATTAAAAAGCTCTCCTGGATGCATTTTAAGAATTCCGCTCCCTCTAAACCTATGACACTATGACTAACCCAGTTAATATCGGGGAATTTGAAATCCTCCATTATTACTACCGTATTATTTTTACACTTCTCTGAAATTTGCTTACATATCTGCTCTTCTATTTCTCTCTCACTGTTTGGGGGCCTATAGTACACTCCCAGCAATGTGATTGCTCCTTTTTTTTCAGTTCTACCCATATGGCTTCATTTGAGGAGATTTCTAAGATGTCATCCCTTCTTACTGTTGTAATTGATTCCTTGATCAATATTGAGATATCTCCTCCTCTTTTACCTCCTTCCCTATCTCGCCTGAAGACCATATATCCCGGAATATTGAGCTGCCAATCCTGCCCTTCTCTCAACCATGTCTCTGTGACAGCAATGACATCATACTTCCATGTGTTAATTTGTGCCCTCAACTAATCTGCCTTATTCATCCGACTCCTTGCATTAAAATAAATACCATCCAAACTTGCCAAACTCCCTTGTGCCTTAACTGGCTGATAATTTCTATGCCTTCCAGACTCACTTGCTCTCCTTTCTAATTTTGGCTGTGCATCTTCCCCTGCTGAACCTCCTCTCAGGATCCCATTCCCCTGCCAAGTTAGTTAAACCCTCCCCAACAGCAACTAGTCAACCTCCCCCCCAAGGGCGTTAGTCCCATTCCAGTTCAGGTGCAACCCGTCCATCTTGTACAGCTCCCACCACCCCCAGAAACAGTCCCAATGTCCCAGAAATCTAAAGCCCTCCCTCCTGCACCATCTCTCCAGCCATGCATTCATCTGGACTAACCTTCTATTTCTATACTCACTCGCGCGTGGCACCGGAAGTAATCCAGAAATGACTACCTTTGAGGTCCTGTTTTTTAATGTTTCCTAGCTCCCTAAGTTCTGCTTGCAGGACCTCATCCCTCATTCTACCTATGTCAATATGTACCACGATCTCTGTCTGTTTGCCCTCCCCCCTTAGAATGCCCTGCAATCATTCAGTGCCATCCTTGACTCTGGCACCGGGGAGGCAATATACCATCCTGGAGTCACATCTACAGCCGCAGAAATGCCTGTTTGTTCCCCTTACTATGGAGTCTTCTACCACTATTGCTCTTCCCCTCACCCATTCCCTCTCTGAGCTTCTGTAAGCTGTGGGATGACCACGTCCAAAAACATGCTATCCGTGAAACTCTGAGCCTCGCGGATGCACCTCAAACTCCGAAACTCGGAGCTCAAGGAGCTGCAGCTGGTGGCACTTCCTGCACACGTGGTCAATTAGAGCACAAAGAGCATCTAGGACTTCCCACATGTTGCAGGCGGTACATAACACAGAACTGAGCTACCCTGCCATACCTCTAGTTAAAAAAACCCTTGCTTTAAATTAAATACAGTGCAAAAAGTTAAATTATTTAAGTACTTTAAATAAAAACTAGAACCCTTACCTTTCCTTAGCTTAATCTGTTCTAAACAGGAGAAAAAAAACTGGAGAAAAACACTTACCACTACTCATCAATCAGTTCTCAACTTTGCGTTGATGTCACTTTTTGAAGCTTCCCCAAACTCACGCTGGTCCTGATCTCTCTGCCACTCTCTTGCGCTGTCTTGTGATGTCACTCTTGTTATTTTCAACAAGAACTGACTACAGGACACTCTTCCCAGACTGCTTCACTGTGATATTGCATGAAAAAAATCATATAAGAGTAGGGAAAATTGACAACAGGGCAAACTTAAAGGCTTTGTATTTGAATTCGCGTAGCATTCAGAATAAACCTAATGAGTTAATAGTGCAAATAGAGATAAATAGGTATGACTTGGTGGCAATTACTGAGACATGGTTATGGGGAGAACAGGTTTGGGAGTTGAATATCCAAGGGTACTCAGTGTTGCGGAAGGGTAGGTAAGAAGGAAAAGGAGATGATGTAGCTTTGTTAGTAAAGGAAGGGATCAGTGCAATAGTGAGGATTGATATAGGCACTGGAGAGCAAGACGTAGAGTCAGTCTGAATAGAAATAAGAAATAACAAGGGAAAGAAGTCCCTGGTGGGAGTAATCTATAGGTCCCCAAACAGTAGTTCAGCAGTGTGGCACAGTATAAATCAGGAAATACTGGGAGAAAGTAAGAAAGGCATGGCAATAATCATGGGTGATGTTAATATGCATATAGACTGGACTAATCAAATTGGCAAGGGTAGCCTCGAGGGAGAATTCATGGAGTGTATTAGAGATTGTTTCTTGGAGAAATATGTTGTGGAACCAACCAGGGAGCAGGCTATTCTGGATTTAGTTTTGTGTAATGAGATGGGATTAATTAATGATCTCATAGTAAAGGATCCTCTAGGGAAGAGTGATCGTAGCATGCTAGAATTTCAAGTTCAGTTTGAGAGCGAGAAACTTGAGTCCCACACTAGTGTCCTGGAGTTAAACAAAGGTAACCAAATAGGCATGACAGCAGGTTTGGCCCTAGTGGAGTGGGCAGGAAGACTACAAGGTAGGATTGTTGATGAACAGTGGCAGGTATTTGAGGAAATATTCAATTCCTCCCAAGTAAAACATATTCCAAAGAGGAAGAAAGATGGTAGGAGGGGAAAAGCATCCATGGCTAAGCAAGGAAGTTAAGTATAACATAAAGGCAAAAACTAAGGCATACCAAATTGCAAAGGTCAGTGGCAGGCTGGAAGACTGGGAAACTTTTAAAGATCAGCAAAGGGTTACTAAAAGGAATAATGAAAAGAGCAAAGGTAGATTATGAAAGAAAACTAGCGCAAAATGTAAAAACTGATAGCAAAAGCTTCTACAAGTATATAAGAGAGTAGCTAAAGTGAATGTTGGTCCCTTGGAAGATGAGACTGGGGAGTTAATGGTGGGGAACGCAGAAATGGCAGAGAGGTACTTAATCAATATTTTGCCTCAGTTCCATGGTGGAGGATCCTAGTACCACCCCAATAGTATCAGGTAGTGCAGAGGGTACAGAGAAGGCGGAACTTAAAACAATCACCATCACTAGGGAAAAAGCACTGAGCAAACTATTGGGATTAAAGGGTGACAAGCCCCCAGGACCTGATGGCCTGCATCCCAGGGTCTTAAAGGCAGTGGCAGCGGATATAGTGGATGCATTGGTTATAATATTCCAAAATTCCCTGGATTCTGGAAAGGTTCCAGTGGATTGGAAAAATGCTAATATAAAACTCTTATTCAAAAAGGGCGGGAGGCAGAAAGTAGGAAACTATGGACCAGTTACTTTAACGCCTGTCACTGGGAAATTGTTGGAATCCGTTATTAAGGAAGTAGTAATGAGGCATTTGGAAAGTCAAAATGCAATCCATCAGAGTCAGCATGGTTTTATGGAGAGTAAATCATGTTTGACTAATTTGCTAGAGTTCTTTGAAGATGTGACAAGCAAAGTGGATAATGGGGATCCAGTAGATATAGTATATCTGGACTCCCAGAAGATCTTTGATAAGGTGCCGCACAAAAGATTAATACACAAAATAAGATCACACGGAATTACGGGTAATATATTAGCTTGGATAGAGGATTGGCTAACCAACAGAAAGCAGAGAATTGAGATAAATGGGTCTTTTTCTGGATGGCAAGCTATAACTAGTGGGGTGCCACAGGGTTCGGTCCTTGGGCCCCAACTATTTACAATCCATATTAATGACTTGGATTCAGGGATAGAAGGTATTATAGCTAAATTTGCAGATGACACCAACGTATGTGGGAAAGTAAGTTGCAGTGAAGAAATAAGAAACTTACAAATGGATATGGACAGGTTAGGTGAATGGGCCAAAATTTGGCAGATGGAGTTTAACATTGATTAATGTGAGGTTATCCATTTTGGTCGGAAGAATAAAAAGGCGACTTATTATTTAAGTGGAGAGAAACTTCAGAATGCTTCAGTGCAGAGGGATCTGGGTGTCCTTGTGCATGAATCATTGAAAGCTAGTATGCAGGTACAGCAGGCAATAAGGAAGACAAACGGAATTTTGGCATTTATTGCTAAAGGAATAGAGTATAAAAATAGGGAAGTGTTGTTACAATTGTACAAGGCATTGGTGAGACTGCACCTGGAGTACTGTGCACAGTTTTGGTCCCCTTACTTGAGGAACGATGTAATTGCATTGGAGGCAGTTCAGAGGAGGCTCACTAGATTGATTCCAGAGATGCGGGGCTTGTCTTATGAGGAGAGATTGAGCAGTTTAGGCCTATACTTGCTAGAGTTTAGAAGGATGAGAGGAGATCTAATTGAGGTATATAAGATGCTAAAGGGGATAGACAAAGTAGATGTGGAATGGATGTTTCCCCTTGTGGGGCATCCTAGAATGAGAGGCCATAGTTTTAGGCTAAGGGGTGGTAGGTTTAAATCAAAGATGAGGAGGAATTACTTTTCTCAAAGGGCCGTGAATCTGTGGAATTCACTACCTCAGAGTGCAGTGGATGCCGGGACGCTGAATAAATTTAAGGAGGAGATAGACAGATTTTTAATTAGTAGCGGGTTGAAAGGTTATGGGGAGAGGGCGGGGAATTGGAGTTGAGGCTGAAATGAGATCAGCTATGATCGTATTGAATGGAGGGGCAAGCTCGAGGGGCTGAATTGCCTACTCCTGCTCCTAGTTCTTATGTTCTTATGTTCTAATGCTGACTGCAGGACACTCTTCCCAGACTCAATAAAATATAATTTAAAAGCAGGGATATTTTGCTACAGTTGTACAGGGCATTGGTGAAACCACCTCTAGAGTACTGTGTACAGTTTTGTTCTTCTTACTTAGGAAAGGACGTAACTGTGTTAGCAGTTCAGAGAAGGTTCATTTGACTGATACCTGGGATGAGGGGGGTTATCTTATGAGGAAGGGTTGGGCAGGCTGGGCCTGTATCCACAGGAATTTAGAAGAATGAGAGGTGATCTTGTTGAAACAGATAAGATCCTGAGGGGACTTGGCAGGGTGGATGCTGAGAGTTTGTGAGTCTGTGGAACTCTTCCCCAGAGTGCAGTGGAGGCAGGGCCATTGAGTATTTTTAAGGCAGAGTTAGATAGGTTCTTAACTAATAAGGAAGTCAAAGGGTATCAGGGGCAAGCAGGAAAGTGGCATTGAGGCCACAATAAGTTCAATGGTGAGCAGGCTCAAGGGACCAAATGGCCTACTCTTGCTCCTAATTTGTATGTTTGTATGTTGATATGTTAGAGAAGGGGAGGATAGATTTGGCCAAATTAGAGTTCATAAAAAAATAAAAGAATTTCACAGTTTGAAGCTTGCTGTATTTTGGGCTGTACATAGGATCTGATGGCCTTGATGCTTCCAATTTAAAGATGTAGACAACTGAGTTGATTGTTCCTCTGGAGGTACAACTGTGGAGCTGAATTCATTCTTTTAAGAATCTCTGTCTGCTGCAGAATGGAGTCACAGTCACATTAGTAGACAGGACTCAGCCTTTAGTTGGAGAGAGAAAGAGGTTGGCTCGAGGTATCCGTTCATTCAACTGCTACTGTTCTTTTTCTGACAACCATGTGCTTAAAAACAGCCACAGAGAACTTGGCTTGTCATGTGACTTCTCTCTCCTGTCACCAGTAGTTCAAACAATAATTGTACATTCCAATGATAACTCGATTAGCTCATTTGGAGAGCTATCTTAAAAAGTCTAGGACTTTTGCCTAAGTAATTAACCTTTGAATGGTTTGTTTCCAATTGCTGAATACTGTAGATTGCTGCCATAGATGTCTTTGATAAGGCAGGAAGATGATTGTTGTTTCCAGTTCACAGGGGATATCATTGTTTGTGAGGGATGTTGCAGACTTGTTGTTTGTGGGATGCATGCTAATGTAGATTAGATTCGGTAGTCTTGATGAAGTCAGTCTCTTGCTTCAACAAAAACTGTCTTTTTCAAAAGCCCAATGTATGAGTCCAGCTGGTGAGTTAAAAAATTAATATTTGACATAAGCACTTCGTAACATCTTCGTAACACAACAGACCCCAGTAAAAACATTTTATGAAGGAGAAGAAACAAAGACCAAGGAAAGCATGGTTAACCTGTGCATCACTAACTGCTGAACCCAGTGAGAAACTCCCTAATGGTAGTGCAGCACCTCAGGCTCTGTACCCTCTCCAGTTTCATGGTAACTAGCTGGTGATGCAAAATTGGTTGGAATATAAGTGCTGATGATGCAAAACTTGGTGTGAATATGAGTTGTGAGGAAGATGCAAAGGGGTTTCAAGGTGATGTAGACAGACTAAGTGAGTGAACAAGAACATGGCAGATGGGATATAATGCAGAAAAATGTGAAGTTATCCACTTTTCTCAAAAAAAAAACAGAAATGCAGATTATTTCTTAAATGGGGATAGAGTGGGAAATGTTGATGTCCAAAGAGCCCTGGGAATTCTTGTTCATAAGTCACTGAAATCTAACATTCAGGTGCAACAAGCAATTAGGAAGGCAACTGGTATATTAGCCTTTATAGCAAGGGTATTTGAGTAAATAACGTGTTGCCGCAGTGGTATTGAGCCTTGGTGAGACAACACCTGGAGTATTGTGTGCAGTTTTGGTCTCCTTACCTAAGGAAGGTCATACTGGCCACAGAGGGAGTGCAAGGAAGGTTCACCAGACTAACCTTTTGGATGGCGGGATTGTCCTATGACCATAGATTGAGGAGTCTGGGCCTGTATTCTCCAGAGTTTAGAAGAATGAGAGGTGATCTCATTGAAGCGTACAAAATTCTTACAAGGCTCGACAGGGTAGATGCAGGAAGGATGTTTCCCCTGGTTGGAATAGAGGGGGTGGAGGAGTGGTGAGGGGTGTCCAGGACCAGGGGACACAGTCTCAGAATAAGAGGTAGGCCATTTAGAACTGAGATGAGGACAAATTTCTTCAGTTAGAGGGTGGTGAATCTTTGGAATTCTCTGCCCCAGAGGACTGTGGAGGCTCAGTGACTGAGTCTGTTCAAAGCAGATGTCAATAGATTTCTAGATACCAATAACATCAAGGAAAATGGGGAAGATGATGTTGACATAGAAGATCAGTCATGGCCTAGTTAAATGGCGGAGCAAGATCGAAGGGCCAAATGGTTCCTAAGTTCCTATATTCCTCTTCCCTTTGTTCTTAATATAACCTGAAGGAATCATGCAATGCAGTTTTAGTATTAGAAAGGAATCTGTGCAGGGTGATCCTCCAACTTTTCAGCATCAATGGGAACAGTGATGTTGACATGCATACCATGTCATGGCGCAGGATGTTTTTGGATGGCGAGGTTTCCCGCTGTACCTCCCAAAGGGTCAGTGGGGAATGTACCCCACTGATTCTGGTTGCCCTGCTGCCATTTAATGCTCCAAGGATCATTAATTGGCTGGAGCGGGACTTCCACCCTCACTTGGGAGGAACCCTTGCCTCAGAGAGCTGCAGGCCATCTGATTGGGAGTGGCGGTCACTCTTGAGTTTACAAGCAGTTCCACCAGTCTAAGTGTCGAAACCCACTGGATCAGGTTAGTTGAGGGTCCCGCGGCTGGGAAAGGAGTGGAGGCCTGAGGGTGAGCGGCGAGGGGGGTGAGGAGAGTAGGGGTGGGTGGGTCATGATGGTAAGACCAGGTTGAGAGGGAGCAGCTGGGGGAGCAAGGAGAGTATGTGGAGTTGGGGGGGGGGGGGTGGTGGGGGGGGGGGGGGGGGGGGGGGGGGCCCAATCTGGAAAGGCGGCCAGTGATATAGGTGCCCACCCCTTTCCCACCCGAGGTCTGAGTAGGGTGATCTGGGCTTGCCTACCCCATCGGCCCCTTACCCTGTCCCTGTCGTCCACCTGCCGACTGAAAAATTGCGTCACCTAAGGGCTTCAATTGTAATGGGGCTGAGCCGGCCTTCTCATGCCTGGCCCACTCCCGTAAGATTTCAGAGAAGTCAGGGGCAGGCGGGAGAGCAGTGGGAAAGCCACCTGAGGAATTTTATGGGCCCCATCTCCCCCACCTGAATGCAAACCCAGAATGTAACATTCTGCCCATTAGCCTATTTTTCTACCAGAATCCTTGAATAGCAAGCTACAGCTCTTTACTGCCTTGCTGGGTTTTATGCCTCTTGTTAAGTGTTTTACAGGTCAACCTATAGGGGCAAGTTTTACATATGACAGCAATCCAATGTATTTGGCAGTGAGATCGCAATCATAGGCCAGTTCAACAATCTTTGCCAATCTTGCACAATTAGCGTCCTGACATCAAACTTTGCTCATTCTAAAGTATAACTGATTTTTTAATTTATCCATGATCCCAAGCCATTGTGGCTTGGCCAAACATTTTGGGCTATAAATGAATGATGAATAGATGCAGTATTCAATTAGATCATCAATAATTCCAACTGACATAAAAAAAATCCCAAATTCACCTGGTAGATATTCCGTCAAATGAGAAATACGGCCAAATTTGTCGAACATTTGGATCACTTCTGTGCCAAGAGGAAGAATTAAGTTCGAAATGGTCCAAGTGCAACAATAGCAGTATTTTTTTTACCTCTCTGCTTCATGGAAGCTTAATGATGGACTGATATTTTCTTGCAGTAAGAGTGAGTGAGTGCAAACAAGGAAATCTATGCAATGGTCCATTTGGCTGTGAAAAAGATAACAGGCTAGAAATTTAATTGTGCTCAAAAACAGTCAGACAAGGGGCAATGGTCCTTTGCCTCTTTGCCTGGTTCCTGTCCATCTGCAACTTTGGTGCAATGGCTTCGTTCAAACGTGGCAGGCGTTCAGCCATCAGTACCTTCTCTGTTTATTGGCTGCATGCTTGTTTTGAGACAGTGCAAGGTGGGGGGGTGGTGGGTGGTGGTGGTGGTTGGGGTAGAATTGGACTTGACTGAAGCAACCTAAAGGCAGCCAACATCTTTTAAAGGGAAGGAGCCCTCTGACTGCAGACATGAAGGACCACTTTAGGACAAAAAGCTGGAAGAGGCACTGACCCCATACCAAGATACAGTGACACCACCTTAGAGATTCTGGTGTAGGCACCAGACAGTAGGATGGAGAGCTTCAACCCCACCCCACTCACCAAATTATCGCCAGAGGTCAGAAAGTCCTCTAAGCAACATCGATGCAATAAATGGGATGAAGTGACTCCGCTAGTGATGCCAGGAACTCAGCTCGCAGGACATGACTGCAATGCCGAAATAAGTTCAATGATCTTACCAGAGTCGTCAAGGTCAGAGTCCTGCTCTCTTAATCTCTGCTCACATCTTCATAACCTGGTGTCTTATTACTCATCTCCCTTAACCCTCTGACAATTGCTGCACCACACTCCACACTTTTGTACACATCTTTCTGCATTGACTCATGCAAACTGCACCTCCTAATCTCATGACTATTCCAACCCTCATTTCTCCTGCCCTTACATCTGACACACTGTAGATGACCTACTCAACCATAACAGGAACATTCTCTGAGCACCTCACCCAGAGAGATATTTTGCTGAAATTTTTTGTCTTGTACTCATCAGGACAGACACAAGTTTTAAACAATCATGATAATTCAAACTCCTGTAGTACAAATTGTTGTGATCATTGAAACTCAACATTCCTGATGAGTGCAAGATAGAAAGCTTCAGCAACATGTCCGTCCTTTCAGAAATACTCAAGTTCTGTACTGCCAAGTGACTGTTTATATACCTCACTGGGCTATCACCAGCAACCTCTTCTTGCTTGCAGGAGAAGGTCACCCGTGACCAGAGACTGGAGAAGACAGAGTCCACCGTTACACACTTTACCCACTGCCAGAAAGTATGCTGGCCAGCATGAGCAGGGGGAGAGAGTCATGGACATGTGGTAATGCGTGACATGGGGGCAAGGTCATGCAGAATTCCTTCACATCTGGTCTTTCATCACTTCTGATTTTTTTACTTCACCTGACACACTCTGCATGGCAAGGCCACTCTGTTACTCTGCTCTCCCTTCACACCACAAGCTGACCCTTATTCTGCACTTTCATTTCAGATGCAGACAAAGAGGAAACCCCAGTATCATTTCAGGAAGAGCAGGAGGCCCCTGGAACATTTCAGGGGGGCCCTTGGATCACTTCAGGAAGAGGAGGACAGCTTTCCTGAAGATACAGCTTCACTCCATCTGACTTTAGCTAATACCAGCTAAGTGATAAAAACAAAAAACTGCGGATGCTGAAAAACCAAAACAAAAACAGAATTACCTGGAAAAACTCAGCAGGTCTGGCAGCATCGGCGGAGAAGAAAAGAGTTGGCGTTTTGAGTCCTCATGACCCTTTGCTAAGTGATGTTTACTTATGAGGGCAGAATAAAGGAGGGGTCTCCAAGTGTTCAATCACCATGTGCAAGTGTGCAGGAACTAGAGCAAGGGAATTGGACAACACAGGTCCTAGCTCATGGGAGGAAGAGACAGCATCAAATGACAAACCAGCAATTAACTCGTATGGGGTGGATGAGCCTTTTAAACAGTGTTAATAGAATGTTCTGCTTTCAGTTATCACAATTTGCTACACAGTTTTATTATGCAGCGAGTCAGACACCCGACCAGCCAATATCAGAATGGACCGATATCGAATATTTTATTCATCAATTTAAATAATTTTGTTGTGAGCCTTGGAAACCTATGGACCAGCTCGAACTAATAAAGCTGGTTGTGCATCTCGACTGCAGAATGTGTCATGCCCAACATACTGGTCACTTAGACATCTGTTTTGTGCATGACTATTTTCAACCAATTGATGTCCAGATAGAGGCTGGCAATTAATTGGAACTGGTGCTGATAGTTGAGGCAAGTTTGGAAGAGCTGATTGAATTGTCGATCATTTCCCCTTCGATGTCAGACTTCATAGGCTATTCGGAAATTTTAATTCCCATATCCCTCCCCCCACCATGGGCGGGAGAGGATCGGGAAGGTGTTAAATGGGCAAATGCGCAAAACCCAACCCCAACCCACCACAAATATAATTACTTCCAGTTTAACCACAGCTCAGTTAGGGGCATCTAACTCACTCTGGAGAAGCAGCTCAGCAATGCAATATTTAACTAAGGCTCCATTCCTCAGGTTTGCATTGAACACTGACTGACATGGATCCTCAGGGCTCGGGAAACATTGAAGCTGAAGGGAGGTGGGAGAAGCCATACCCAGCAGTTGGGTGCTTTTTATCACGCTGCTGTGGGCCAGGAGGAGCAGAAGTGCTTCCCCTGCCTCCACCCCACCCAAACGAGATTTGGCTTGCACTCAGTCGATTCCAACTCCAGCACCATTCCACAATCTTTCCCAGGGACCTCCTCTGTCCCGATTGGCAGTCTGACCACTGCCTGAACCAACCCGCAATGTTTCCTGGTTGCTGGCCACCTGACAGGAAACAGAGGCAAAAATGCTAACCATGTCCTGCGTTAATTACAGCAGGCGCTCTGGGTCCTGGTCTTTCCAGCTTTCCCGGCTCTCTCCCTGGCTCCTGGGTGAGTATCAGGGCCAACAGCTTCAAAGGAAAAGCTTCAATGCGTGTTAGGAAGATAGAAGCTAAATCAAGAGCAGCAATAGGAAGGAGCTGCACTAATTGTTTCAACCTGGCTTGGCATCTAAAGCCAGCAAATATTTAAGGGAGCATTCCTTCCCGACTTCGTCTGAACAAATGTACAAGTTAAGGGTGAATTTTTTGATATGGGCAGTAATGCAGTGAAATGATGGAGCAGTTGCTGGTATTATGCTGGGCTGCTCATGTAGGGTTTTCCGCTTTATCGTCCATGATTAGCTGCTGGCTCCATGTACTGTGAGCATGAGGGGCCTGTAAAATTTCAAGTTAAGTAGCCACTTGGAGAGAAAACAATTGGAAGAATCATCCTCCCCTCTTTGCAGCGGGCGTCACATAGCGGGTAGGAGCAGAAAATATCGGGAGATCACAACAATCAGCTTCACATCGTCTTAAAACCAGTTTGTGATCATCTGCTCCACCCGTCAATGGTGGGCCGCATTTCCTGCCACCCAACGTTGGGAACCTCATTTCCATACTTTAGCATCTCATTATAAGACCTACTCGTCGGAATCATCTGCACATGTTGGATCTTCCAGGCACATAGGTGCGCTTGCATGGCAACATGTTTCACAACACACATAAATGACGTACAACTGGCAAGCTGCACTGCGCCCAGGACTTCGAGGTTTGTTTGTCCACCTTGCTTTGGGCAGCACTCATGGTCATCAATGCCAGACTTCGCAGGCAGCACCACATCACTTTTAGGGGGGCTCATGGGCAGGTCTCTGCTTCCCAGACCAGCCATAAGGTGGGGTGGCTTTTCAATGGCTGCAGGGCAAGGCCTTGCTTGGGGAAGGGGGAGCAGTGGCCTCAGGCAAGGGAAGAGGCTGCAGGACGAGGGCTGTACTGGGGAAGTGGATATCCTCGGGTTTGTGTGGGGGCACATGTTGATCTGTGCAACTGACCTCAAGATGGTGAGGGCTGAGGAGGCAGTTTCCAGAGGAGTTAAAGATGTGTGTGAGAGAGTGAATGTCCCTTGAGCTGTCAGTGAGTGAGATGCAGTGAATGTGTGATGGGCTTGTGAGTGTGTGAGTTTAGAGTGATGAAATGGTTGCCTTACCCAAGTGGCACAGACGAGATCATTCATCCTCTTTCTGCATTGGATGGCCAACCTCGTGTGCAGCATTGGCACCTCTGCCACCACCTCTCAAGCCGGAGTGGTGAGATGGCTGGACCTGCTGCAGCCAGAGTGGGGGTGGAGGACATCTTGGCGGGTCTCCAAAAGGCATTCCAGTGACGGGTCACTGAACTCTTCTTGACTTTCAGGGCCACGTCCTCAGTGGAGCGGCCCTGGCCTGCAAGCATTGGGAGCCGTGAGTGCGGCTGCAGTTTGGATATGGCACCCAGAGTGAGGAATCGGTGAGGTAATGGCATGGCGGGGGATCCAGAGGCTGCCACCAGAGAGGCGGCGTGTTTTCTGTGGCTGCAGGATTAATGAGGGGGGAAGTGGACGATATGTCATTTTTCATGCCCCCTGCCGCACTTAATGCAATTCAGGGATGATTCTGCCTGATGTCCTTGGGCTTTCCAAAAACTGTAAATATCTGAGATGTATTTCTCAACGTTTGCAAAGGCTGTACTGAAAATAAAAGATGACTGATGAAACATAAGTAACATAGGAACATAGCAGGAGTAGGCCATTCAGCCCAACAAGCCTGCTCCGTCATTTGATATGACCATAATTGAGGGTATAGGGTGGGGTAGGTCAGATGGCTAAAGGATGTCTGCAGGCTCGCAGATAAGTAGAATAGAAGAGGTTTTTTTTGTGGGGGGAGGGGGGTGGGAATCTCGCTTGAAGGAAGTGGGGTTGTGTGGGCAGAGCTCTCTGGGCAATGGAAGATATAACTTTCCTTGTGGGACCTAGATGAGCAATCTAATGTTAGGAGATCAGGAAACTCTCATGGAATTTCAACCTTAAACAATGTTAAGTCAAAAATAAGTTCCGAAAGGAAAGATTTATTTTTATAAATATGCCAACAGAAACAAAGAACAGAAACTAATATTCTTAAAATTGTAAAATAAAGAAACAAGTTGCTAAGAAGCCATGACTCTTTAAGAACTCCATTGCTCAAAGGATCATCTCTTACCTCCACTAGCTGAATGAAGAGTGTACCAATTGGGTAATCTCATGTAAAAGAAATGACAAAATCATGCCAGGTTGCATTTAAATGCAGTGAGATATTTAAATAACATTATAGTTTATGCAGGTAAGACCACTTTACATAAATCTAAATATCCCACCAGCCATTCAGAGCTCAACAATATCTTCTGGCTCCTAAGCACTGGCTCTACCCCTGCTCCATAGCAACCAGGGAATTATATAAAGTTACACAGACCACACTCAGAACTACCAGATACTAACATTGCACTTATCTTAAAGGATAGGTTAGAGGTGGGATTTGTATTTGGTGAGGCACTGGGCCCTAGAGCATTGCAGCCAGGGCAGGGGACAGGGGTAGCACAGGTACCAACTCACCAGGTTTCACTGCAGAGGGGTCAGATGAGGGCAGCAGAGGAAGATTGATGGGTTTACAAAGTGAAATATTTAGTGCATTAGGAATCCTGCCAGAAAGCCTGCGTTCAATGTCAACGAGCATGAAGGAATCCAGCACCAAGTTGACACAGGAGTTTGCACAGAGATTGGAGTCCATCCTTTTCAGCAATGTTGGCCAACGCCTTCGACGTACTTATGAACTCAAGCATGATGGAACATCTGATGGCCAAAGCCTCAGCTTTCATTGCAGCACAGACACCTTCCTCCAAAGGTCTGAGGTTTGCATTGGAAACTCAGTCTGAACACATGCGAAGAGGGTAGCTTGTTGCCAAGCAGGCTGAGACCGGTGAGGTCTTGGCTGTGGATGCTGGTGTTCAAAGGACCTTGCAGGCTGTCACAGCAGGCCCAGCAATGTGTCCTCCACCGGGTTACTCAGGTTGCTGAGGTGTCATCCCAGAGTCAATAATTTGTGAGTTAGCCCAAAATATTGAAGAGCAAGGTTACGGCCTGGAAATTCCAGGCAGGTACTCCCAGATTCCTGTGGTAACTTTGGCAGAAGACCAGCAGAACTCGAGGAGGAACACTGCATAACTGGTCACTTACCAAAGCTGCAGCAACTCGTGTGCCGAATTTCAGGGTTTTAGTGATTCATTTGGCTCCTTGAATCACTAAATTCAATCTTCCTTCGGCTATCACTTTTGTAACTGATTGAAGGTCCAATTTTATACTGGATTATTTTTACCAGAAATATTTAAAATGTAAATTGGACACAAAAATCTGATTTTTGAAATACTAATCAACTTCATACTTGTTTCTGTCTCTTATGATGTGGAGGCCTTAGTGACTAAGATGGCTCAGGTTTTCAATGTGTTTCACTGTCAGTTAAACAAGCATCAGAACTCAAACTCACAACAATGCTACTGGTATCCTCACCCAGTGTCTTATTTTGGACTTAGCAAGAGGTAGCAACCCTGAGTTCCAAGTTCTTTTTGATTCTGGGTCAAGGAGGGTTAGGTGTTAAAGGGGCACTGTTCCTGACATCCTCTTGTTTGTCCATTTACAAACACAGTGACAAGAATCACTTAGAAAATAAATCAATGGTGAGCTGGTGCTCCATGTTATTCCAGCACAATTAACGCACAGCACCTCTGACTCCTCCCCATCCTCACAGTGCAGGTTAGCTACACTTCTATTGGGTTAAGTGTCACGCAGGGCACTGCTCCTTTGCAACTTGTACAAACATCAAAGTAAACTTAAGCAAAAAATACTGTGGGTGCTGGAAATCTGAAGCACAAACAGAAAATGCTAAAAATACTCACAGGTCGGTGGAGAGAGAAATAGAGGCAACGTTTCAGGTTGTCAGATTCCAGCACCTGACATCTTTAGTTGAAAACTGCCAAGCTGAACTTGCAGGATTCGCCAAAGGTGACTGCTAGGAAGAAAGTTTTCACTTAACCAGATTGCACTAGTTTAACTAATTTGGCGACTTTACTTTGGGGTTGCCACAGGATGCAAGTCCTGTGTACTGAGACTCAGTGGCAGAAGCTTGTGAGCAATATAAAAACAGCTGCAGTCTTTTAAAATTACCAAGTAATGATGAAACAAAATTTACAGTTGAATTTTGGATGGAACAGAATTGTGGTCTTGAGAATTCCAAGATGCCTGGCATATATAGGGGCCGTAATGTGATTCTGGGTCAAGGAGGGTTGTCCCTCTTTTGGCCAGTCTCCTGATATCAGGGTTGAACCACAGCTGAAATCGTAAAATTCTGTATTTGACTTTACTGCAGTTATGTGAATTGTTAGTTGTCTCCTAACCCGTCCCTCAGAATAAATGTCTGTAAGCCACTTTGGGACATCCTGAAGTTGTAAAAAGGCACCATAAATGCAAGTCTATCTTTTAAATTTGCAATTTTGGAACACTCATCATATTTTAGGATTGAGATGAGGAGAAACTTCTTCATCAAAGGGTGGCAAACCTTTGGAATTCTTTACCACTGAGGGCTGTGGAGGCCAATTCACTGAATATATTTAAGAAGGAAATAGATAGTCACGTGATACCAGCCGAGCGCTGTGGCACCAAGGCTAATTGTGGTGCACAAACTGTCACCCCTGACCGAGGTTAGATAATTCAGTTCAGAATGGGGTTTGCGCTTGAAAACTACAGGTGTAAGTCCTAACATCTAACTCCTGGAGTCATAGAACTATACAGCACAGAAACAGGCCCTTCGCCCCATCGTGTCTGTGCCGACCATCAAGCACCTTTCTATTCTAATCCCATTTTCTAGCACATGGTCTGTAGCCCGTAACTCTTCCTGATTTTACTTTTTTTCCCTAAATCTGTGATTCTTTCTGATGGCTCAGCAGCCCATATTTTTTGATCAACTGAGCATTCATGGGGACTTAAGCATGGTGATTCTAATTTTAATTTTCATTTGATTATATGGTCTTTAAAATGCCTAGGAATTCCTCTCAGTTCCCATTGCAGGAGAAATCCCTAAAATAACTACAGGGCCCAAATTAATAGAATCTCAAGCCCAACATATTTGCAGTCCACATGCATACCAGAGTGAACATTTGAACAGTGGTTGAGCAGTTCCCCTGTTGCCCACTGCCTAATGGCACTGCCACGGGTGATTCTACTCTATACAGACTTGACAGAGGCCAGGAGCCCAGTGTACTCTGATCCAAGTGGCCTAACATGGATGCTACAGTTGCTGTTGATGCACCTAGGTTACAGAAGGGGAAAAAATCACCAGGGTTCATAGTCCTGATCTCAATGCAAATTGTTGAAAATTGGTGTCAAGTAGTCTAACAGCTGTTTTTATCCTCTCATATGGAGAATAACCATGTAATGTGGTTTTGGTCAAATATTAGCGGAACTGTCCAAAACCCCCCTCTCCTCCCCCCACCTTCCCCCAACCAGCACCTCCATTATCTTCAACAAGATTTACCCCTTTAGGAGATGATGAATGAAAACGATAAATAATAAAACACAGCGGATGAATGCAGTGAGGTAGAAAATGCTGAGAACACTCAGTAGCCCAGCCACCATCAGTGCAAAGAATAGGCAAGTTAATGTTTTGAGTGTAATCCTTCCAGTAGTTGCAATTGAAGCAATGGCCCTGATTTCATAGTCAGTAAGGAAGTAAACTCTACTCACAGAGAACTAGCAATCTCTTTGGGATTTCCCCTTTACAGACACTAGTTTGAAACTGGTGGCAAGGCAAGGGGATCGCCAGGCATGTAACAGCTGTGACGTCATCAAGAAAGTTAAGCAGCCAATCACACGGAACTATTCTCATAGATAGCAAAACAGGAAGTAAAATGCACTGACTATCTTTCAACTTTTTCTATCATTTTACAGAGAGAAAAATAAATAATTGGGATGTATATATGGGATTGAGTAGAAGCTGAAAAATTATAAATAAACTTTTTAAAAAAATATTATTTCAATGGAGAAATTTAACACTCCACATATATAAAATCAGTTTTCCAGGGTCAGAGAGGTGTTTCTGCAGTAATTATGAACCTAGTACATCATTATAAACCTAGTTACACTTTACTCAATGAGCTTTTTTCACGAGTTTTTTTTTTCTAATTTACTGAGGCTAATAATATTAAAGGGAGAGTTCTTGTCAGTTCAGTGATTTCCAATTGATTGAAGTTTGGAAGGAACTTCAACAGTGCACCCTCCAGCAATCTCTGGATTCCCATATTTAACCACACATATGCAGACTCTAGAAATTGCCATCACATTCAGATGAGTAATGATAGTGAACACTGATGCATTTTCTCCGTCATTACTACCACAGAATCTGGGCTCCAAAAGCTTATTGGACATCTATGTTTCCGGCATTCCCTGTTTCAGATCTGCAACAGTTGTAGTTTTTTTGCTTACATTTAATGATAAATTAGATCTTCAGCTTTGCTAAGACTAGATGAACAATGTTCATCTTACCGAGCCCTCTGACGACTTTGTGTTACTCAGGTGTTCAAATTTAGCTAATGTCATGTCTTTAAAATTAGAACTATAAAGCCAGCGTATTTTTAAAATTTGTGTGTGTGTGTATGTGAGTGTGTGTGTGTGAGTGTGTGCGTGATATAAGGTACTGGCAATTGAGGCCCTGGTAAATCATGAACACACTCAGTGGAGAATCAGTTTTACGCACTTTAAGAAGAACTGTCAAAGCAGAAAAAAAAGAAGAAAGGTTCCTTTTCCTTTGAGGCTAAGGGCTCCTTCTGTTTGTTTCCTGAATATCACTGACATTTGCTGTCTGAGTGCCGCTTCCTGCCTTTCTGACTTGCTTGTGTGGAATGCACAGCAGCTGGAGTTGGAGCTTGGTGATATTGTCAGTACATTCTTACTTTGCAGTGTAGTCAAACCCTCAAATTCATTTTAAAATGACTGTTATTTCCAGTCCTTTGACAGTAATGTCTGCATTCAATCAGGACTTTAAGAAGAAAATCAGTCGCGGGACTTAAAAGGGAATCCTAAAGCATTAAATCCCCCTTCCTGAAATGGAAGCCCTATCTAACCAAAATTGAATGTTTTTGCTATGCTCCCACACTAAAGGAGTATGTTTATGTGCTTACTGAGTATAGCAGACGGGACCTGTACTAGGTACAATTGTATTAAGAATACAGTATACTTTAGAGTGTATTGACAGCAATGTATTTTAACAGGTGTGATCAGCATCAGAGACCAGATACATGTGTGTGGACTTTAGTTTCACAAGTCCCTCAACTTGATACCACAGTATCTAGACCCACAGAATTTTTGCAAAATCAGGTGTTGATTCGAGAACATCTTCAACGGAATCTCCAGGACATAAGGACCTTTCCCAGTTGGATTGTATTAACGTGAGAAAAGCCTGGAAAAAATGAAGTCAAGGAAACTGAGAGCTGTGTGTCCATTGTGGGGATAAATCATTATGTTGCACTTTATGGTTTCAAATAATTACTTCCACAAGAAAACCTCTTTGTGCTCTAAATAACCCTGTCCGAGTGCTATAGCTACACCATGGTTATAGTTAATAGCTCTGGATCGAGAAACAGGTTTATGGTTTTGGTCATCATTGCTTCTAATATAGCTGTGACAATGAATTACTCTGACTGTGCTACTAAAAGCAATTTTTATCACAAAAAGCAAAAGTTGGAAAAATTGCCGTTAGTTAAGTTCTGTTTTAAAGATGACTTTACTGACAAAATTACAGTTAAAAAATGACATCAGGAAAATGATAATTCATAATTAGATCTATTTTAATTTCTTTTTTTTCTAATGATACATAAATTCAATATATTTATTTTACTTTTTTATATATGCAAACTATGCAATCCACCAGAGCTACTTGGCAACTTGCCAAGTATTTGGCTCAAAAATGCCAAATTTTTACCTGTGTTCCCAATGATTTTTATTTCAGGCAATTATTCTTGAAAAGGATCTTCAGGTTAAAAAGAAGGTTGCCGACCATTGCACCTGGGTGTTGGTTGCAGGATACTTCAAGACCATCAGTGACAAGCTTCAAAATAGACAAGCAGAGATAACGTATAACTCCTTGGCCACTAGAATGCTGAGGAATCATACCATGCTTAAAGGGCTAGCTTTTCCAACCTTTGATTATGAATGACCTGAAAACCTCTTCTGTATTTATCTTCCCTCCCAGTTTGCTCTAAGACCACCGAATTGCAATGTTTTGAGAAAGTGACACAGTTCTACTATGAGGCCTTCGCTTCTGACTACCTCAAGTCAGTGTCCAGCAGACTGCCAATGTGTAGTTGAGCGAATCTTTGGATTGTGCAAGGAATAAAGGATCCCAAAGGGTAGTTATAGCAGCAGACTGGATACCTCCCTGCTGGTAACTCATTGCTGCACAGTCCATCCCATCCTTGAAATTGATCTCCAGGCAATTAGAAAACAATTGTCACTAATTTGTTTCTTATTCATTCATGGGATGAGGGCATCGCTAGCCATGCCAGTATTTAGTGCCTATCCCTAATTGCCCTTAAAAAGGTGGTGGTGAGCTGCCTTCTTGAACAGCTGCAGTCCATATGGTGTAGGTACACCCACAGTGCTGGTAGGAAGGGAGTTCCAGGATTTTGACCCAGCAACAGCAGGAATGGCAATATATTTCCAAGTCAGGATGGTGCGTGGCTTGGAGGGGAACTTGCAGGTGGTGGTGTTTCCATGCATCTACTGAGCTTCTCCTTCTAGGTGGTAGAGGTCGCAGATTTGGGAGGTGCTGTGAAAGGGGCCTTGGTGAGTTGCTGCAGTGCACCTTGTAGATGGTACACTCTGCTGCATCAGTGGTGGAGGGAGTGGATGTTGAAGGTAGTGGATGGGGTGCCAGTCAAGCAGGCTGCTTTGTCTTGGATGGTGTCAGGCTTCCTGAATGTTTTTAGAGCTGCACTCATCCAGACAAGTGGAGAGTATTCCCGCATTCTCCTCATTTGTACCTTGTGGAAAGGCTTTGGGGAGTCAGGAGGTGAGTTGATAAATCATTGATAAACAATACATTCCATTCCCAGCCTCTCAAAGAACGTGTATTGGTGGGTAAGGTGTTTAAAAGAATGAGAGATGATCTTATTGAAACGTAAATGATCCTGAGGGGACTTGATAGGGTAGATACCAGGAGGATATTTCCTCTTGTAGGGGAGACTAGCATAAGGGGACATAGTTTAAAAATAAGAGGTCTCCCTTTTAAGATGGAGATAGGGAGAATACTTTTCTCTCAGAGACGGGTTAGTCTGTGGAATTCTCTTCCCCAGAAAGAAGTGGAAGCCGGGTCATTGAATCTGTTTGAGGTGGAGTTGGATAAATTTTTGATAGACAGGGGTGTCAAGGGTTATGGGGACAGACGGGAAGGTGGAGCTGAGACCACAACCAGATCAGCCATGATCTTATCGAATGGTGGAGCAGGCTCGAAGGGCCGAAAGGCCTACTCCTGCTCCTAACTCCTATGTTCCTATGACACTGAGCCACACAAATTTCCTTTGGTTCAAACTCCAACTTGTACCTCGTTGGCTCATCATAATTGGACCAATAGTCAGAATGCCTTGGATCCCAGCCCTTCCTTGTGATTTCTGCATGATGTTGTAAAGATTAGGGTCTACATCAACTGCAAACAAGGCCAACAGTATAGGATGGGGTGTAGCTAGGAGCAGGATGCCCAGGACAGCAGTTTCCACATTCTCAGTCTAATGGAACGGCCCTGGGCTGATACACCGGATGGGACAATATATACTGACTCACCGAATTGTTAGTGAGGTGCCCCGGTTGTTCAGGTCTGGGCTGCAAAGAACAAGGGGAAACAAAAACAGAAAATGCTGGAAAAACTCAGCATCTAACAGCATCTGTGGAGAGAAAAACAGAATTAACATTTCGAGTTTGTATGATTCTTCTTCAGAGCTAAAGAAAAGTAAAAATGTGATGAAATTTATACTTTTTAAGGGGGTGGGGCAGGTGAAGCTGGGTAGAAGGCAGCAATACGTGGGTGTGCAGGAGATATTGACAAAGGTGTCATGAACAGAAAGACAAAGGGGGTGTTAATGATAGTGGTAAGGGCTTAAGGGGGTGCGGATGGTGGCTTTAAGGTAAGAAAGCAGATTGTGATAATAGGAGGGCAAGGGTAAGCACTCTGGAAAGAGCAACATGGACAAGTGACAAATAGCCCTTGTGGGGGTGGGGTGGGGGGAGGGGACAATAGTGGGGAAAAAAGATTGAAAAAAGGATAAAAGGTGGGGATAAAACAATGAATAAATGATTTTAAATGAAAATAAATAAAAATAAGTTGATAAACAATAAAAATGAAAATTGATAAAAGGGCTAAAAACGGCTGGAGGATGGAGGAGAGAGTTCATACTCTGAAGTTGTTGAACTCAATGTTAAGTCTGGAAGGCTGTAAAGTGCCTAGTTGGAAGATGAGGTGCTGTTCTTCCAGCTTGCGTTGAGCTTCACTGGAACATTGCAGCAGGCCAAGGATGGACATGTGGGTATGAGAGCAGGATGGTGTATTGAAACGGCAAGCGACAGGAAGGTCTGGGTCATGCTTTCGGACACATCGAAGGTGTTCCGCAAAGCGGTCACCCACTCTGCACTTGGTCTCTCCAATGTAGAGGAGACCGCATTGGGAGCAGCAAATGCAGTAGATCAAATTGAAGGAGGTGCCAGTGAAGCGCTGCTTCGCCTGAAAGGAGTGTTTGGGCCCCGTTCAAGGGAAGGCTGACAATCGGTTTCACGCTGTCTCGAAACCAGCTTGCGATCATCTGCTCCGCCAGTAAATGGCGGGCTGCATTTCCCGCCACCGATTGTCGGGAACATCATTTTAAGACACCTGCTCCCCGGGCTCATGCCCCAACACTGGATCATCTGAGCATGTTGGCATGTTTCACAACAGCATTTATAAGGCATGCAGCTGGCGAGATGCACTTGGAGTTGAGTGCACAATAAATGTTGAGCAGCGTTCATGAGGGCCGCTCATTCAGCTTCAAGGTTGAGGCGCCACATTCAGGCGAGGGCACAGGCAAATCGCCTGTTCCCTCCTGGCTGACAGTGCGGTGCTGGGGCAAGGGCTGCACTGCATCCGAGGCGAGTTGTGTGGGGAAAGGGCTGCATTGCGGTTGGGGCCATCTTTGCCAAGGCACATAACTTTCTGCATTTCACCCTGGATCAGGAAAGCCAGGGAGCGAGAGTGCAGGGACTTGCGCAGATCTCAGCTTTCCCACAGGTTCAGGGTGCTATCGGCTACATTCACGTCACACTCAGATCTCCGTGGCAACAAGCGGTCAACTAAATCAACTGCAAGGACTTTCACTCGCTGAATGTTCAGCTGGTGTGTGACCACCACAAACGCATCCTGTGGGTGTGTGCATGGCTCCCAGGGATGGTCCACAACTCCTACATTCTCAATAGGTTTCAGATCTCTGACGTCTTCCAGGGTCAAGAGAGGCTGCGGGATTGGCTCCTCAGGGACAAGGGCTACCTGCAGAGGACGTGGCTGATGACACCTGGACAGCCTCAGAGAGCAGCAGAGAGAAGATACAATGAGGCTTATGCTGCACCTTGCAACTTGGTGGTGACTGGACCTGTCTGGTGGAGCCTTGTAGCATAATCCACAGAGGATGGCATGTATCGTCGTCACCTGCTGCACCCTTCACAACCTGCTGCTGCAATGGGGAGAGGAGCTGGCTGAGGAGGAGATGCAGGAGCTGGAGGTCTTCTCCAAGGAGGAGGACGCTGATGGGGCTCAGGGTGAGGAAGCCCTCGAAGGCAAGGATGATGGTGATGGGGCCATCGCACTGGTCATGTGGGGCAAG
This sequence comes from Carcharodon carcharias, assembly GCF_017639515.1. NCBI lineage: Eukaryota > Metazoa > Chordata > Chondrichthyes > Lamniformes > Lamnidae > Carcharodon > Carcharodon carcharias. The sequence continues at coordinate 19,892,765 of NC_054472.1, read as the reverse complement.
CATGCTTGGGAGGCCCTCATAACCACTAGATTCATTAAGGATGATGATGGCCTGCAAGGAGGACACTCCACAGACCCTCACATTGCATCTGTGAAATTTTGACTCTTGTCTGGCTGATGGCAGAGCTCATACTCTCTGTAAGATTCCCGTCATGGAGATGCAGCATTGCCCATAGTCCCTACAGTCCCGGAGGATGATGGCAACATGCAGTGAGGACACTCCATAGTTCCTCAGATAGCTTATGTGAATGTCTGACTCCTGTCTGGCTGATTGCACCTCGCTTGCGCTCTGTGAACAAAGTCAGATCATGGAGATGCAGCGGGAAAACTTTAACTTCTCCTGATCCTATGACATCCTTTGTGAGCTGAACCTTTCAGGACCACACTGTCACCAGACACAGTTACTGATGGGATGGGGGTGCCAGCCATACCTCAAAGGTGCTGAGAGCACACAGAGAGAATGACAGAACTTTGTGCCTAGGACACTCTGGCAGCAATGATAAGCCCCATCGAGGTGCAGGTATGACTGATGTGACCAGTGACAATGAAGGTGCACCATCAGCGTGCTGGGAAGGTAAACACAGGGAAGAGGGCCTGGATTGAGACACCTACCTTTAACTTGTGCAGAAAGGTTTCACATCTGAGTGACACAAGCACTGCTCATCAGAACAAGGAGCCATAGGCAAGGAGACATTCTTGGGAGTTTATTGACAAGAGTGAACATTATATACAAGTGAATAACACCCATGCCCAGGCTGTGTAACTACATCTTTTTAACCTTCCTAACTCTGCCGACATCCACAGCAATGGTGAAGGCAGCCTGCTGACTGCTACATCCCGTCTGCGATGACCTTGATGAGCATCCTCTGGAGGGTCGAGACATGGAGGGCCCAGGCCTGCTTTCAGGGTCCTGCTGTGTGGCAGCGGCACCCTCCTTGACCTTTGGATCTCGAGCTGCTGTGGGTGGGGGGGGGGGGGGGGGGGGGGGGGGGGGGGTCACAGACAGAGGGGATTAGGATGGGCCAGACATTTCCGGAGTCACTTGGATGGATGGCCCTGGGGTGTGCACCTGTTGATCCTCCTCCCTGTGGGTGCCCAAGGGCCCCAGGCTGACTCCTTGAGGAGAAGGGGAAGCTGGAGTGAGATCTCATGTTGACACTGTTGGAGGCCAACTATGGCATCAGCGATGGAGTTGAGCCCGCGCAGCGGTGCAGGACCGATATCCTGGACCAAGATCGCCAGTTTTGACCTCAGTGTGTTGGTATGCCGACGCTATCACCTCAGACTGAAGATGGACAGACTCCTCCATCTTGCCTGGCAATCTGAGGAGTGCAACGAACATCCCTTCCTGATGTTCCCGAACTTGCCTTTGCAGCTCCAGCAACTGAGGTATGACCGAGTCCAGAGGCTCCTCATCTGACTCGGACTCAGCAACATTCTGGCCTCCAACAGTCCTCTGAATGCTGGAATCCTGGGAAGTTCCTGCTGCCGCCTGCTGTGGATCAGAAAGTCCAATGTGCTCACCAGATTGTGACCCCGAGGCTACTCTAAAGCCAGATCCCCATGAGGTGTGTGTCTCTGCAATGGTGGAGGGTGTGAGTGAGCGCTACGATGGGTCTTCAATGAGGGTTTCATCAGATTCCTCTTCTGAGATGCCTTCAGGGTTTGAGGCGAGGCCCTGGGTCTTGGATCCCCTTTGCTGTTTCCCAGATGTGTCTGCGAAAGCAAGGAGAGATAATTAGTGCATGGCGGTGGCCTGTGAAACAGGACACATCACTCACAGCATAGTTGTCTGATGGATGTTGCACTGCTGGATCCTCACCTGGTTGAGCAGCACTGACCTCACCGTCAGCACAGGACCGGTCCAGATTTTTGCCAGTTGGCTGGATGGCTCTGTTTTGAAAGTTTGTGAGGACCTTGATGTCACGCCTTCCTCCACCAGTCTGCAACCTCTCCCTTTTGTTGTGTACCAGCTTATCCTGCATGAATGCAGATGGAGAGAGTGTAAGCAGGATGCCTGCCTGGCCAGATGGTAAATACACCTTGTATGTGTGGGTGGTGAGTGGTGCCATGGACGGGATGAGGACATGATCTGCAGGGCAGATGAGGGTGTATGTGAAGGAGTGAATGGTGATGTCCCTTGAACTGACAGTGATGCCTGTGGATGTGTGATGAGTTTGCGAGTGTGTGAGTTGAGAGTGATGAGAAGAGTGACATACCCTGGCGGAAAGGATGAGATCATTCATCCTCTTTCGGCACTGAGTGGCTGTCCTCTTTTGCAGGGTGTTGGCGCTGCCCACTGCAGCCACTGCCTCCCATGCTGGGCTGCTCACCTTGATTGCTGCCCTTCACCCCGAGCAGGGGTAGAGGACATCGTGGCAGGCCTCCACTGCATCCAATAGGGCCTGAGGGTGCGTCACTAAATTTGAGGGCAGCATGTTTCCCTCCTTTGGCAGCCATCAGTTCGCAGCAGCTTCCGACCTTGAAGAGCGTTAGCTCTGTGCTGGGGGGTGGCCTTTAAATATGGCTCCCAGTTTACTGACAGCCTGAGGTGACGGCGGTGTGGGTGAACACGGGCTGCTCCTCCTGTGACCCTGCATGTTGCCCGGGAATTCACGATTAATGCGGCGGGGTTGGGACAAAAAGCCGCCATTATGGCCGCTGGGTAAAACATCCTATTTCCCACCCGCTACCGCACTTGGTGCAAATCTGGGATTCTGCCCTCTGTCTTATCTGTCAACACCATTCTGGATCATGACAATGGACTATGTTACGTTATCCCACTGTGCACACCAGGCATTTCAGTAAGGTAACAGGGACAGGCCATTTCTAAAACACCTGAACATGAGCAGATTTGGCCCAAATCAGCAGACACCTTTAGGTCCATTCCTGCACAGTCACACCATAATCCAGTACAGCTCAGTATTAACATGGAATGCATCACTCACCCCATGAGCTGGAATAAGTGAGTTGCTCACGCAGTCTGACTCTCACAGATTGTTTTCACTTCCATTCACTGCACCATCACCATTTCAGATGCAGCCAATGTTGACAGGAAGAGTAGCGACATCGGCAATTATCACTGCTGCTAACCATACCATTCTTCAGGAGTTTTCGAGGAAGAAATATAAGTGAAAGAAATACAGATATACCAGGGTGGGGGGGGGAAATTTTTAATGAGTGCTTGTTGGTTGAGCGGATGTTACAATTTAAGGAATCTCAAACCTGCACCTTGATCTCGCTCGCTTCCAGTTTTAATGGAGGCGGGGCAGGGAGTAGGCTACCACCCCGTTGGCAGGAGACAGGGTGCTTATTTAAATATTTTAATGAGCCTGCATGCCTCCAGCTTTCCCTCTCTTTCTGCTTGAATGCTGGCTGGCTGGGAATTCTGGGCCTTGGGCACCTTGGGCCTTGGAAACAGCTAAAGGAAGGCAAAAACTGCTGGCTGGAAGGGTTAAGTGATTTTCTAGTACTGCTTGTGCTAGCTGGAGCTAGGAGGAGCCGGAGCAGCAGCCCCCTGCCCAACCCCCCAACCCCAAGCAAATCTGTTTCCTGGTCACATGACCAGACTTCCTCTTGCACCCTCCATGATCATTGACCCCCTCTCCTCCCGCGATGACCAAACTGTCCCTCCCCCACCCCGCCACCAATCTCTGCCCCCCAATCCCTCTCCAACCTCCACGATCACCTGACCCCTCCAAACCACACTATACCCACCCCAGCCCCTGTAACTTGTACCCACCTTGCAGTAAGAAACCTGCCCGCTCCTGCGTTGTTCTGGGTTAGGCAGTGTTCCCCAACTGACAGAGTACCATGTCTGTCAATCAAACTGACTCCCAGGTTGGGGACCTGTTTGAAAAAAGCCCCTACGTTATGGAGCTACAACTCCACCTTGTCCAAACAGAGCCTCTCGCCCTGCTTGGAATTCTGGCCTCAGTAAATATCAGGGTCACCATATAGAATAAATAGCGGATACCCAAGAGTGATTATAATGCAGAAATCCAATCGAGAGTACAGATAATAGCTTCTCATTGCCTCAATGTGAAAGCCAAACAAGAGGCGAGCAAGACTAAAGATGGGTGATTTGAAATGTCAAAAGCTCTGAAGAAGAGTCATACGGACTCGAAACGTTATCTCTGTTTTTCTCTCCACAGATGCTGTTAGACCTGCTGAGTGTTTGTGGCATTTCTGCTTTTGTTTCAGATCTCCAGCTTTCGCAGCAATTTGCTTTTATATTATATTGATTTGAAATATCCTCTGGATGAACTAGAAACCCAATTTGTGAAATGCAGACACGCAAGTGGATCTGCGGACAGATATTTTGGGGCATCAGCAATTTGCAGATGTTTATATCATTGTGGCATCTTCAATTTCCCTGTAACACAGAGGTCTGAGCAAAGGATGTGGCCAGCATGTCAGTCAACTTTGCAAGATGGCACAGACTGATCGTACAATTTATGTGGTGTATAAAGCAAAGGCATCCCATGTTAGCAGATGGTGAGACCTGCTGTAATAACTCATGTGATGAAGTCCTTGTAGCACTGAGGGGCTGTCTACAAGAAGTCTCACTATGAGAAAGACGGACAATTGTTCATGTCCCCACAACATGCATAGGACAGGAGCAGCGCTACTGTTGATGAACAGCATTTAAAAATGATGCTGCTTAGTGACTTCCTTCAGCCATGTTGGGTCCCTTATGTTAAAGAGAATTGAGCTTGGTAGTACTAAGCAAGACTCAGGAACTTAGGAACAGCATTAGGCACTTTAACAAAAAATCTATTTACCTCAACTACGAAAGTTTCCATTAAGTCCCAGCAATTTTTTTGTGGGGGGGGGAGCGGACAGCTCCAGCTCTCCACTTCCTTTTGCATGAAGAAGTGCTTCCTGTCAGCACTCCTGAATAGCTGAGCTCTAATTTTAAGGTTATGCCCCCTGGTTCTGGACTCCCCCACCAGAGGAGATGGTTTCTCCCTATCTCCAAAGTTATGTTGACCTGCATGACCTTGTCCTCCAAATGACTACGGAGCAGGCTGAGGAGGAGAGCCAGGCTGAACCAGTCTAGCCTGACCAGGATGATGAAAGAATGCCTGTACAACCACCCATATGCTCTTTAATTCTTTATTCGTCTGAATTAGAGCATCCCTTATTCTACAATATTCAAAGGAATACAATTTAGTCAATGCGACCTGTCATCATAATTTAAACCTTCCAGCCTCAGTATCATTTTGGTGAATCTGCGCTGCATTCCCTTCAAAACCAATATATCCTTCCTGGGTGCAGTGCTCAGAACTGAGTGCAAAATCTAATTGAAGTCTAACCTGGGCTTTACAGCCGTAACATAATTTAAACCCCCTTTGTATTCCAACCCATTTGAGATAAAGACCAACATTCCATTCGCCTTTTTAATTATTTGCTGTACCTGTCCATGGGCAGCAGACACATGGGAACACCGTCACCTGGAAGTTCCCCTCCAAGTCACTCACCATCCTGACTTGGAAATATATCGCCGTTCCTTCACTGTCACTGGGTCAAACTCCTGGAACTGCCTCCCTAACAGCACTGTGGGTGTACCTACACCACATGGACTGCAGCAGTTCAAGAAGGAACTCACCACCACCTTCTCAAGGGCAACTAAGAATGGGCAATAAATGCTGGCCCAGCCAGCAAAGCTCACACCCTAAAAATGAATTTAAAAAAACTAACTTTTAGTTATTTCTGTACATCGGCCCCTAAATCTCTCTGCTCACCCACCTGTAGCCTGATTAACCAGTTTCCCTCCTTGATTAAAAGCTGGAAATCTGAAACAAAAGCAGAAAGCGCTGGAAAAACTCAGCAGGTCTGTCAGCACCTAGGGAAAGGGAAGCAGAGCTAACAGCCGGAATTATTCCGGTCCTGCCAGCAGCGGGAATTGTCGCAGGCAGGACGGAAAACTTGAAGGGCCAGCCAACGGTCCATTGAAATTCCGGTCAGTCCTGGGCCGGATGGGGCTGGAAAACCCCAGCCAATGTTCCGAGCCCAACATGAACCTTCTTCGAGAATAACCACATTGGACTCAAAGCGTTCTCTCTCCACAGATATTGCTCGGCCTGTTGAGCTTTTTCAGCACTTACTGCTCTCATTTTCTCTTCTTGATTGTTGTTTTAGTTTATTTGTTGCACTCTACATTTTCCCAGGTTGTTAATGAGCTCCATCTGTGGCTTTTAGACAATGCAGCAATGTTGTTATGCTGACTAATCGTTTTAAGGACGTCTTTTCCACTGGGCAGGACTTAGGGGAGGAGGATCAGAGCAAGCATGGAAGAGGGCAAGGGGGGCTCTTTGCCTCATGAGCACTCTTATGGTGTCTCCTATTGATATTTATTTAGTTATTTAGTTAGTTAGTTAATTATCTGGTATGTCTGAGGAGGCAGACTATATACCATAGAAAATGTAGAAATGTCAACTCCTGCACCCAGATCCAGAACATGGAAATCACTACTTTGAATTTTTATCAGCACAAAGTCTATCCAGACCAAAGAATCCAGGTTCACCACTGTATCATGCAGGTACTGGGTGTCTTGTTTAGTAGGGTGAGTGGTGTCATTAATTTCCCTACCAAAACCAGAGGCACGAAAGGGTGCTGCCCTTTTAACATTTGACTGCAGTTATTGATGTTATTGGTGGCAGTTGTGTGGCCTTACAGATCCCAACCCTGCCCCTTCATGGATGGAGAGGGCTTCCATTTCATCAATGTAATAGCAGGTCTTTATGCACAGGAAGAGACTTGATGATGCTCAACGTTTCCATTATATTGACACATCTTGGAGAGTCCTGCCACACAAACCATTCATTCTCCAAAGAATTGTTGACCTGCACGATCTTGTCCTTCAAATGACCATGGAGTAGATTCAGGGAGAGAGCTAGGCTGAACTGGTGGCCTGATTAGCCTGACCAGGAAGGTGAAGCAATGCCAGTGCAACCACCCAGGAGCTCTGTAAGAATCAACAACAAGCGTATTCAATACCAGCTGTTAAAAATTCCCTGCTGTTGCCCAAGGCCTCACTTGAACACCCTAGAGTAGTACTGCTGGGCCTGTAAGGTATTGAACGTACCTGGAGTCATTTGAGAACAGTAGTTAAATGATACAAATGCGGCAACTGACAGTTTGGCCAGAGATCTGTATTGAAGCAGACTTTTGGTTAGCAGTGAAATAGCTGAAGTCCCATGTCATCTGCTGCAGAATAGGCTTTTGAGGAAGTAACAGCCCTTTAGGACTGCTGCTGCCACGTAACCCACAATCGACCCTTGTGCATTCTTAGCACAACAAACAGTCTGCTTTGGGAGCACCAACGATTTACTATATTGTGAGGTCTATATTGTGAGGTCAGCTCACCATGCTACAGGTGTCCAGTAACTAAAGAGAGTGAATAAATGGTCCCAGTCTGTTCAACACTCAGCAAGATTGATAACAGGATGTTTACAAACACTACGGTTGGTTTTCCAAGCCTCAGATGTGGGATGGCATTTGCAAGAAAAGGTTAAGTGAATCGAAGCCCTGGGACAACATATGGGACTCAACTGAAAAGCTTCCACCGCCCAATCCCCCCCTAATGCTTACTCTTAAATCACATGGTAACTAATGACATGGTAATCTTTACCAGAAACGTTCTAGGCCTGGCATTTTGCTCCATAGCACAAGATTTAATTATCGGTGGTGATTCATTGCTTCTTTCTTGTGGGGAGAAGAAAACAGCCACAGCAGCTCTCAGCATGAGGGAGCTACAGAAAGCCTGCAGCTCCAGATAAATTTTGGTGCAGTATTTATGTCCCCAAACAACACTGTGTGGTCTGAGCCCTTAAGTTTGACAAAGACAAAGACCTACCATCTTGGGCCTTCATTTCTTTCCATGAACATTGAGGGATTTTCCATGATTAATCCAGCCAGGAGTTTGGCTTCTCATTTTTGCTGCTGCTTCAATCTGAGCCACATATCTCTCGCTCCTCACCTGAAGAGGCATTCTCACTAGACATCAGCATCAGAGGCCAAATACCTTCCAGGGAGTGACTACTGCATTTCTAGCTAATGAGGAGCGAAAGCAGATAAATTTCAAAAGAAGAATGACGAACATAAATTTGAAAAGAACAGGTTTATACTTCTCGTAGGGATATTTATGATGTTCCCCACCCTATTACCGGTCTTCCCCTTTGTTCTTTCCTGACACAACCCCACCGTCCTCCCACCCATACACTTTTTCCTTGCTCCGTATCTGCTTATAAACTGTTAAATCTCTAAATCTTCCAATTCTGATGCAAGGTCATCAACTTGAAACATTAACACGGCTTCTCTCACCATAGATGTAGAATATTGGGAAGACAATCTTTCCCACCAACTCTGGTAAATGTCTGAGGCTGATATAGACTGTTTGCAACTGTGCTTTTATAATGAACCCCAAGATGAGCTTCTGAGCATATGTCCGTGCTAACGCTAAGACCACCTATTTCCACCTTTGTAATGTTGTTCAACTCTGCCCGTCTCAGCTCATTTGCTGCTGAAACCCTTAACCATGTCCCTGTTACCTCTAGGCTTGACTATTCCAATGCACTCTGGGTTTGCCTCCCACGTTCTATCCTCTGTAAACTCGAGGTCATCCAAAACTCTGTTACCTGACCTAACTCACATCCAATCCCATTCCCTTATCACCTCTGTGCTCATTGACCTGCATTGGCTCCCAATCAAGCAATGTCTTGATATTAAAATTCTCGCCTTTGTTTTCAAAACCCTTCCTAATTTCTGTAATCTCCTCCAGCCCTGCAACCCTCTGAGATACCTGTACTCATCGAATTCTGACCTCATGAGAATCCACGATTTTAATCAGTCTATTATTAGTGGCTGTGCGTTACTTTGCTAAGGCCCTAAACTCTGAAACTCCTTCTTGCTCTGCCTCCCTTCCTCTCCTTCCTCCTTAAACCTACCTTTTTGACGAAGCTTTTGGTCACCTGACCTAATATCTCCTTAAGTGGCTCAATGTGAAGTTTTTTTTGTCAACACTCCTGTGAAGCGCCTTGGGAAGTTATACAATGTGGCAGGTGATACGTAAACATTGGGCTGAATTTTACGGCGTGCAAGTGGGACTGCTGTAGTCCTGCAAAAGCATAATATCCAGCATGATGATGTCAGTCGCTAACCCGACACCAACACCCCAGTCCGCAATGATACGATAGGTGGGCGGACTCAGAAGTCAACAGCCACTTTGAAATGATCAATTAAAGGCCAGTTAAGCTAATTAATAATCCAATTGATTGCAATAAAATGTTCCTGGTACAATAATAACGTGGGTGCCTGTGGAACATGGGCAGTGGGAAGCACACTTTTTTTCAGATTCCCATGAAAGGGAAGATATAAAGGCTGGAGGTGGGTTCGTGCCTAACTTCAGCAGGATAGGCTGCTGAAAGTCATTTCTTTTGGAGACTGTTGTTGTTCATAATCAGGGCTATCTCTCAGGGGAGGGTTCAAAAAATTGGTGCTCCAGTCATCTTTGAGCACAGCACTGTTTGTAGTGAGAAACGGAGTCCCCTGTGGACATTGTATATTCTGTGGGAGGTACTACCTCCGAAGGTGGGGGAAGCTACTGAGGAGCACGGGGCTGTGGAGGGACGGGGGGCAGCAGATGACACTCAGAAGTAGGTGAAGGCTGTACCCTGTCAACCATGTTTACAGAGTGTGAATGTCATAACTTCAGATGATGGAGCGACAGTGTCTCTGCAGACTTCACCTTTCATGAGAGACTGTCACACCTGTGGCATGATGGCAGCTGAGTTTGGCTCCAGTTGTGTGGGTGGGCCACATGATGCCTTGTGGCCTTAAAAGTCACAGTTGCCTTGAGCTTCTTTGCCTTTTGCAGATTTCGGTCCACCAGTGGAGACCTGAGTGGGATCACCCAGCCTGTAACACATCTACTGCACAAAGGTCTTCACTGGTGCCAGGTTTTGGTAAGGACATAAATATATTTCCTTTACAACAGGCAACAGCAATCAACTGGAAAGAGCCAGAGGTTTTGCAGCCATGGCTAGTTTCCCACAGTTACAAAGGGTCATTGATTGCGCCCATGGATCATCAAAGCACCAGAAGGGCAGCCAGGGGCTTTCAGCAAACTCCAAGGTTACCACTCCATCAATGTGCAGATTGTGTGCGACCACAATCAAAGAATCATGCAGACCTATACAAGGTACCCAGGAAGCAGCTATGACTCATACATTCTCAGACACTCCCAGTACCAGGGATACTTATGGGCCTGGACACTTTGGATAGATGGCAGCTTGAAGACAAAGGATAACCCCTGAAGAAATGGCTGATGACTCCAGTTCAAAGGCCAAGGACATAGCCAGAGTATCATTACAATGAAAGCCACTTAACGACCAGATCCATCATTAAGCAGACCATTGGTTTGCTGAAGATCAGATTCCGATGCCTGGATAGATCAGGCGGGTCACTCCAATATGCACCAGCCAGAGTCGCTGCCATGGTAGTGGTCTACTGTGCACTGCACAACTTGGCCCTCCAGAGCGGGGAAGACCTGTCAGAGGAGGAATTGAGGGAGACAGCCTGGTCCTTTGATGAGGAGTCCGAGGAAGAGGATGCTGAGCCACATTAGGCAGATGTCCAAGCCAGTCCCAGGGAGGGCCTTGATGGCCGGGAGATATAGGAAGCTCTGATCATTGGAAGATTCCAATGGCTGAGTTTCTCCAACTCAATATCACCTTCATTAACATTGCCTCCTTTCCCACGTATCCCCATGACATGAGCACCAGCGCTGCGTAAGGGCATTGTTACTCAGCCAAACAATGTCCATCTGAAAGAGACATGTAATCACAGAATCATGATAAGAGCATCATTTGAATTCTTACCCGTACATTCACACAGAGTTAATGAACGAATGTAGCCGTATAAGATTTCGAATGTACACCAAAGCGTTACTAATGTGCAGTTTTCTTTCATCTTTTCTGAGTGCTGTGGCATGGTGCTCCCCTCTCACTGCCAGCTGTGGTGGACATAGGCTGCTGACCCTTGGGCCCTCTTGTCTGTGATAACTTTGGCGGCTGTTCTCTGCGCATGATCCAGTCACTCTCTGGTTCTGCACCTGTGCACGAGGTCCTGTAGTGAAGATAGGGCACATTATGTTTCCCGTTGCATGCTGGGTAAAGCTGCGGCCATTGAGTGCCCATTTTGTTTCAAAAATTATTATGTTTTGCAATCCAGAGACGATTGGAGGCACAGAGCCAAGATATAAAATTGTTACATTGATATTTGAATCAATCAAAAGGCACTGACCCTCCATCATAGTTCTGTCCTGGGTGTAATTAATGACAGAACAAACATCTGCAGTTGGATGTGAACTCACTGCAGTGTCAGCAGGCGGCATGAAAAAGTGATTTTCTTCCTGTTCATAGAACATTTAAACTCCATCTTGTCAATAAGAGTGTAGCTGTAAGGCTGAGGCTGTGAGGGCCCCGACATGGTGGGAGTCTCCTGCACAGTGGCAGGAGGCCCATCTGTTGCTGCAATACATGAAGCTATCAGTGCCATTGGCCGAGGGGTGGAGGAGGTGCAGTCCACATCAGAAGTGTCCCGAAAGGTACCCCCTAATGGAATCAGCTGTTGCTCACCCGCCACCATGACGTCCATCTGGCCCATCCTGGTTTTCTGAGTGGGTTCAGGAGCTGGATATGACTCCAGACCCCTAGCCCCTCTCTTGCAATGGCTCTGGTGCCCAGAGGTCAGAGACCAGATGATAGACTGCAGGTCAGAATGCATACCCACTATTGCATCAGTGAGCTGCTGGGTTTGGTCCTCTATACCAGTTGCCAGTCTGTCAATGGAGGAAGCCATATGTTTCTATAGAGTGGGTGATTGCAGCACTCATGGCCTGGATGGACTCTTCCAAAGTCTGTGCCAGAACACGCAACCCCTCTTGTATTTCTGCCACATCTCCACGCATCTTGCACAGCATCTGCCACCCGACGGACAACTCCAGAGGCTCAACATCAGCCTCCAGTTCAGCACTGAGGTCGGCTCCAACAATCCTCCAACTGCCAGTGGCCTGCTCCATCTCAGTCTCTGACAGCCGATCTTGCAACTGTGATGTGTGGATCCCTTACAGCCTAACTGCGCATACCCACCAAGGTGCATGATGCTGGGTGCGGGGCAAGGATGTGACACTGCATGCTCTGAGGCTCCCTCCCCCTCAGAGGTTAGCATCAGCCCCTTGGGGCTAATGCCTGCAGCGGCTGATTTTGCACCTGTGTGGAAAACTAAAAGAAGAAGAGTTAGGGGCATCTTCAACCTTTGAGGTGAGCGTGCTGAGACATGCCCCATCTTCATTGCAAACAATGGAACCACAGGGAAATGTGACTCAATCTTTGAACCTTACGCTATTCAACAGAGAGGCACACTTTCCTCTCCAATGCATGTAAGCCTTCGAAGTCACAAACCATCAAAACTTGATTCCTGACAACTTGTCCAGCCTCATGCAACCTCCCCTCCCCAGCCTTCTTAACAGATGCTTGTTGGATTTATAAAAATTCCCCCTTGCAATCTCACTAACCCGGAGACTCCCTCCTATTTCGCCTTGACCAATGGTGTGGCTCCAATCATTGGATGCCAATTGTAGCAGCTCCTCGTTGATGGCAGTCAATATGGCCAGGCTTGGCACATCAGCTCCAGTCTTCCCTTTCTCTCCCTGCATTGTGCACTCCCTTCTACTGCAATTAAAGAAGGAAATTGGATTGATGATGATGCAATCACACCTTCAAATGCATGGTCATGATGCACTCCGGCAGCAGCACATTTTTCTTAATGCTCTTTGCCAACTAATAGGTGTTGCATTCCTCCTCCACCCCCCACCCACCACCCCCCCCCCCCCACACCCCGTTCTGCAGAGAGGATACGTAGGCTAACAAAGCAAAAGGATATGGCAGCATTGCAGAGCAGCTATTTAGATATTGATACTCAGGGTGTGACAGGAAGGGACAGAGTGTACAAACATAAAAAAACAGCAGCAAATAGGGTCAAAGCGGGAAAAAATGATAAAAAGGCAAAATTAATGGCTCTTTACTTAAATGCACGTAGTATTCAGAACAAAATAAATGAATTAACTGTACAAATAGAGGTTAATGGGTATGATCTTACAGCCATTACGGTGACGTGGTTACAAGAAAATCAAAGCTGGGAACTAAATATTCAGGTATATGTGACTTTACGAAAGGACAGGCAGGAAGGAAAGGGTGATAGGGTAGCTTTGTTGGTACGAGATGGAATAAGGATGAAAGCAAGAAATGATCTTGGATCGGAAGATGTGGAATCCATATAGGTGGAGGTAAGAAATAACAAGGGGAAGAGGACACTGGTGGGAATAGTTTATAGGCACCCTAACAGTAGCTATACTGTAGGACAGAGAATACATCAGGAGACAATGAGGGCATGTAAAAATGCAGTACTTTAATCATGGGTGACTTTAATCTTTATATAGATTGGGAAAATCAAATTGGCAAGAATTCATAGAGTGTATTTAGGACAGTTTCCTAGAACAATATGTTGTGGATCCGACCAGGGATCAGGCTATTTTGGATCTAATAATATATAAAGAGGCAGGTTTAATAAATGACCTCAGAGTAAAAGATCTTCTAGGAAACAGTGACAATAACAGGGTAGAAATTAGCATTCAGTTTGAGAGTGAGAAACTTGGATCAGAAACAACTGTGCTAAAGTTAAATAAGGTGAATTACAAAGGAATGAGGGCAGAGTTGGCTGGAATGGGCTGGGAAAGGAGTTTAGCAGAAAAGACGGTTGATGAACAATGGCAGACATTTAAGAAAATATTTCTTGACTCACAACAAAGATATATCCTAGTGAGAAAGAAGGATTCTAGTAAGCGGATAAACCTATCATGATTAATCAAGGAAGTTAAGGATGGTATCAAATTGAAAAAAAAACATACAATGTGGCAAAGATTAGTGGTAAGCCAGAGGATTGGGAAAGTTTTAAAGACCAACAGAAGATGACCATAAAAAAATAAAGAGGGCGAAAATAAACTTTGAGGGTAAACTAACAAGTAATATAAAAATGGACATTAAGAGCTTCTTTAAATATATAAAAAGGAAGAGAGAGGTCAAAGTGAACATAGGCCCCTTAGAGAATGAGGCTGGGGAAATAATAATGGGGAAATAGGAAATGGCAGAGGAGTTGAATAAATATTTTTGTCAGTCTTCACAGTAGAAAACACTAATAGCATTCCAAAAATACTAAATAATCAAGGGGCAAAATGGGGGGAAGGAAATAAATATAATAACTATCGCTAGAGAAAAAGTACTAGGGAAACTAATGGGACTAAAGGCTGTTAAGTCCCCCTGAACCGACAGGTTGCATCCTAGGACATTAAAGGAAGTAGCTACACAAATAGTGGATGCACTGGTGGTGATCTTCCAAGAATCCTAAGATCCTGGAAAATTCCCAGAATATTGGAAACCTGCCAATGTAATACCCTTATTCAAAAAGGGAGGTAGACAAAAAACAAGTAACTAGAGGCCAGTTAGTTTAACATCCGTCATTGGGAAAATGTTAGTGTCTATTATAAAGTATGTAATAGCAGAGCATTTAGAAATGCATAATATAATCAAGCAGAGTCAGCATGGCTGGCTTCATGAAGGGGAAATCATGTCTGACAAATTTATTAGAATTCTTTGAGGAGGTATCAAGCAGGGGAACCAGTAGATGTAATATATTTGGATTTCCAAACGGCATTCAATAAGGTACCACACATAAGGCTACTTAATATGACAAGAGCCCATGGTGTTGGGGGTAATGTATTAGCCTGGATACAACATTGGTTAACAAATAGAAGACAAAGAGTGGACATAAGGGGAACATTGTCAGGATGGCAACCTGTAACTATTGGAGTGCCACAGGGATCAGTGCTGGGGCCTCAATCATTTACAATATATATTAATAACTTAGAAGAGGGAAGGGAATGTACTTTCACCAAGTTTGTAGATGACACAAAAATAGGTGTCATGAATCACAAAATGCTAGCATACAAGTTCAGTGGGTAATAGGGAAGGCAAATGGAATGTTGACCTTTATTTCAAAGGGAATGGAGTATAAAAATAGTCTTGTTAAAATTGTACAAGGCACTAATTAGGCCCCAAATAGAATACTGTGAACAGTTTTGGTTCCTTTATCTAAGAAAAGATATACCAGCATTGGAGGCAGTCCAGAGAAGGTTCACTAGGTTGATCCCAGGTGTGGAAGGATTTTCTTATGAGGAGAGGTTGAGCAGGTTGGGCCTGTACTCATTGGAGTTTAGGAGAATGAGAGGCGACCTCATTGAAACATATAAGATTCTCAGGGGGCTTGACAGGGTAGATGCTGAGAGGTTGTTTCCCCTTGTGGGGGAGTCTAGGACCAGAGGGCATAATCTCAGAGTAAGGGGTTGACCCATTTAAGACAGAGATGAGAAGGAATTTTTTCTCTCAGAGGGTAGATAACCTGTGGAATTTTTACCACAGAGGGCTGTAGATGTTGGGTCGTTAAGTATATTCAAGGTTGAGATACTGATTAAAAATCTGTCTAAGGGAATCAAGGGTTATGGGGAAAAGGCAGGAAAGTGGAGTTGAGGGTTATCAGATCATCCATGATCTCATTGAATGGTGGAGCAGACTCGATGGACCGAATGGCCTACTTTTGCTCCTACATCTTATGGTCTTATGGTCACCACTCCTTTCATTAAACCCCATTGCCAGGCAGAGTGGCATATGTGCATCGCGCCACCTTACACACGTGGGCAACACATAAGACAATCCGAAAATAAACCCAGAGCATATCTTTCCATATTTGTATATCTCAAGAACAGTGACCTGCTCACCCTCGCAGATCTCTGAAAGTCATTGAGTCTTTTGCGGCACTGCAGCTAGGGTTGCCAGACAGCCCCAAGGCTGCTGACCTCCTCTGCGACCTCTGTTCAGCCTGCTTTGGTCAGGTTAGCAGGTTTACCCTTCCTTTTAGCAGGCATGAGGACCTCCTGCCCATCATTTACAGCTTGGAGGAGGGCTTGCAGCAAGTCACCCTCAAACCTTGGGGACATCCTTGATCTTTTGTGCTCCCCAGCTCCTGGCTTCCTTCTCTCGACCATCTGCGGAAAGGCACAGAGAATTAACAGCCTGATGTTCAAGATCTCCATAAGCACTTGATAATTCATCAAGTGAAAGGGGTCAGCTGCATTACGATGCTGTTTCTTCCCTGCCAAAGGTTCCGAGTATTTCCCAACTGAAGAACAGTCATTAGTCGAAGCAGAAAAAAAATGAAGTGGGAGCAATAGAGTCAAAATTCAGCAAAATAGAAAACCGAATGCATGGAACCGTGAGGTAAAAATTCCCCTGTCACAATGTACAGCAATACCATAAGCAAACATAAAAAGAGAAAATGCTGGAAACACTCAACTAGTGCAAAGGTTTGAATAAATTCAAAATCCCCGCCACAAAGTTTTGATCTGCCCAATCATTGTTTCCTGGTGCAGCTGCTACCATCCCGTGCCAAGGGTCTCTGTAAATGGGTGCCCGTGGCCTCCTTCCAGGTCATGGCCAGCCCCCTCTGTCCTTGGATGCCGCTCCCTCAGTAGCCAATCAGCCGCACTGCCCACCATCTCCTGAAGCTGTTAGTCAGCTCCGCTCACCGCCCAACCCCCCCCACACCCCCTCCAACCCCTGGCGGTGGCCGTTAATTGGCCACGACACGTCTTGTTGGCCGTCTTTCAAAGCTTCTGGTTCGGCCTCCTGCCCACAGCTGAGCGAGGTGAAATTCATCCCCTTGTCTTTGAGTGTTTCCAGCATTTTCTCTTTTTAATTTTTCTTATGATGTTGCTGCGCAATGGGGCAGAATTTTCCCCTCGGTGTGCGGTGGGGGGGGAGACCTGTACACGCTGACACATAAAATGACACGTGGCGATGTCGGGCGCGCGTCCCGGTGTCACCGCGCGCCATCGGGATATTTCGGTCGGTGGGCGCATGACGATCTCCGCTGCGCGCCCACCATTGATTAACGGGCCACTTAAGGCCCATGAGGCTCCAATTGACGGGGATTTTGCGGCACCCATGTGATCTTCGGGTTATCGCACGGGCGCAATGGGCAGGCGGGTAGGACACATTTTTATAAACCTCACCCACAGGCGGGAGAAGGGGGCTCAGTGGGATCGGGATTCTACAGATTTAAAAGTCATTGTTCAAAAGTTATTGAAGCTTGTCTGTGTGAGCTGGAAAAGTTCAAAACGCATCCCAGCTGCTTGGACTGGACTCATAACCTTCAGGTGAGCACTCTGCAGTGAGGATTTGTTTTTGGGCCTGCAGGTTTCAGGAAGCCTCCCTGAGCCTGGGAATGGGAGGTGATCTCTCCACTGGAGGTATCTCCAAGGAGGGCTAGAAGGGGAAGGAGGTCAGGAGTCCACATTCAGCCTCCAGGGGAGCCACCTTTGAGAGGACAGGTGCAGGCACAAGGGGCACAGGGCCAAGAGGTAGACCAAGGTGGAATGGTCCGCAGAAGATGCCACTATCCTGCTGCCAGGGTATACAGGCAGCGAAGCGGCTATCTCAATATGTCTGAGGTGCAGTGCCGAAGGAGGCTCCATCTCTCAAGGGAGACAGTCAACACTATCTGTCATTGGTCCAGAGATTTCATGCCAGTGGTGCTGAAGGTCACAGTTGCCCTCAACTTCTATGCCTCTGGCTCTTTCCAGGGGCCAGTGAGTGATCTTTGTGGTGTCCCACAATCAGCTGTCCACACTTGTGTCAAGCTGGTGACAGACGCTCTGTTCAGGCATGCATTGACCTTCATCAATTACCATTGGGACGAGGCCAGCCAGACAGAGCGAGCCAGAGGCTTTGCGGCCATTGCTGGCTTCCCCCGTGTCCAGGGTGCTATAGACTGTACACATGTGGCCATCAAGGCGCCAGCAGGTGAGCCGGGTGCCTTCATCAACAGGAAGGGCTTCCACTCCATGAACGTGCAGATAGTGTGTGATCACAGGATGCTGATTCTACAAGTCTGTGCAAGGTACCCAGGCAGCTCCCACGATGCCTACATCCTCAGACACTCCCAGGTGCTGGGGCTCTTCAGTGCTCCAGCCCGGCTGGATGGATGGCTGCTGGGTGTCAAGAGCTATCCCCTCAGAAGGTGGCTCATGAAGCCGCTCCGCCATCCAAGAACAGAAGCTGAGCAGCGGTACAATAGGAGCCATGGCACCACAAGGGCTGTGGTGGAGAGAACCATCGGTCTTCTCAAGATGCCTGGACCGTTCCAGGGGGTGCACTGCAGTACCCCATCAGATTGTGTGTTGCTGATAGTGGTTGCATCCTGTGCACTCCACAATCTGGTGCTGCAAAGGGGGAAGCAGTGGACGAAGAAGATGTAGACTCAGTGGCTGCGGCTGCACACGATGAGTCCAACAGTGAGTCCGAGGATGAGCATGCATAGGGAAATGCTGAGGGGGCAGACACTGACCCGGGCATACTCCAGGGAGGCAGGGACACCCAGGAGGCTTTAATCAAAGGAACCTTTAGCTTGTACAGCACATATGGAACCTCAACACAAGACTGGCCTGCAGCCTCCATCCTGCAGACCTTAGTGCAAGATCAGTCAGGATAGGAGCATTGACGATGGGCCCAGTCAATAAATGTCAATAACACGCAAATCACTCATAACATCTCAGGAATCCATCCACCTGCCCAAGAAAAGAGACACCCCTGCCATGTTAGATGACATTAATTTAATGCTTTCACAAGTCTCTTAACATAACACAAATAAAATGGTGTCGCACTTCAAACACAATCAGAAGGAACTCATAGGGAGGCCAACATAAAACCACCAGTGATGAACCTGGGGTGTGCCTAAGGTGCCTTAATTTTATGTTTTTGGAAGTTACGTCTTTGTGGTGCCCCCTCGCTGGCACTGGCATCTGAGACAGCCTGCTGACTCTGCTGTCCTGTTGGCCTCGATGACCTTGGCAGACGTCCTCTGGTCTGTGGAGCCTGTGCTGGCCCCACCTGGAGGGAACAGCCAGTTCCACAGCTGGCATCTTCCCAGTCGTCGCAGCCTCACTGGGTGCTGCGGTCACTGGCAGAGGAGCAGAGGAGCTGCTGCCCTCATCCGGAGCATCCTGAGAGGCGCCAGTAGAGATGGCAGGCAGTTGCTCCGCTGACATGAGGTCCATTTGGCCCTCCCAGCTCACCAGATGGGCACCGAGGTGGGATACCCGGTACCCAAACCACCGCCCACACAGGCACTGACCACCTGAGGTCAACGTCACTGTGAGGTGTTGCAGGTCTGAGCACAATCTGAGGAACCCCTGGTCCTGTCCCTGGAGCTGCCTCTCCATGAGAGTCACCACTCTCTCCATGGAGGAAGCTTGGTGCTCAGCCATGAGGCTCAATGCATCAGCTACGGTCCGCGTAGACTCCTCCACCACCGACACCAAGCCAAGCAGAGCTCATGTATCTCTACCAGATGGTCCCGCACACCTGGCCACTTCTCTGAGTTTGCTGCATCCGCGGACAACTCCAGAGGCTCATCATCAGCCACGGACTGAGCATGTGCCTGGGTCCCTGCAGTCCTCTGACTGCTGGCGCCATGGGCACTCTCTCTCTCCGCTAGCTCCTCCAGCGATTGCGAAGTGCCTTCACCGCTGGGCCCCAGGACACTAGCCGAAGACCTGATGCCCACCGAGGTGCCAGTATCTATGCTGGTGCCTGCCTGGCAGAGATGGTGTGATGCTTCTGGTGTTGTAACTTCATGGCCCTCAGGTGTCAGAGGGGCTCCTGCTGTTCTGGGTCCCAGCCCTGAGCCGATGATGCTGAAAGGAAGAGTAAGGAAATTCAATCAGTTAGCCTGTGGACAATGCCGATGTATATGCCTATTCCTTGGCTCATCAAGCACTCATCGTTCCACACACACTGAGCAAGCCATGTTGGTAACGTCACTCACTCAACAATCAGCACGGCCATGGATGTTGGGAGACTACTGGTGACATCGGTGCTGGCCACACAGATCTGCCCGTGGAACCAGCCACTCCGGCTCCGGTGGAACTGAGCACATGGCGCCTCTTCAGGTTGAGAGCCTCCTGCTCGAAGATGCTAAGCAGCAGTACTGGGCTGACTCACCACCAGCCCTCACCCGCTCGGCGGTGTTGTGAGAATTCTTCTCCTGGAAATGAGAAAAGAACATTGATAAGTGATACTTGTATCGTCAATCTCCTCATGGCTGGCCTACCCCAAGCCAGTTGGCCATTTCAAGGGCGCAGTGCATCCTTACCCGACTGCTGCCGAACACTCACACAAATATGCCAGGTGTGTCCTTCCCACCCCCCCCACCACAACCACCCTTGGCCACATGCTGCCTTCATCACAGTTGGGAGCACACAGTTGTACCTGCCGTAGCGAGGAGGCACAATAATTGGAACGCAGAGGGCAGCAGATCCATCAGTGCCAACGCTACCTTGAAGAGCCCCTCCCACCATGTCATCACCCCAACTCCGACATGTCCTGGAGTTTGAGCGGTGCGCCTGGATGCACATCCTCCAGGTCGCCCCCACCACAGTCATGTGGGTCTCAGTCCACCACATGCTGCAGGTGCAGAACCCATCTCTTCATCACCCTCTCAGGCTGACCAGTGCATAGGGAATATCTGCTGGCCCACCCAGCTAAGGACACATGCCGTCTATGACTCATTGCCCTCAGGCTAGTCAGACATGGGTGGGGCACTGTGGGGGCAGGGGGGAGGGGGGGGGGCAGTTGTGGGGAGGGTGAGGGTGGAGAAGCTTACATGATGGGTGAAGTGAACGACATGCTATTTGCCCTTCCCGTGCGCAGTAGGCCGTTGAGGCGCTTGCGGCTCTGGACCTCACGACCCCCGCCACCTCCTCCCAGGCATGTTTGATCATGTGGGGGTGGTCCCTTCCTCCCATCCTGGGGGACGAGCACCTCCTGCTGTGCTGCCACATCCTGGGTGCACAGTGACCACCCACCCTACCCTCTTGCATGGCCAGCCTGGATCTGCCTCGGCCCCGACCTCTGGCCATGTACAGCAGCCATGGAGCAGCTGCAGCTTGCCCTTAAAACAGGCCGCTGGGTCGCCATTGGACCTGGCGGTGAATGCTGACCCGCTGCCACCTGCCCACCCCTGCTGTCCCCGGGAGCCGTGAAACAGGCTGGGTGGGCCTTAACTGGCGCCCCCTCCTGCATCGGCTGTCCTGCCCGACATAGGGAAATTTCTCCCCAATGTTACAGAGGAATTTTTACCTTACTGTTCCTTATATTTGGTCATCGATTTTGCTGAATTTTGATTCTGTTATTCCTGTTTCATTTTTTTGCTCCTTCGATTTTGTGCTCTGAATTCTGTCTTCCCCACTTCAATTAATGGCTTCCTCCTTTTCCATTTTTGCTCTTCTTTGTTTTCAGCCCTGCTAACTCTGTTGTCTTCTTGCCTCTTCAAGGAGGCCAACAGAAACTATTGATCATGTCATTAAGTGCAAGAGAAAATAGCCAAGGGGCACTTTCTTGAACTTCCTTCAAAATTGCAGGTGTATCTGAATGGAAAAGCCGAACAGGTGTTGTGGGCGGGAAAATTATTGTCAAGGGAAAGCCAAAATCAACAAGCATGAATTATGCAAAGTACAGTTCAAGGCTGCCCAGAACACGAGTGGAAGAACCAACAAAGCTCCTGAAGAAATATGACAGCAGAAGACAACAGAAGACAGCAACATATGCTTTGAAAATATGGATAGGAGTTTCCCATGGCTTCGAGACCCTGATGACAGGACAAAATGGGGGTCACAAGCCCACAATGGTTGGGGCCCAGACTGGGGGTACTATTTTCCCGGGTTCGGCCTCCTGATTGGCTGCCTCAGGGCTCACTGTCCAATTTAGAATGGTGGGCGGGCTCCTGATGCTGTCCACCCAATCAAAGGGCTACCAACCCTAGAGTCTCAGCAGCCCCACCGGGAGAGGAGGGCACCACTGAGGCAGGTAGGAGACCTCGATGGCGTCTCAAAATGGATGCGCCCTAGGAGGCAAAAAAAAATTATTTTAGAGGGGCTAAGCAGGCAAAAAATCAAAGGCAACAAGCATTTGTTTCGTTGGCATTAACTTGTGCTCCAATGAATAGGAACAGACTGAAGCTAGGGGATAGGTTAGGAGGTGCATGGTAGTGTGTATCTTTGTGAATAAAAGCTTTTATAGCTGTGTAAAGTTTAGTTACGGTTTGATCTCCATGGCCTTATATCTCCAGCAAGGTGACCAACAGGTGGGACACTGGTATGAATGCCAGAACCATGTCCCTGGCCATTTGCCTTGTCAGTACCCATTCATTTCCTGAATATTTTGAAAAGGTGATCTTGAATCTTCCCTTCTCCAGTCTAGAAGAGCAGAGAGTTTGTTAGAATGTGAAGATTTCCCTGGTACCCTGACCAATATTTATCCCTCAACCACCAACATAGAAACCAATTATCAAATTGTTGTTGCATTGCTGTGCACAAACTAGCTGATGTGTTTTCTATTCCACAACAGAGCCAACACTTCCATTCAAATTCATTGGCTTTCAAGCACTTTGGGATGGCCTGAGATCATGAGAGGCACCATATAAATGCAAAAACTTTCCTTTTAAAATGATTTGAAGATTCAGGCAATATAAATTACAGTTTTGGGTGGAATTTTATGGACGGCCCAGAAATGGGCTGGCAGGCGGGGGAGCTATAAACCTGGTGCCATGGCGGCGGTGGGGGTGGTTTGCAAGAAAGTGGGGGGAGTGGGGGGGAGGTTGGAGGCATGGGGAAGGAATGATGTCTTTCAATGACCCTCTCTTCCCAATTCCGGCTCCCTCAGTCAGGCACTGAGTGCTTTTGAACAAGGGACATGGCCCCCAACCACCAATGGGTGCCCACGTGAAAACTCGACCAAGGGTTTTCTTTTTGGGCTTCCTGCATGGCGACTTCCCTAGCCGGCACTAGCTGAATCCCGCTGGCGATGGGATGAGGTCCTTCAGCGGGCATTAGTTACCCGTGTTAGTGCTTCAGTTATCATCCAGCAGGAAAGCCGTCCACAAGCCCTCCGACCCTGGACTTAATCGGGCAGAAGTGGGAAGGATGTGGGATGCCCGTTCCACACTCTGCTGCCCAATTAACTGCCCCCTGCATCCAAACCTGCTGCTGGGGAGGGGCATTGAATTCCACCCACTGGGTATGATGGAATTCTACTAGATTTCATTCATTTTATGAAGTAGGTGATTTCTTGACTCGATACCATAAGGTATACTTTGCATTTGATTCATTGTTTTTTAGTCACTTGGTTATTTTTTCATTCTATCTTTGCATTGTACAGAAATTGCACGTGACAGGACCTGTATTTTGGACACTGCGTGAACGAACATCTGAAGCCCTGAAATAGCAGCCAGGATGGACACGTACATTTCTGGCTGGAAGCTTGCTGTACGTCATATTGGACAAGGACAAACAGGAGGTGTCCTTCACCCTCATTTGAAGCAGGCATTAGCCCCTTTTCCTATGTGTCTGGCAGAGGTCTCCTTCTGGTAGTTTGAGAGTGGGCTACACTTAGGGAAAGCAGCCTTAGGTTTCGTCTGCAATAAAGGAGACAAGTATATTATCAGAATGTGAAGCCTGATCCCGTTTTTAACCAGCTACTCAATCACTACCATTTCCAATCACCAATGTTCTCTCCACGTCACTGGCCCGCACCCCCAGTCCATGTGAACATAAGAAATAAGAGCAGGAATAGACCACTTGGCCTCTCAAGCCTGCTCCACCATTCAATTATTTCATGGCTCATCTTCTACCTGAACTCCACTTTCCTCCCCATTTCCCTTGATACTCTGAGAGGTCAAAAATCGATTGAACTGAGTCTTGAATATATTCAGTAATGGAGCATCCACAATCCTTTAGGGTAGACTATTTCAGACAACCCTCTGAGTGAAGGAATTTGTCCTCATCTTAGTCCTAAATAATTGACCCCTTAACCTGAGGCTGTGTCCCTGTGTTCTAGATTCCCCAGCAAGGGGAAACAGCCTCTCAGTGTCTACCCCAATGTACCCCATCAGAAACTTGTATGAGTAAATGAGAGCAATTCTCATTCTTCTAAACTCCAGATAGTAAAGGCCAAGTTACTCAGCCTCCCATTAAAGGACAATTTCTCATCCCACAAACCAATCTAGTGAACCTTTGTTATACCATTTCCAATGCACAGAATCACAGAATCCTTACGGTGCAGGAAGAGGCTATTCAGCCCATCACGTCTGCACCGGCTCTCCGGATGAACAATTTGCTTAGCGCCATTCTCCTGCCTTCTCCCCATAACCCTGCACACTCTTCCTCTTCAAATAACAGTCTAATCCCCTTTTGATTGCCTCGATTGAATCTGGCTCCACTACATTCTCAAGCAGTGCATTCCAGATTGCGTGAAAATGTTCTTCCCCCTCATGCAAGTATATTCTTTCTTAGATATGGAAACCAAAACTGTGCACAGTACTCCCAGGTGTGGTTTCACAAAAGCCCAATTGTAGCAAGACATCCTTATTCTTATACACTAATTGCCTTGTGGGTTGGTTGGCTCAGTTGACTAGATGGCTCGAATGTGGTGCAGAATGATACCAACAGTGTGGGTTCATTCTCTGTACTGGCTGTGGTAGTTCAGGGGGGCCTGCCTCCTTGCCTTGCCCCCCACTTGATGTGGGGCGGTGCCCCTCAAGCTCAATAACCACGTGCCTTTCTCTAACAGGGAGAGATGCTTGTGGTCCCTTATGGACAATGACCTTACCTAGTTACCAATCCCCTTGCAACAAAGGCCAAACCCTGTGGCCTCCTCTGTGCTAAAGTAAGCTGGGGTAAAGGGCACATCAAGTAGCCTCTTTGCCTACCAGCCCATACAAGAACAGTCATTTGGTGGGTTATACAATTGTGGATGGCATCTGTTGAACTGTACACTAGCAGAGGTCCTGTTTGCATTTGTAAGCATTGTTTTCATTATTTCAACCATACAGACTGGAATTATTTTTATAATAACCTTTAAAAATCATTGGCGGTGATCAAACTGTTTAACGAGAAGAGGAAATCTTGCTCTTAGGTCCTTTATAAGCTAAATAGAGTCTTTTAAAAGAAGGTCATAGCCCAATGATTGTTGGTACTGATTGTGGAATAAGTAATTATGGTGGAAAAGGATTGCAGATGTGCTCAAGAAACTCAGCTCATCAAGGTGCTGAGATGTGGTCCATGTGTTCCATACCTTTCTTTCTGTATTCTGAAACAACTGTCACTATAATTTGCAAAATATCACTTTGAAAAATATATATGGGACGGCAAACCTATTTCAGTCCCCAGAATGAAAAGAGCTCATGCAATTTGCGGCTCCTGGTTCGCTGGACTGTAGACGCTCGTCCTAGCCTGAGTCATAGCTTCGAAGAATTAAATCTAATTTAATGCTGTTCATAGAGTCTCAAAGCAATTTTAGTCTGAAATCAGGAGATTTAAGCAGAATTATTTCCCTTGCAATTTTTCTCTCCTCTCCTTTGCTGATGTCACTGATTTGTGCTGGATACAGCTCCCCTGATGCCTGCCCTCTCGAGTGCTTTGCCCAAGGTTTCTGTTCATCACACATGGTGAGCGGGTGTTGGTGCTCAGTTGGTTCAGGGTGAATGGAGTCACCTGCACACTTTCCTGAGTGGGTCACTGGATAGCAGTCAGGAGCCCTAACTCCATTACTCTCTACATTTCATAGCTCAGTTGCGTTGGGCCAAGTTGTAGTATTGAGCTACCTGCATTTAAATAGCATCTTTATCCCAGCAAAACATCCCAAGGGGCTTCATGAGATTATTACCAGTTAAAATTTGACACCGAGCCGCCTTAGGGGATATTAATGCCAATTTCATTTTTTTCATTATAACTTGGTTGGAGGCTAATTGCTTTGAAGAAAAGTTGTAATTGGTTGATTAGTTGTATGGAAGGGAATAACATCAGATAGAAAATCGGAGTAGAAACAGTCACATTATATAATGGCTTAAAAAAGTCAAACGTGGGATTTGTTACCAGTTGCCTGTGATGACATGCCGAGGTCCATCTGGTTCTATTGCTTTACTGCCATAATTATTTCCTCTGCCACAGATTCAAAGGGCTTCCCAAATCCTTGTCAAGTACGGGTCAAGAAGCGAGAGATTCACTTCAAATGAGATCATTTCCCATCCATCCGATAAGCGTTTTCTCTTTACTCTGTGTATGTCCGGGATCTCTGAGCTGATAAATATATACATTAAAGGTTGCTAGGAAAGGCAGTGTGTGGATTATATCTTTATTACACAGGGAAAACAGATGCCTCAAACACTCCTTCACCACTAAATTCTCTTCTGTTTATTTCAAAACACATCAATCCTCGTTGGAAGTCAGATTCATTCAACAAACTAAGAAGACACGTATTGGGCTTTATTCTTCCTGTTTACATCTTCACATGTTTCCCAACCACAGACCACCGTGACGCAGTGCCAGACTCCATCTGGCACCTCTGCTGACTGTTGCCAGCTGTCGTCAGACTTTCTTCAAAGCTCTGCTCACCTGCTGTTTCCCGTGTGTTTTATAACATCACTAATTGCCTCGAAGGTGCAATGCTGATGGCACCACAACAGGAGAAAAAACCTTCCAGCCAGAGATTTCTGTGCGGTCTCTCCTCCTTCCATTAACAGCAGCGGAGGTTCGGCTAAAATCCCCAGAGTTATGGCAGCGGGGCAAGAGACATCCTGAGGAAATTCCCAGCTGATTAAAAAATCTACCTGAGTCTCAATAATTTAATTCACGTTGGAAATTGCTATAATATTTAATCCCTCGAGGCTCTCCAGCGAATGCTTGCAAACTGGTGCTCTGGTTGAGATTAATTAACTCAGTACAGACCGGAAATCAAACTAAGAAACCTGCTGGTCCCTGTGACTACACTGACACTGCATTTAACCCCTAAATGTGACCTCTGACATTAGGTTGCCAGTGACAATACATCTCAGAGAACAGCCAGTCATGGCAGGACAAAGATGACATCAGAAGGTTAGAGTGACAAACCACTGGTGTTAAAGGTCATTGTAGGAGCTTTGGGTGTTAGGTTATTCGTAAATACATTAGAGTGACCTTTAAAAGGGAAAGGTTCCAAATAGCCAGTGTGAAGGCTAGATGGTTTGTTGGGTCAGCAATTCTACTTCATCTTTGGGGGAGACTGGGGATAGGAGTCTAGTAGTGAGAGACAGTAAGGAAGGAGAGTCAGAGAGAGATAGATGCTAGAAATAAAGCAAAAGAAAGACTTTCATTCATGTAGCACCTTTCATAAACACTCAATGCCCCAGAAATGCTTGATATCCAATGACGTGCTTTTGAAGTGTAGTCACTGTCGTAATGCAAGAGAAATTGGACAGGGGTGGGGTCAGAGAGAGGGATAATAGGAAATGGAGTGAGTGTGGGGATCAGCATCTCCTGCAGAGCCGGAATCAGAAGTGACAACTACTTGAGGAGAGTGAGTGGCATCGAGAGAGAAGCAGCAGTCAAGGAACATGGGATGCAGCCTACTTGAACCGGCTTCTTAAAGGGGGATGGCAGTTTTTGTGTTGGTCAGAATCTGTGAAATCTAAACAACAGGCCAACAAGTTCCCACCTCCGCCCAGTTTTGCCAGGCAGCAGTGGATTGCTACTTTCCATATGTAAGTGTCCAGGTAGGCCTCCAATTTGTTCGCCTTCCATTACCTTGTCGCTTCCTCATGCTGGGCACCGCGCAAACAGTTCTCAATGCTTGCAGCCCAGGACTGCTCCAGTGAACATGGCCCCAAAAGCCAGGAAGACTGCAGCTCCCTGATTGAGGGGCACATCCCTGGGATGCCTTCTGGAGGCATTGGAGGTCTGCTATGATGTCCTCTAACCCTGTTCTGGCTGCAGGAGACCCATCAGTCTCACCTCTGCGGCTTGGGAGGTGATGGTAGAGGTGATCAGTACCAATGCTGCACACAAGAGGTCAGCCATCCAGTGCAGGAAACAGATGAATGTTCTCATCCATGTCGCCAGGGTAAGTCAACCATCTCATCACTCTAAACTCACACGATCACAAGGCCATCACACATTCATTGGCATCTCACTCACTGCCAGTTCAAGGTACATCTCACACACATCCTCACATCTCCATCTGGCCTCATCTCCTCTGGAGACTGTCTCCTCAATCCTCACATTCTTGAGGCCGCTCGCACGGATCAACATGTGCTCCCACACACACCCTGGGATACCTGTTTTAAGAAATTATGAGGATCAGGTTCGCAGGCGGGTAGTTTGATGCGGAAACAAAGAACAGGAGACTAGCTTGCTAGGATAATATTATTTTATTTTGCTTGTTTCCTACCTAGCCTACATAGGATAGAAACCAGGTCCGATACTCACAACGGGTCTGGCATAATTGGCTATATACTTACTCCACGAATTACTGGAACTGGGAGCCGTCAGTTCTGCGGAGGTGCCGCCTGTGACCCACGCTCAGCGATTAGCTTAACCCGGAGCAGACTCCCCGAACTGGGGACTTTCCAGGCTTATATATGCGCTACTTGCCGAGTTCACTGAGTCCGCGTTGGGCACTCGTCCAACACATTGTTTAGTACTGGGCATTGTTCCCATGCGGTTTCGGCTCCGACTCCCTTCAGTAGATAACAGGAAGTCTCTTAGCAACGTCTTGTGTTCTAGGTCGACTGGTGCCTGGATCCAATCTTGCATGTATTGGGACACCATGTTAACCCCTTATATTACATTCCACTGATTGGCCCAATACATGTAACGATTATACAAATACATAATAATAAGCAATACATTGTTATAACATGTACATGTTTTGTTCCAGTTGCTGCCGCACACGGCAAACATACGTACAGGTCAGTATATTACAACAGGTCAGAATCACTAAAACTCCGATTAAAATGAACAACGGAGGAAATAGGGAACGTCGTGCCGTAGTTGACAGCCCATTGAACAGATCCCACCAGTGATGGGCGGATTCCACCTCTACTACATGAGCAGCGTGTACTACCTTTTGGCCATGTATAAAGGTGGACACAGTCACCCGGGTAACATTGATTTGATGTTGTCGCAATATCTGCTTTAGCTCTTCCGAGCGATCGAGGGCCTGTTTAAAACGCTCTAGCGAGATACTCCAAGGGTGCAGCCATACCTGCCACTGCATAGTGGTGAGGTGTTGCGTTCCGCTGTAATTGGTCAATAGGTAAGTATGGTTCTGCCACCGCCATCGATAGATGCCAGTAAGGCAACCTGAAAAAGGGGTCGTCGGGAGTAAGGCATGGGCATGACTAGTGGCCACACAGAGCGTATGGGGACCAATCTGCCACATCATATCTCGGGGTGCCTCAATCATCCATTCACACAAAGCCGTGTCTTCTGTAAGGCACGGGTCTCGATATCGATCCATCAACAGACAGGCCTTTCCTTGATCCGCCTGCTCACACGCGGACAAGTCATAGGTAAGATTGGTGTCCGGACTGAACCAATTCCCTTTTGTTTTGAGAAAGTAATATCCATCAGATGTAATGACCGGCAATACGTAATATCGGCACACCGTACACAGCGTTGCATTACACCATGTTTTGTCCGGATAGGTGTTCATCCATAATTTCTCAGATACGTTCCACACCCCTCGCCAGGCCTGAACATTAGGCGAAGTGACTATTCGTAAAAATCGTTCTTTTTGCAAATGTGCATGCAGCATTTGGATACCGCAAATTGTCCAGTTCATCTGTACAGTAAAATTTTGGAACAGCCGTTGAGTCGAATCCCACACGTCCAATTCCCATTTTAAGGAATGCAGCAAAATTCGTGCAGTCTCTTCCTGCGTCATCATGGCCGACGGCATCCATCGGCCAATAGTGTACAGGCCTTGTGCAGTTGCTTGCCCCGTACTGGATAATTTAGTACGGGTCACTTCAGAGTCTATAGCATTGGATATCCCCATTACTGTCCCTGCCCCTCCTAACAAGGTATCGTACCATGCCCGTCGTCTATATGCCAGGTCTATTGCCGCATCTTTGGCCAATCCCCCGAATTTGGGCGCATCTTGAAAATCTACCTGGACTTGCTGTCCTCCTTCTTCCAAAAGCCTCACCAACCACAATTCAATGGGCTCCCCAGGATTTCGGCGAGTCTTTTGAGTAATGTATAATACTTCCTCCGTAGTAAAGTCCTCCGTTAGCTCGGAGAACTCCGGAGGAGGTTGCAACTGAGGGATCTCATGATGGATCGGCTCGCCTCGCTCGTTTCGTTGGGGATTTCCCTCATCATCCAACAACACTTCAAACCTAACAGGAGGCCGTCTCTGAATCTGTTTTCTCCGGACGACCGGATTCGCTCGCACCTGGGGTGGCAGCTCATCTTCGTATTGATCATCCGAATCCCCCCATATATTCCCGTCCCAGTGGTCAATATCCCAGCCGTCCCCATTATTTAGCTGCGCCACAAACGCCCTTATTTGAGTGGGGTTCACGGATCGCGGGCGCTTTCGCTCACTCTTCCGCTTACTAGACGACAAATGTGTGATCGCCCGCCCTGCTAATTCCGTTAGTGCTGTTATTTCTGCCTTTAGTTTTATAATTTCTTGTCTTAACACGGAGGCATCCCCGCTACTGAGCCCCTGCTCATGCTTAAGGGTTGCTATTTCAGCCTCCAACTTCTGACGCCTGTCAGACTGCTGCTTACAAGCCGCCGCACAAGCCCACATCCGCCTCTGGATCCCTGGCAAGGGGTTCCTTGAGGGGACCGGGATTTTCTCAAGGGTGGACAGCAGCGACCCTGGGGTGGTTCCTACGCCTTCGGCCTCCCAGTTTTCCGGTCGCCCCCCACCCTTCCGCAAACAGGCCGCTACACTATGCCACGGCCCTTGCCATCCTGGGACCGCAACCGCCTCGGCCTGCCCTTCTGGTTTCTTATTCCTTTTCCCAAACATTGTTTCGCATCAAAATCCCTCCTCAATTGCGATTGATCCTGCCGACTACGCCAAAATGTTTTAAGAAATTATGAGGATCAGGTTCGCAGGCGGGTAGTTTGATGCGGAAACAAAGAACAGGAGACTAGCTTGCTAGGATAATATTATTTTATTTTGCTTGTTTCCTACCTAGCCTACATAGGATAGAAACCAGGTCCGATACTCACAACGGGTCTGGCATAATTGGCTATATACTTACTCCACGAATTACTGGAACTGGGAGCCGTCAGTTCTGCGGAGGTGCCGCCTGTGACCCACGCTCAGCGATTAGCTTAACCCGGAGCAGACTCCCCGAACTGGGGACTTTCCAGGCTTATATATGCGCTACTTGCCGAGTTCACTGAGTCCGCGTTGGGCACTCGTCCAACACATTGTTTAGTACTGGGCATTGTTCCCATGCGGTTTCGGCTCCGACTCCCTTCAGTAGATAACAGGAAGTCTCTTAGCAACGTCTTGTGTTCTAGGTCGACTGGTGCCTGGATCCAATCTTGCATGTATTGGGACACCATGTTAACCCCTTATATTACAATACCCCCCCTTTCCCAGTACAGTCCTCGCTCTGCAGCCTCTTCCCTTGCTTGAGGCCGCTTCTCCCTGTTCCCCAAGCAAGCCCTAGCCCTGCAGCTATTGAAAAGCTGGTCTGGTAGGTAGAGACCTGCCCGTGAGCCCCGCTAAAAGTGAGGTGGTGTTGCCTGCTAAGTCTGACGCTGATGACCGTGAGTGCTGCCTGACGCAAGCTAGGACCACAAACCTCGAAGTCCCATGCAAAGTGCAGCTCGCCAGGTGCACGTTGCTTATGTACACATTGGCTTGTAATCTCGCTGATGTGCCCAGATGATCCAGCGTGGGGGGATGATTCCAGCGAGCAGGGTTTATAATGAGATGCTAAGGTATTGAAATTAGGTTCCCAACATGCGGCTGCAGGAAACGTGACTTACCACTGATGGTGGAGCGAACGATCGCGAACTGGTTTCACGACAGCATAAAACCGATTCTTGGCCTTCTCGCCATAGTACCCGCTCATGCCTGCCATGATAGCCGCCGCCAAAGGGATGGGATGATTCCGGCCTGGGGTCAGGATCACAATCCTCATCCATTGAATTTTTTTCCCTTGACTGTTTTGTATAAATCTTTACAAGATCATGACTATCCTGTGTTTATCCAGGAATCCAACACAACAGCATGATCAGTGTTGAGAAATTAGTAAAAAAGAATGTATTTTTATTCTGTCCTTCTTTCTAGATATGCAGAAAGTCATTTGGAAGAGAAAGCAAATCATATAAATCTACATATGTTTTGTAAACCAGCATATTGTGGAAGTATTTTTCATGCTTTTCACGTGGCATTTTGACGTCCCAATTTTGGCTCCTGCTCTTCTGAGATCAGTGGCTCATGTGACTTTATAGTCTCTGGCAGCTTTTTGGTAGGTCCTCCAATTGGTCACCAAATTGAACCCAATCATGATCAGCTCATAGATACACTTGAATAAATCAGGATTGGGAAACATGCTGTTCCTTGTCTTTAGACAGAGTCACTGAGGTCAATGTCTCTATCATCACACTGAGATCAGATAACTCAACACCGACCAGAAATTTAAGGTTGGGAGTTCTTTGCTCTGTGCCAGCAGTGTACTTTGCCATTGAAACATCAGTGCAGTCGATGTCCAGTTTGCTTATTAATGCTTAACATAGCTGAAAGGAAATCACTTTGTGTGTCTTAACTCCTTGAACAAATAGATGCCAGCCTTGATGTTAAAGTCAATATAGGAGCATTTTGAAGGAATGGAAAGCATACTTTATGACAAAAAGCAGATTGTCAAATAAAATGAATGTTATTAAATTACTGCAAATGTGTTACAGCAAACCAATAAAACACCTAACCAATCAATGTGGGATGTTCAAATTACCTGGAATATCGGTAGCAAGCTGTTGTAGGGTGGCCAGGTTGTGCTATTAGTGATGGAGTTGATCTGTAGACACTTCTTGGATGTGAACATTAAGTTTATTTACAACGTACTCAGCAGCAACTACACATATGCTTTCAACTCCAACCCTATCTCCACACTGATTGTTGAGGTAGCCCATGCTACGCTCCTATTGGTTACTACAGATCATATGATCTTCCTTAACAAGTATTATTCTTTAAGGTACATTGCACACTAAATGAAGCCATAATTATGACACAAGCTTCCTTTACAGATGTCTTGAGTCAAAGCTATACAATATATAGACTATTAGAAGAAAGAAATATTTAATTTATAATAAGGGGAACTTTTGCAAACAGTTATTCAGAAAGAATTTCCTTTGGGACCATAACAAACATTTCTAAAGCTATAGTTACAAAACTCAATGGCATTCAAACTCGAAGAGAGCAAAATTCTGATTCTAATATTATTCAAAGATTATTTGTAC
The DNA here is from genome assembly GCF_017639515.1 of Carcharodon carcharias. Lineage (NCBI taxonomy): Eukaryota > Metazoa > Chordata > Chondrichthyes > Lamniformes > Lamnidae > Carcharodon > Carcharodon carcharias. The sequence continues at coordinate 19,859,285 of NC_054472.1, read as the reverse complement.
AATGATGGGGAAGAAGTCAACTTACCCCTGAAAAAAACGAGTGTGGGGATCACCACATTGTGATTAACTCGTGCCCCTGCATTGTGTTGTCTGCACTTCTAAGTGATCATTATATGTCGGCAGCATTCCCCACCCTGTTCATTGGCTTCACACATCAGCAGGGAGCCCAATATCACTAGTGGCTACTGCTCCTTTAAGCCTAACTGTACCTCTTAAAGTGCATCGTGACTACAAGTGTGGGAGCTTATTCAGAAGTGGGCTGTGATACTTTGAGCAATCGCTGACCTTCTGAGAGCACGAGAACCAGGGTTTTCAGACAATGAACTGGAGATCTTGGTGAAGAGATGGAAAGAGGATAAATGTCAGGAAGCCTATACTCTCAGGAGGCAGTGAGATGAAGTAATGGTGGAGGTCGAGTGTCGCCTCAAGAACAGGGATTCAGTGCAGGAAGAAGTTTAATGACCTGACATGAGTTGTCAAGGTGAGATATGGCATATATTAATTTACATGTTCTACCAAGTACATCATTAACTTCATTGCTCAACTCAAGATACCCCCATCACTCACCTACCAACAATTTCTATAAATCAGGGCTCATAACTAACATGTGTTAGCTTCATCTCACACCCACATGTAGCAATGTTGCAGGCCTCACACCCACTTCTCACAGCTTGCAGACACTGCCAGCTATTCAACCATGACAGCTCCATTACACAGACATGTTGTATTATGGGTTCATTTGGTATCTCATTGATGAGATCTTGAGACTTGTACATTTAAACATGATCCATTTATTGGTAATCCTTAATTACATACTGGTCCCCAGTTGCTCCCGTGCATGATGCTGCTGCTCCCATGCAGGTTCCTTTTCAGAAGTTCTTTGAGTTTATTACCATGTGTCTCTATACATCATACCATGGGCGGTATTATACTCCAGTCCCACGTTAACCCTTGCTCTGCCGAGCACTTTTACATTACAATGGCATGCAGGCACACGTAACAAGACATATTGCACAGAGCTCACTGTTACACTTCCCCCTTTCTTGCAGGAGGACATGGTACATTACAGCAGGAGAGAATTGGATGAGAACAAGTGCACCCATATGTTTTTAACCCCCATTGAGGGGACAGTTCTGGCCATCATGGGAAGGGGTATCACTGAGGCTGTGGCCACTGGCTGGGCTGAAACGATCGATGCTGACAGTATCTGTTCACCGGATCGTCCATCTATCATCCCACATCTCACTCATCCCACAATCTCTTTGACTTGGAAGGGGCAGGTGGTGTAGACGCACATATCATACTTTCTCCTCTCGTCTCACATTAACTGAAACCTTACCCCATTGTCATTTCAAATACCCAAGAATTGAACCTTCCCAGTCAGAGGAGGAAGAGGAAAAAGACAGTGAAGATGAAGAGACACCATCACTTGCAGCTCAGTGGCTGACACTGTGGATGGATTTTAATTCAGACAATGGGGGTCTCGCCCGTCAGCTGGAGAGCTAGCAGAAGCCCCATGTCACCTCCTTAGGGGGAGGCCCATCGCCTTAAGGCACTTAAGCAGCCAGCGGTGGGTGGTCCCTGGGATCAAGGACCCAGGGGGTGGAAATCCCACCCCCTGAGAGCTGCTGGCAAATCAGAGGCCAACAGCTCTCCATTGCAGGCAATGCCACTGGAGGCAGAAAAGATAGTGCGGTTTCCAGCTCACTGGAGGATGACGTTTCTTATATTCTCAATAACATCCTGGAAAAAGCCAAACATATAACAGTTAAAAGCCACAGTCACCTTGACAGCCATTGGCAATTCTGCCCTTGTCCTGCTTTGAGGTTACAATTGTAGTTCTTAGTTCACTCACAAGCTCTTTTGTAAGGCAAAGGCATCTTAGCATTGGTCCTCACTGAAATTAAGATAAGAGGATTGCTCCCTAAAGGCCCTCAACAGGTGTGGCCTCCTTCTCAGAGCCCTTCTCCCCCTCGCTCTTCTGGCAATGTGTCCTGCTCTGCATTGCCTCTCTTCATTCTCCAAGTTATGCTAAATTCCATGAAGAAGGCCTACCAGGACAAAAGAGCTGACAGTCATAAAAGTGCTGAACCCCAGAGATGAGGTGAGAGAGACTACCTTTGACATCAAGGCAGCATTTGACTGAGTATGGTATCAATGAACACTAGCAAAACTGGAGTCAATGGGAACCAAGGGGAAAACTCTCTGCTGGTTGGAGTCATACCTAGCACAAAGGAAAATGGTTGTGGTTGTTGGAGGTCAATCACCTCAGTTCCAGGACATCACTGTAAGAGTTCCTCGGGGTTGTGTCTTAGGCCCAACCAGCTTTAACTGCTTCATAAATTACCTTCCTTCCATCATAAGGTGAGAAGTGAGGATGTTCATTGGTGGTTGCACTATATGCAGTACCATTCGCGATTCCACAGATATTGAAGCAGTCCATGTCCAAATGGGATGACAAGTGGCAAGTAACATTAGTGCCAGACAATGGCTATCTCCAATAAGAGGGAATCTAACCATAGCCCCTTGACATTCAATAGCATTACCAATGCTGAATCAGCCACTATCAACATCCAGAGGGTTACCATTGACCAGAAACTGAACTGGACTAGCCATATATATACTATGCCTACAAGAGCAGGTCAGAGGCTAGGAATCCTGCGATGTGTAACTCACCTTCTGACTCCCCAAAGCCTGTCCACCATCTACAAGGCACAGGTCAGGAGTGTGATGGAAACTCTCTACTTGCCCGGATGAGTCCCACAACACTCAAGAATCTTGACATCACCCAGGACAGGGCAGCCCGCTTGATTGGCATCGCATCCACAAACATTCACTCCCATCAGTCCATGACCAGTAACACTGGCCTCTGTCCCAAGTTACTGCAAAGTCATCACTCACCAAGGCTCCTTAGGCAGCACCTTCCAAACCCACGAACACTACCATCTAGAAGGACAAGGGCAGCAGAGAGATGGGAACACCATCACCTGGAAGTTCCCCTCCAATCCACACACCATCCTGACTTGGAACTATATCACCGTTCCTTCACTGTCATTGGGTCAAAATCCTGGAACTCCCTCCCTAACAGCACCATGGGTGTACCTACACTGCAAGGTTCAAGAAGGCGGCTCACTACCTCCTTCCCAAGGGCAATTAGGGATGGGCAATAAATGCTGGCCCAGCCAGCAACGCACACATCCCATGAATGAATAAGAAAAATGTCTGGAAGCAACTTGTTGCAGCACAAGATTTACTTTACCACCAGCCAGACCACTCCCTATAGTCAAGTTTAAGGAAGCTCTAAAAATGGGTTCAATTGCACCATCAGAAATAAATCAGCAACTAAAATAGAAGGATTTCATAATCCCTTTAAATAGCACTTATCGGCATCCTCCATTTTGTTTATATATGCTCAGCTGTGCAAAGTTAACACTAAGTAAGTTGGAGTGTGGTGTTTGAAAATGGCAGCACAGGCATCAAATCAGCAGTGCACACTGATCGACATTACTATTTCCCCACTCTGACCCTGCCAGCGGTCGACAGGTGCGTTTGTGCAAGCACCTTTCCCAGATTGCGCCTGGCTGACTTCCCATCGGAGCCACCCACCTGAGACACCCCCTTTCAAGCATTAGGTGGTCACATAGTGCCTAGCAAGCCAGCACTATAGAGCCTAATTTCTCCTCCAATGTTTGCAGTACACCAGAAGGAACTCAAACTTAATAAATGCTTTCTCCAACTCTGTACGATCTTCTGAATCATCAGATTGAGTTGGAATCTGTCACTCAGATCACATCAACTAGGGTATTGTGTTACTTCAGTTACTCTGTATAACTTGCTTTTTTAAAATTAGATGTGTACAAGGGCGACAGTTAAAATAACAATGACTAAGACAATTTCTGTAGCTTTCCTCACTGTGCACCTGACTGGTTTCATTCACTGTACAAAGCTCAGAAATAAAAACTGGCAAGAAGGCATTTATTATCCATCCTTTGTTAAGCCGGGAAGGCGGAGTTAGGCCATCTTCTCGAACCACTGCAGTCCAGATGGTGAATATATATCTGCAAGATTTTGACCCAAGGACAATGGAGGTCAGCAAAGCTCCAAGGCTGGGATGTTCTGTGAAATCGGCAAAGTCCAAAAGCAGGTGGGGAAATTGGCATTTGGCCCGCCGACAGCAATGGCAGCTTTTCACCCAGTATCGTCTGCAACTTCGTGGAAAAAATTGAGAGTCATGGGTTTCACGTCAAATCACTGGTGGGGTGGCCCCTGATACAGCCACCTCACCGTGACCCCAGGTCTTCAGTAATCCGGGCACCATGCACAGCGCTAGCGCTCTCTAAGGGATCGAAAGTTGTGGAATGTCATGGCTTCCAAATGGAGGAAACATGCTGCCCCCAAATTCAGTGATACCTCTCTCGAGCACCAACTGGGCATAATGGAGGCTGGCCGCAAAGTCCTCTACCCTCGCTCTGGATAAAGAACCTCATCCAAGGTGACAAACCCAGCATGGGAGATAATGGCAGTGGTGGTGAGCACCAACACCCTACAAAAGAGGACAGCCATCCGGTGCAGGAAGAGGATGAATGGTCTCCTCTGTTCCGCCAGAGTAAGGCGCCCTTCTCATCAGTCTCAACTCACACTCACAAACACATCACAAATTCCACAGGGATCTCACTCACTGCCAGCTCAAGGGACATCACCGTTCACTCTCTCGCCCTATGGATCATGTCCACATCCTGTACGTGACACCACTCACCACCCACACATGCCAGGCATCCTTCTCATCTGGCCTGGCTTACACTCTCTCCATCTGCCTTCATGCAGGACAAACTGACACGCCAAAAGGGAGAAGTCCCAGACCAGGGGTGGAATGCCTCAACTGAAGATCCTGACCAAATCTGTGAATAGAGTGATCCACCTGGCTGATGAGGATGTGGACTGTTCCTGTGTTGCCGGTGAGGTCGGTGTCGCTATAACCTCCATCAGACAACCATACTATGAGTGATGTCCCCTGTTTTGCAGTCCCCTGCCATGTATAATTATCTCTTCTTTCTTTCGCTGGCACATCTGGGAAGCATGCGAAGGCGTCCACAAGCCAGTCTTGTGTCCTCAGCTCAAATCCTGAAGACACCATGGAAGAGGAATCTGATGACACCCTAATTCAAAACCCATCACAGCGCTCACCCACACCCTCCACCAGCGCAAGACACACACCTCGGTGGGACCTAGTTCTAGAGCAGCCTCGGGGTCTCAATCCAGTGAGCACGGTGCACCGGCTGATCCACAGCAGGCAGAGACAGGGACATCGGAGGGTTCCAGCACCCGAAGGACTGTTGGAGGCCAGGAATCTGCTGAGCCCGAGGCAGTGAGGAGCCTCTGGATTCGGTCATACCTCAGTTGCTGGAGCTGCAAAGTCAAGCCTGGGAACATCAGGATGGAATGTCTGCTGTACTCCTCAGATTGCAAGGCACGATGGAGGGATCTATCCGTCTTCAGTTCGTGGTGATAGAGATAGTGCCAGCATGCCATCGTTTCGAGGTTAACACTGGTAGGATGATGGCTGCCATGGAGGCCTTGGTCCAAGACATCAGTCCTGCACTGCTGCAGGAGCTGCACTCCATCGCTGAGGCATTTGCTAGCATCCATCAGTGTCAACACAAGAGGGAGATGGGGCATCTCGCTCTCACTCCAGCTTCCCTTCTCCTCAAGGAGTCAGCCAGGGACCACCGGGCACCCATAGGGTGGAGGACCAGCAGCTTGATACCCCGGGGTCAGGTGACCCCATGTGAATCCAGGAGTGACCAGCCGTTTTGAATCTCTTCTTCCTGTGACCCCATCAGCTCCAATTGCACAGGCCAAGGAGAGTGGCACTGCCTTATTGTCAGATCCCGAAAAGAGGCCGGGGCCCCCAGATCTCAGCCCTTCAGAGACCACCCGCCAAGGTAATCACAGACAACAGGGCGTAGCAGTCAGCAGGCTGCCTACACTTCTGCTGTGGAGTACCGAGATGTAGCAGCAGGGTTAGGAAGAGTAAGAAGATATAGTTTCTCAACGTGGGCATGGGTGTTAATCACTCACATAGAATGTTGACGCTGGTAAATACACTCCCAATCATGTCTCCTTGTCTATGGAACCTTGTTACAATGACCAGTGTTCATGGAAATTAGATGTAAAACCTTGGTTCCTGCACAAGATAAAGGAAGGTGTGGCAGTCCAGGGCCGGTCCCCTGTGCAGAGTGTATCCTTCTGAGCACAGTGATTGTCCAGCTTCAAAGTCATTCTCCATTCCAGTGATGCCTGCACCTTGATGTGGGTAGGGTTTGTTGCAAGAATCTCGTACCCAAGCATCACAGGGTTCTAGGATGTCCTCTGTATGCTCTCAGCACCTTAGGAATGGGTCTGCCCCCCCACCCCCCGACATCTCGTCAGCATTCCTGACAGGTGAAGGTGTGGTGCTGAAGGGAACAGGTGATGATGCCTGCCAAAGGAGCAAGATGTCTTAAAGTCCAAGTGGTCACTGTATCTCAGCAGCGTCTTGATGCTATGAGCCTCATCACAGAGTGTCTGTGTGCTGCCCTCAGCCAGACAGGTGTCAGACATTCCCAGGTGAAGATCTCAGGAATGTCCTCACTGCATCTCATCATCATCCTGGAATTTTGTGGCAATGAGGGCTTCAGGAACACGTCTGCCATGTCTGGCCAGAGCAATTGCTTCTTCACCTGCATCCTCACCTTCCAGGATCTCATCAACATCACCCCCTTCCACTTTAGAGGAAAGGTGCAGCTCTTCCATCTCCTCATCATCCAGGTCCTCCCCGTTTTCCATCACAGCAAGCCACGATGGTCTGTGACACCCTCTGGGGAGTGTACTGGAGTGCTCCGCCAGATCTGTTGAGGCACCGGAACCTCATTTTAAGGATCCCCACGGTGCGCGCCACCAAACTCCAGGTTGCTGCATGAGGCTCTTTGTGCCTTCTCTCAGCAACACTCTGAGGCCACTGCAGGGGCATCATCAGCCACATCCTTTGCGGGTAACCCTTGTGCCCCGGGAACCACCCCTGCAACCTGTGTTGTCCCTGGAAGACATCAGGGATCTGAGACCTGCTGAGGATGTACAAGTCATGGACGCTTCCGGGATATCTTGCACACACCTGCATGATCCGTTTGTTATGGCCGAAGGCTAGCTGAACACTGGGAGAGTGGAAGCCTTTGCGGTTCACATACTGGGCTGCTTGCTGCTAGGGAGATTGAAGAGTCACATGAGTGCAGTGGATGGCACCCTGCACCTGTGGGAATCTGGAAATTTGTGCGAGTCTGCACTCTTCCTTCCTGGCTCACCTGATCCCTGTCAAAATTGACAAAGTTCTGCACCTTGGCAAAAAATGGCATCCGTGAACTCCTGGATGCATTTGTGGGTGGAGGCTTGTGAGATCCAGCACAGCCCCCAGTGGAGCCCTGGAAGGAGCCACTGCCGTTGAAATTGAGTGAGGCGGTTACTTTCACTGCCGCTGGCAGCGCATGCCCTCCGAGTCCCTGTCGTGCCAAATCCTGCAGAAGGTGGCATATATGAGTGACCTTGACATGTGCAGGACTGGTGACACTGGTTCTCGTTCATCCGTAGGTAGCACATGCATTGTCTATAGACCTTGGGTCTAGTGAGGCGCCTACAAACGACGGCTCTTGGGATCATCCTCTGCATGCGGAGGAAGCTCTGTCACCCTATGGTCTTGAGGATTCTGCTCCTCCCTTTGATGAGCCAGGCATCTCCGTTGCATTCTTCTCCTTCTTCTCTCCTGCCTATAAGCAATCAGGAAGACAGCGAGATCACAGGACTCCATGTTCCTGATGGTCTCCTCACTGCAGTATCAAAGAGAAAGACTCGTGGATTAGCAATTGCCTCCTAAGGATCACTCTTGGTCAAGTCATTGACTGCGACTGCCTCTCAAGATCCCTTTATCTATGCCAGAGAGTCTTGGCCACCAAACAGATGCCCAGTGTTTAGTAGGCATGAAGGTTCACTACAACCCCACCGCCCCACACCACACAACCGAGTGACAATAGCTTCGGTCATCGACTGCATCCTGAACTCTCTTCTCACGCACAAGTATTGTCCTAACCCTAACCTGCACTCCAAGACTGTACGATTTCATTGGACCATGAGGGTGAATGTTCAAAACCTACATAACAAAATAGCTAGGGGTTCAGAGACTGCCCTCAGTGAGTGTTCCTCAGGCTTGCCCGGTCTCCCAATGGGTCTGTTGCTCCATAATACACAGTTGATTTTGAAGTCTGTGCCCAAGGTGTTAAAACGAGAAGAGAAATTATTGGCACTCTCAGGAATTAATGTTGCTTGAGTGGGCATAATTGCTTCACTAGCCTGACTCCAAGCATGTCGATTGAGATGATGCTAATCAGTATCACCTACAGTAGAGTTTTATTTATTCATTCATGGGATGTGGGCTTCGCTGGCTGGGCCAGCATTTATTGCTCATCCCTAGTTGCGCTTGAGAAGGTGGTGGTGAGCTGCCTTCTTGAACTGCTGCAGTTCATGTGAAGTAAGTACACCCACAGTTCTGTCAGGAAGGGAGTTCCAGGATTTTGACCCAGCGACAGTGAAGCAACGGCAATATATTTCCAAGTCAGGATGATGAGTGACTTGGAGGGGAACCTCCAGTTGGCGGTGTTCCCATCTATATGCTACCTGTGTCCTACTAGGTGGTAGTGGTCGTGGGTTTTGAAGGTGCTGGTGAATGAGCCTTGGTAAATTCCTGCAGTGCATCTTATAGATGGTACACACTGCTGCTACTGTGCATTGGTGGTGCGGGGAGTGAATGTTTGTTGATGTGATGCCAATCAAGTGGGCTGCTTTGTCCTGGGTAGTGTCAAGCTTCTTCAGTGTTGTTGGAGCTGCACTCATCCAGGCCAGTGGAGAGTATTCCATCACACTCTTGACTTGTGCCTTGTAGATGGTGGACAGGCTTTGGGGAGTCAGGAGGTGAGTTACTCATTGCACGATTCCTAGCCTCTGACCTGCTCTTGTAGCATCAGTATTTATTTGGCTTGTCCAGTTCAGTTTCTGGACAATGGTAACCCCCAGGATGTTGATAATAGGGGATTCAATGATGTTAATGCCATTGAACATCAAGGGGCGATGGTTAGATTCTCTCTTATTGGAGATGGTCATTGCCTGGCACTTGTGTGGTGTGAATGTTACTTTCCACTTGTCAGCCCAGGCCTGGACATTGTCCAGGTCTTGCTGCATTTGGACATGGACTGCTTCAGTATTTGAGGAGTCCTGAATGGTGCTGAACATTGTGCAATCATCAGTGAACATCCCCACTTCTGACCTTATGATGGAAAGAAGGTCATTGATGAAGCAGCTGAAGATGCTTGGGCCAAGGACACTACCCTGAGGAACTCCTGCAGCTGTCCTGGAGCTGAAATGACTGACCTCCAACAACCACAACCATCTTCCTTTGTGCTCGGTATGACTCCAACCAGCAGAGAGTTTTCCCCTTGATTCCCATTGACTTCAGTTTTGCTGGGGCTCCTTGATGCCACACTCGGTCATATGCTGCCTTGATGGCAAGTCTACATTTTTGAACTGTTTCTCAATTTACATGACCTCTTTCTTCCCCCTACCCTCACATGACCCCCCCTCACATAACCCCCCACCCCCTTCCCGCAATCATTTTTTTGTGTGCAACCTTCCACGCTCTTCACACAAACTGGAGCCCTTGACTCGAGGCTCCCTTCGTACATTCTGTGCTGCCTTGCCCCCACTTTATGCTGGAGCCCTTGCCCCGGCCAGCCATGAAGAAGTCGCTGTGACTACTCCTCCCCTGCCTCCCCCTCAAATCCCCAACGCTGCTTCCTTGCATCCCTACAAGGAGTCCTTGCGAGTGCTGCACTGAGTTGTCTGTACTCACCTCCAAATTCCCCACAAAGTTCAGGTCGCCAGCTGTGCGTCTTTTAAAAGCAGTTGTGAATCACACCGTTCTCCATTCACGCCAAGATGGTATTTAAATTTGACATGGGTGGGCGAGGGGTGATTCTGGCATGTGGCCACAATGATGAGATGCAAATGCATGCAAATGACATTCATGATGGTCGGTGATGGGGAACGCGGCCCGCCATTGTTGGGGGGTGGGGGGTGGGGGACAATCACTTCCTAGTTTTATGCTGCTAGGAAATGCGCCTAGGGCCTTCTTGAGACATTTTGCGATCTCGCACCCGAATACTCCTATCCCGATCGGGCACAGAAAATCCCAGCCTAAACCTGAACGGTTTGTGACTTGGGCAGGTGAGGGGCGTGTTCCCATGTACCTCTCAAACAACTTAGGCAAAGGTTTGGAGGTAATTTGTCTATTAAGAGTCTTATTGTGAAAAGAGATCCCAATAAAAGGCACATGCTGCCCAATATCAAGTTCCAGTAAGTTCTAGCAAAGTTTGTGTGTTTTTGGCATTGGTGTTTGGACACCAAGTGCCCTGATAATGCGCTGAAGGAAGGCTGGGAGTAACAACGTCGAGTAACAACGTTATGAGGCATTTTGTTTGTATCTTCAATTTGTAAATGCAAGTAAATTATTTTAAATAATGGCCTTCTTCAAGCTGAACTTCAAACTTTGAACAGACGGTTGACCTCACTGATATACTGACCCTTCAAACTTTCAGTCACAAGAGCTGGTTGTGCTCTGTTCGTTACACTGGCACCCTTTCGTTCGAGATAGATTGATATGAATTGTTTGGCAACAGGCTGATGAAGGTGGGGGGTGGGGGGTGGGGAGGGGGAGGTGAAAAAACTCATTTTCCTTTGGAAATTGCAGACATCGACCCACTGTCAGGCGTCATAAATCTCTGGGAAGTTTTATTATTTTGAGTTATTTTGGGATATGTGTTTTGAAGACCGGCCTCTAGTACTGGGTAAAACGGTCATAACCATCGAGCATATCTTGTGTAGTGTGTCCATTCAATTTATGCATTTACAGCCTACTGGCCTGAAAGTTGTCAGGTTTAAATAAACTGATAGGGTGTGAGTTCCAGTAGCACTATAGAGGCCTGGTGTCACCTTGCAGGGAGGTGCTGCTGACTGCTCCCTGAGTGGGCAGTGTTTTTTAAAATTCTTTTCACAGGCTGTGGGCGTTGCTGGCTAGGCAAGCATTTATTGCCCATCCCTAATTGCCCTTGAGAATTGCCTTATTGTGAAAAGGGCACACATGGGTGTGGGGTTGGGGATCCCCAGTGTGCTCCAAGAGGCTATGCACTCCATCCTGATGTCACACTGCTCCCAACCCAGCCGATGTGACACTAGGATACCTGTTTTGAACAACACAGGGTCCAGACCACAAGTTTACATGTCTGACACAAGTGTGAAGCTTGTCCTCACCTTCCCTGAAGACAAGTTAGTTAACTAGCATCAAAGAAATAGCTGTTGATAGAGTGATTGGAATTTTTGGCACATTTTAGTGAATGTTGTTCTGTAAAGTGAACACAACTTTTGCATGGAGTTCTGAATTTATTTCTGTATATATACTTTCAATTTTTGTAGGTTTGGATGGTGATGGGTGAAATGTAGACTTCTGTCTTATTAAGGAACTTTCAGAAGTCTTTGACTGCAAGTGACTTTCTGGAGTTACCGAGGAGAATAGACAGATGTGAAGGGGCTGTATTTGATGAAGCAACCTTCATTTATTGCCCATTGTTTATGCCAAAATGTTATACAGTATGTACGCTTGAAATCCCTAGCTGTCTATCAGCGCTGTGGGTGTACCTTCACCACATAGACTGCGGCACTTCAAGAAGGCGGCTCACCACCACTTTCTCAAGGGCAATTAGTGATGGGTGATAAAGCTGGCCTTGCCAGAGACACCCACATCCTGTGAATGAATAATAATAAAAAAGTTTCTCTTTGGCTCCTGGTGTTTATTTGAAAAAGCCTCAAAGATAATAATCCATTTTAATAATTCACCACTCCAAGCAGTTACATTTCACAACTGATTCTCCCTCAGCCTGAACAGCACAGGAATGATTTTGTTGTAGACTATTTCATCAGAACTGTTTATCCAGATCCTCATTAACTTTCATGGTGTGCTTAACCAGACATTTATCCAGTGCTTTTGGAAAGGTGTTGAGACAGCATCGATTGCTTTTGCTGGAAACCTTTTTTCTCATAAATCCACATTTTGTGTTCAGGTTTATGCTGGAGATGGGGCAGGACAGGGGGTAGATACTCCACATATTTTGAGGCACAGGACTCAGTAAACTGGGGTAGTGTTGCCCTCTGAAGAAAGCTTGCCATTCTCCTTTCTGCCCATTGATAAATTCCCACCACATTTAAATGGAATCCAATTAACATGGTTCGTCCCCTTCACTCTATTTTCACTAATACTGCCTCAACTCAGAGATTCTGGATTGTGCAAATTCCATCAGCATACACTCACTGCTAAGATATTTGAGCTAGCTTGGCCATGTTCATCGAATGGATGACGGCTATCTACCCAAAGACCTTTTGTACAGTGAACTGACCACTGAGTCACGATCTCCTGGGTGTCCATACCTCTGCTTCAAAGACGTTCCTGCAATCGAGATATGAAGATGGCAGACACCGACACTGACAACTGGGAGACAGTCGCTGAAGGCCGTGACATCTAGAGACTGACTGTTTGGAAGGGCATTGGAAGAGGTAAACACTGAAAGGCTCAGCTGGCCAAAAAGAGGGCTCAGAGAAAACAGAGGCCAGTGAATTGTGCACCTTCTCAGCCCACAGTCTTCCTCTGTAGCAAATGCATCAGAGACTGCTACGCCAGAGTGGGGCTCCTGAGCTACACTAGGAAATGTTTGACACAAAGTTGAGCACCAAGGCATACACCATCACCTCACAAGGTGGAAGACTGCCAAGGTACTGCCTCAAGCCCACTCCAAATTATAATATGGGCTGAGGAGTGGTATAGATAGGGGGCGATTTTGTTTGCGACAGTAGAAGATTGGTTTTACCTTGCCTGTAGATCAATGTTAGTTATAATGGAAGATGGGATTGGACAGATGAGTGGAGAAGATTTACCAAATTGGAGGGATGAGGCCACAGGGGGTTTTGAAAATGAAAGGATCCTATGTAGGAGCATTGAAAAATACAGGACTGGAAAAACTTGGCTGAGGGTGCACAATGCTGGGCTCAGCATGAGTGGTCAGACAAGGAGATTAATGGAGTAAGGTCCCTTTTGTCAAGGGCAAAGAGCATGTAGGCTTCAGTTTGGCTGATGTCAAGCTGTAAGAGGTTTTGATTCTTCGAGGACTTAATATCAGGCAGACAAGTGGATTGTATGTCAACAGTTCTGGGGTCAATAGCCATAGTAAAGCGGGCAAGCTTGGAGTTATGAAAGTCCAAGTTGCTTGCAAATAATGTCACCAAGGACTAATATGTCAGTATTGACCAGGAAGGCACTGAGGATTGGGCGCTGGGGCACACCAAATTGACCATACTGGCAATGCAGCCAAAACACTTTTGAGAAATGTAATGACTGTATTCCAAGAGACAGGATTGCGTAAGTGATCAGATCTAGAAAGTGATAACGTTGTGATTGCCCCTGCTAAGTTAAAAAGGTAATTGGCACAAAGATTCATGGACTGTTCTCCTGTCAGTTGCATCCAGTGATGCCCCTGAGTGCTGACTCTAGCAAATTCCCTGTGGACAATGGGAAGGCATGCAAGGCTGATAGGTAGTCATCTGGTGCCTGCCCCAAGCTGCTGGGAAAACCAACACCTGGTTGTCATTGGATGGTACCTTTGGGCTTTCTCCTGATATCCCATGAAGAAAACAAACCTGATGTCAGTTTATGATTGCAAAAGAGCATATTTTGAAGATCTCCAGGCAGTCAGTGTTGCTGACTTTTTATTTGGAAAGGGTATAGTTTATGTGCTTGAGAGCAACTTTCCAAACCAAGATCAGATTTTAACCCCATACACCCAGAGTAGAAGCTGATCAAGAAGACAGTTAAAATGGAGGAGGAGCAGGGAGGTTGTGCCATTAGACTTCAGGGATGCATCCAATGGAAGTAGGGAACCCTATCTGGGTGGTTATCCCTCTCGCCTGCTTGAAAGGGCTGGTTAAAATTACAAAATGTGGGAAGGCAGCATTAGGGGTAAGCGGCTGCAGCCATATTAACTGCCTGCTTGACCAGCTTCTACTCAGGGTGTATGGAGTTAAAATCTGATCTTGGTTTGGAAAGTTGCTCTCAAGCAGATAAACTATACCCTTTCCAAATAAGAGGGGAAGCTCAGTAACACTGACTGCCTGGAGATCTCCAAAATATGCTCTTTTGCAATCATAAACTGACGTCAGGTTTGTTCTCTTTAAGTTAATGCTTGCCAAGTTTTATGAGTCTGCACTTGCTAACACTGCACTATGCTTAGCAATGCCATGGGAAGATTGATTAATGTTATTTTTTGATTTTATTCTTTACCATGTTCGCCTTCACACTGGTACATAATAATATCAAACTATAAAGCTGCCCTTAGTTAAAACCTAGGCGGTCCACAAAATGAGACTGAATCAGTGTGACCTTCCTTTCCCTGAACGACATTGTAGAACAGAATGTCCTCAGATGTGAACTCCACCCAACAGGAAATGAAGCTGCCCATATTTGTGGCTTTAGTCACTTTAATGGCTCTAATGCCCTCTTGGAAGTGGCTGTAATCAAATAAAGGTGGGAGGAAGTCATACACTGCTGAAGGGCTGAATGGCCAGCAGCTTAAAGCCTTGTGCCAGAAAGCAGCTTCTAGAAGGCATCCAGACACAAACCTTATCCTGCTAGTCCTGCAAAAAAAATTACTTCCCTATCCTTGAATCTTGATGCTTGTCACTTGTACCTGCTCAGGTCTTACCAGCGGAGGGTGAGTGCGAATAAGAATCCTATTCATTTCAAGGGCTGCTGTTTTTGGGCCTCTTGCCCACCACAATGAGATGGAAGGAGCGTTGACATAACTCTCATCTCATTACCATCAGACTTGCACCATTGTGCCTGTTTCAAGCTGCCTCCACCGGCCCCGAAAGTGCACATGACGTGCAACGGGGCAGCGAGGTGGCGACATACTGTTTTGAGGACGGAGATGATGACGGCAGGTTTGAAAGGGAGAGGGACAGTACACGAGAAAAGGGAACTATTCCAATGTTGTTGAGCACTGCAGCCAGCAAAGATAGCTAAGTAGTCAAAACTTTGGTGTTGAGGGGATCCGCAAGGCAGAAGGACCTCATGGATAGGCGAGGGTGATGGAGAGAAGAAAGATAAGCTGCAGATTTTTGGAGTGTCAGGGTGAAGTGACTGAGGGACATGAGGCTAATTGGCCCACATTGGACGGTGGGGGGAGGTGGCATTTTAAGGAACCGTGCAGATGAAAGCTTCAACTCAAATCTCTCACCGTCTCCCTGGTGTTTCCATTAATCTTCCGATAAAGTTACAGAGCTGACTAGGGGAGCCCTCACAGATATATTATTACATCTCAATGTTTGTCATGAAGAAGTCCATGAAATGCTTCCACTTTCTATTAGAGGGCAGTGTGGGGCAGGAAAGTTTGTGGAGGTGGTTTACCATAGAGAAACTGAGCTATTGTGCACCCTTGCTTTCCAAGACAATGCTGAAGCAATGTGAAGATTTGATCAGGATGAGGGAGTCTTCACATGTGATGGATAGCATGTCCAGGTGCTCTTAAGCCTTATGCCTTCATATCTCAGAGTGTGGGCATGAGAACTGAACTGGGGGAATCGATGGTGATGGAAGATGAATAGATGGGGACAAAGGTGGTGAGTACAGAAGTTAGTATAATGGTGGCAGCAAAGTCCTGATGAGTGGAGAGCAAAAGTTGCACGTTAAAATCTGAGTTTTCTTGGACTTTCTGTATATCAGCTGCTGTTACATCCTTGCACCTGCTGCAGAAATCCTACTGACACACAGAAACCCAGTTTCCAGTTTCCTTGCGATGATGCAACGACAAGCTTAGCCTCAGAATGCGTGGGGAAATTCGGAGCCAAAGAGAGTGGGTTGGTGAAGGAGGTTGAGAGTGGAGTTTATTTTTGTTGGTTGGAGTAGTGGGGTTTTAGGTAGGTGGGGAGCTCTGGACCACAAGGTAAATGAGGAACGATAACCATATTACTGACTGAATTAATTTGAGGTGGCAAAACCAAGGTGGTGACTAAGGGCTCATTGCTAATGAACTTCACAGGTGAGCCTTTTGTGCTGCACTATTTCTCTCACTGATGTTTGCTAACCCATTTTTAGTGAGGTATGAACTCACAAAGCGGGGCTAAACACTGCTAAATCACCTGTTAGTATTTCGATTGGCATGCCCCAACTCTGCTCAGGTCCACTTTATTGACAGAAATAACAAGGAAATACAACACTAGATAAACTGGTGAAGTTGCAGGCTGAGTCTGGCAGTGCTGAATCAAATTGGTTGTTAATTATTGTGCAAAGTGCTTTACCAATTACAAACAATTACAGGAGCCCTTCAGCATAACTGGTCAATGCTGGCATTTATGGTCCACACAAACCTCCTCCAACCTCTCTTCACCCTGCCGGTTTATCCTCCTGTTTGCTTCAATTTCTCCCAGTGGTTGCAGGTTTCACATTCTTCCTACCTTTTGGGTAGAAGAATTTCTTCTGAATTCTCTATTCAATCTATTGGCGATCAATATCTTATATTGAGGGCCCTTAGTTTTGGACTGTCCCAAAAGTGGAAACACCTTTTCTACATCTACCTCATCAAAACCTTTCGTAGCTTTAGATACCTCTATAAGTTCTTTTCTCAGCCTTCTCTTTTCAAGGGAAAAGAGCCCCAGCCTGTTCAAGCATTCTGCTCAGTTCTGGTATCACCCTTGTGCATCATATTTTTGCACTTTCTCCAGCGCCTATCTTATCTTATAATATGAAGACCAGAACTATGCACAATGCAATGACCTGCTCCTCATCCAAATCTCCGCCATGTCACTGGACAATGCAGGAATCAGATCCTTTATGCAATGAATTTGCTTTCATGAGGCAACGTAAAAACTGTCAGCATAATAAATGCTTTCATTGCAATTTCTCCCGTGTGTGTTCCAGCTGAAAGCAATAACAAGCGTTTCGAGATTTGAGCTTCACTGGGTGACTCCGAGAAGTGGGTAAGAGGAAGACTGTCTCCAAAAGCAAATCCTGGTTTCTTTTTCGGAAAGTAAACTTATCCTCTGTAATGTTTTACTGCTGTAACAATATTTCTATTATACGAGTGCAGCCATAAAACATGAGTGGAAAGTTTTAACTTATAGATACACATGGATACGGACTGGGGAAATCTTTACTTTCTAGAACTTACTGTTTTGTTTAGGAGGCTGTTTTCCTTTTTTGTGCAGACTTACTGTGTTTTTTTTCGTTAGAGAACAATATATCTTTGTGATACCATAAAGCACAATGGTTATAGCCAAGGAAAATTTGTTATTAACTCCTTTGTGAATAGCCGTATGATTTTCCACTACATACAAAATAGGCTCCAAGGACACTACAGAGCCTTATTGTGGTGGGAAATCATTTAGGCTTGTTTTTGGGCCTGAAATAGGCAGCATGCATGCTCCAATTGAGAGGCTTCAGGCCTCATTAATGCTACTTGGAAGAATTGCTGGCACTTTTAAAAAGATGAATGTCAAGCCACTTGACTTGTAGGTAGGGTTGCAAGCTCTATAGGATAGGCCTGGAGTCTCCAGGAATTGAAGGTCAATCTGTGGGAAACTGCTGTACGTGTGCAACCCTGAAGAAATATCATAGTGACATTAAAAAAAATTGTTTTTCTTTGTCATTTTCTTTGAACATTTCTTTTTACCAGATATAAAAATATTGAAAACAAGAAAAAAGGGCTGTTTGACTGGCAGTCGAGCATCATCCAATTGGGTAATGAGTCTTTTTGCTTTCCAATTGGTTTAGGAAGGCAGTGCGTCACAAGGATGAATGTGTTGGCTGACTAATGGCTGGAACGTGAGGGAAAGTCATGTGATAGAATCCCCAGAAATACATTTAATCGCAGTTGGTAACCCTGTATGTGGCCTATGGCCACAAAGCTTATAGGTGGAGGAAGGAAGCAACAATGAATTAGGTGAGGACCTGGGGAAGGGGTCAATTGTGAGCATGAAGAGCTGGGGGTGGGAGGCATATAATCCTGCTCCTCCTGGCTCCAAAGCAACAAGTTCATTTTTTTAATTGCCTTTTGTTGGCGATTATTGTAATATGGGTTCTTTAGATGTCTCAATGATGAGATCTTGAGATTTGTATATTTAAACATGAACTGTTTATCGTTAGCCTTTAACTATTTACAGAATCCGGGTACTGTCATGCATGGTGCTATTACCTCCATGCAGGCTGGTTCCAGATTGTTCTCTCTAGACTGTTCTCAGTCTATTGCCATGTGACTCTATACATCATACCATGGGCAGTGCTATTCTCTAGTTCCACATTAACCCTTGCTCTGCTGAGCACCTTTACATTATATTGACATGCAGGCACATCATACAACATCATACATTAGCAACCACTGCTTAGGCCTCATTGGCTGCTTGAACAACCCTGAGCAAAGCAGTTAAAGCTCCTGCTCCAATTATCACATTCCAATTTTGACAAGGGGGAGAAAAGCAGGTACTAGGCCCCTTGTTTACATAAATGCCTGGAGGAAACCTAATAAATGTCACAACTCAAAATAAGGTCAGGTATCTTTCAGCATATTTTGGTCCTTGGCTTTCTGGGAATTGACCCATTTTGTGGCTGTTTTACACCTGTTCAATTTCTAACCCGTTACTTCCTCATGTCAGATATTTGTCCTGAATAAGCATCAAATTTACAGCATGCCACATATGTGAACAAGGTTAGCCTGGTATAAATACACAGTTTCAAATGACTGCCTGCTTCCAACCAGAAGAACAGACAATCTACATTTGAAAATCCAGTGGGGAATTGTGCACCCATGTGCCCCCTCCTCCCTGATTCAAAGTTCACCCACAACTTTAAATGGATGCCTAACATTACTGCTCAAATAGACAGGATCCTTTGATGCCCTTCCTCGTCTTTCCTGTACCCTGCCCTAAGAGGGCATTAGCCACCACAGACTTCCATTGGATTGGTCCATGGCTGTGCTTGGTGAAGTACTGCAAAGATTTGCTCTTGCCTTCTGCAGTATGGCTGACCAGGAAATACACACACTCTTTCCGCCTGTCATCAGGCGTATTGGAAGGAATTACAGGCTGATAATCATTCTGTTTGGCTCCATTATGTGCACATCTTCCATGGCCATCAAGCCCTGAAGTGGGACTTGAATCTGGAGCTTCAGGCCTAGAGGTAGGGATGTTACCCACTGTGCCATTCCCTTGATACCCTTACCCAACAAAGATATACCACTGGTCTCGAAAATTTCAATTGACCCTCATCCAGAGAGTTTTGGAGCAGCAAGTTCAAGGTTTCCTATATTTGTGTGAAAAATTCTTCCTGATTTAATTCCCAGAGAGCCCACAGCTGTAATTTTAATGTTAGGCCCTCTTGGTTTTGATTGCCATGCCAGAGGAAATAGTTTTGCTGTATAACTACCCTATTGAATCCCTGTATCATTTTAAAGACCTGGACTAGATCACCCATCGACCTTCTAAATTCAAGGGAAGACAAGGCAAGTGTGTGCGATCCAACTTTATAATTTAATGCTTTAACCCCAGTGACATTCTGGTGAATCATGCTGTATCTCCTCCAAGGCCAATGTATCTTTCCTGATTTCTGACTTGGTGCCCCAAACAAATGCAGTGCTCCCATTACAGTCTGATCAGACACAGACCCCCACAAGAGGCAGCTCCTCTACTCTCTCAATGTGCAGCTGGCATTTGAACAGCATCTAAGAACCACGTTGGTATGTGCATGGTTGCCCGAGGCTGTTACCACAATGCCTTTATCGTGTGGCACTTCCACAACGCACCCTATTTTGAGGAAGAGCAGGTTCAAGAATGGTGAACAGGAATGAGGGTTAATCACTATGGCATTGGCTGAAGATCACTACCCAACACACATGAACTCCAGTTGAAAGACATTACAATAACTGTCATGGGAGGACCAGGGCAGTCATGGAGCAAGCCACTGATGTGCCAAAACAAGATTTCAGATCCCTCAATCAATCCAGGGGATTCCTAAAGATGAACCCCATCATATCTCCCTTATCATCATTGTGTGCTGTTTCCTACATAATCTCACCCTACAACAGGGGCTGAACAATGAGCCAGCAGCAGCTCATGTGGAGTCCTCATCGGAGGAAGGAGAGGCTCAGGAACAGAAAGCTGCAACAAGTTCTGCATAGCAAGCAGCCAGGGCTTTTGGCAACAATTAATGGACCATTTCCAGTAAAAGAAAATTTGGAACCAATCTCTTCACATCACTCCTGCTTTAACAATCCTTCAGCAACAATCCATCAGCACCTCTGAGTTGCAAGAGCCCAATCTTTCCACAGCATTTCTACAGATGCTGTTTGTCACTGATGGCTGAATACCCCAGTGTGAGCCTTAGAATGGACAGACTTGAACAATTCAGCTGCTTTGATTTCTAATGTCATCACACAATGTTGAACAATATGATTTCACCCTGATGTTATCCCACCATTTTCTGAAATGTTCACTTCTCAATTCCAGTGCTTGGCCTAAATAGCCAAGTGGTTATGGTACTGGGTTTGTAACCCCAAGATCAAGAGTTCAAATCTCACAATGGCAAACTATGTAACTCTACCTGAAACAGATGGAAATGGGTTTGTTCTTGAAAGAGTTACAAGGTGCTTCCCCTGTGCTTTCAGCAAGGGTACTGGAAGTCTTCTGATGAGGGCCTTTGAGGTGACAGTGACCTCTAGCAGTTTGGACCCCTGAGAAACTGCCTGGAGACTGTGAAACCTTGGCTGGTACTGGGCAGTCTGGTCCAGCTGTCTTCCCAGCTCCATTTCAGGCACTGGTAGCCTGACTGGTGTGGGAGCAAATGTGCTGCCATCCTGAGAGAGGGCAATGTGTACCACTCCCATCAAGTCACTGCCACTCCCACAGGTCTACACGGCCTTACTCTTGGTTTTATTTTTATTATTTTGTGAGAGGTGGGTATTGCTGGCTAGACCAGCATTTGTTTCCCATCCCTAATTGCCCTTGAGAAGGTGGTGTTGAATGGCTGCAGTCCATGTGGTGTAGCTACACCCACAGTGCTGTTAGGAAGGGAGTTCCAGGATTTTGTCCCAGCGACAGTGATGGAGTAGTGATATATTTCCAAGTCAGGATGGTGAGTGGCTTGGAGGGGAACTTCCAGGTAGTGGTGCTCCCATCTATCTGTCTGCTGCCCTTGTCCTTCTAGATGGCAGAGATCGTGTGTTTGAAAGGTGCTGTCAAAGGAGTCTTAGAGATTTATTGCAGTGCATTGTAGATGGTACACACTGCTGCTACTGTGCATCAGTGGTGGAGGGAGTGAACGTTTGTGTATGGGGTGCCAATCAAGCGGGCTGCTTTGTCCTGGATGATGTCAAGCTTCTTCACCGTTGTTGGAGCTGTACTCATCCAGGCAGGTCTATCACGTTCATGACTTGTACCTTGTTAGATGGTGGACAGGCTTTGGGGAGTCAGGAGGTGAGTTAATTGCCTCAAAATTCTCAGCCTCTGACCTGCTCTTGTAGACACAGTATTTATAGGCTGATCCAGTTCAGTTTCTTATCAATGGTAACCCCCAGCATGTTGATAGTGGGGAATTCAGTGATGGTAATGCCATTGAATGTCAAGGAGGAATGATTCGATTCTCTCTTGCCGGAGATGTTCATTGTCTAGCACTTGTGTTACTTGCCACTTGTCAGCCCAAGGCTGAATGTTGTCCAGATCTTGCTACATATTGCTGGAGGGAGTTACGAATGGTGCTGAACATTGTGCAATCATCAGCGAACGTCCCCACTTCTGACCTTTTATGGAGGGTAGGTCATTGATGAAGCAGCTGAAGACAGTTGGACTTAGGACACTACCCTGAGGAACTCTTGTAGCATTGTACTGGGACTGTGATGATTGATCTCCAACAAACACAATCATCTTCCTGTGTGCTCGGTATGACTTCAACCTGTGGAAAGTTTTCCTCCTGATTCCTACTGACTTCAATTTTGCTAGGGCTCCTTGATGCCTCACTCGGTCAAATGCTGCCTTGATGCCAATGGCAGTCGCTCTCTCCTCCCCTGGCAGCTCCAGTATCTGCATTGTTTCCTTCTCCATCTAAGATAAGGGTGTATCATTGCTAAATGAACCCTACCCCAAACCCCACCCCCACACCCCCTTGCATTTTGGATTCTGTTCCCTTAACAATGGTAAAGGCGCTATATAAATTCAGCTTGTTTATGCTGTTTTTCATAATCTTTTAAAACTCAATCTAAGTGCCGCCCTAGTCACAACTTCTGGAATTACCTAATCTTCTCTATCACTCTATTCAGCCTTGCTTTTTGCCCTGTATTACTGGTCTCGACAACTTCACTGTAGCATCTTTAATAAAAGGGTTACAATGACATCTTGTGTCAAAATGTCCAACATGTTTCAAAAAAGAATGCAAGCGAAGTAAAATTGCCCTACAGTCATCAAAGAGTTAACACCGAAACAAATTTTGTTTTCTCTTTGTCGTCTTTCTGTGGCACAGGACTTTAATACCTTTAAAGAAAAGTGGCTTCCAAGTGTTCATAGCGTATTGTTTCGCTAAACTGCATGGTGTTTACACTGGAGTTAAACAGTAACAAGTTCTTGGGATGGAGGTGATATGAATTGGAAGAGACTTTCTCAGAGCCTGTGTACTTGTTGACATTGCCTTGCATGACCTTGGGCAGTTTTTCTTCTGGCACGTGCTGCGGGTGACAGAAGGTCCTTGTTTAGTAATGAAATGGACGTTCAGGAGTTTTGTTTCTACATGGCCGAGTTTTTTAAGCCATAATTGGATCCTGTACGGGTGCCAGATGAAGTCAAAGGGCCACGATGGGGAAATCTTGCACTGCACGGTGCCTCTGAAAATAAATATAGCTTAAGCATAAATTAATAGTACTCACTCTGCATCCCAGTAAGTGAGATCAGATGGCAACTTATCCTGGCTTGGAGCTTAATACAATAATGGCACTAATACATAAAAGGGCGAGATGGCTATTATGAATCAAGCTCTACATTTACTTTTAAAAGCAAGAATGAATTGTTTGCCACCCTGTACAATGCCTAAACATAGGTAGATTTATAACATTAATTTAAGGTCAAATATTTTTGGCTGATTAAATGAAATATAATTTTGGACAGAATGGTAGATGGGCCTTCGAATTTTTACGTACCTCACAGTTTGTGTGCAAAACCTGATTCCTCCCAAGCCTCCCTTTCAATTTCCCCTCGACTCTTTATTCTTTTCCTGGAGGCAGTGTGACTCATGCTGGAGTATGGTTCATCGAACATTGCTTGCTCTCTGATAGGTTTTAATATGGCTGTCCCGATTCATTTCTCTTTCTTGTCAATATAAAAGCCACCCAGGGAAGAAACGGCAGCCCAACTTGATTCAGCCCTCACTTGAAGCTCACTGGGAGGAAGGGGATTGTCCCTAGGAAGCAATGGGGAATAGAAACTGGGGTCAATTTGCACCCCCCCCCCCAACCCCCACCGCTTTCCCCCTGCCCTCTCCCACCCTCCTCCCCCCACCTCCTGTCTCTAATCTGGGATGCCAAGTCCAATTATAGTGTGCCACAGCTGTGAAAGCTGAGATGGGCAAACTCAGCACAAAGCAGGAGATGAGCCACTCTGGCCTCTGTAACTCATACATAGTTATGCCCACTTTAATTCCAATTCTTATGGCTTATGGTGGGTACATAGACTTAAAAATGAATTGAACATTAGAAGCTCAACTTCTATTCATAGCAAAAATGGGATGGAGCTGGCCACAGTCCAGGCTTTCCTGTCTGCTTCTGTTTCTGCTTTAGTTGTGTTGGCATCAGAGGCTAACATCGTGTTCCGCTAATGTTTACATGGGCAGCATTACGGATGGGGGAGGGGGTAAGGGTTAATTTAAACAGCACTAATTTCTCCTCTCATGACCTGTCCGTAAACAAAGGGGTGTTTTGATTTGTTTCCCTCTTTATAAGCGGCGCTTACCAACTCCTCGATTTTGGTGCGATCCAATTTTCTATTAATAACCCCACAACCCCCCCCTCAAGAGAGGATGAACTCAAAGAGTTAGTTTATTTGCACACACTCAAAACCTGAAAAGGTGGATCGCAATGACCCCCTTGCTTTCATATAGTAAAGAGAGGGAAAGAGGAAAGAAAGATTTACAGCACAGAGACCACAGGGAAAAGAAATATTGGGCAGAATTGTCCCAGATTTGCATCAACTGCATTAGTGGGTGGGAAGTCGTTTTCCCACCAATTGCAATGGTGGGTTTTTGCACCATATCACCCCATCCTGCCTCATTAATTATGCAGCCACAGGAAACACGCCATCTTGTTGGCGGGCGGTCTCCGATTTTCCTGTCTCGCCGTTACCTTGCTGCTTCCTCACGACGGCCGCTATATTTAAACTGCAGTTGCACGCACATATCTCAATGCTTGCAGCCCAGGACTGATCCAGTGAAGACATGGCCCCAAAAGCCAAGAACAGTGCAGCCCCGTGATTCAGTAATACATCCCTGGGACACCTTCTGGATGCTGTGGAGGCCCGCTGTGATGTCCTCTAACCCTGCTCTGGCTCCAGGATGCCCATCAGTATCACCAGTCCAGCTTGGGAGGCCGTGGCAGAGGTGGTCAGTGGCAACACTGTACGCAAGAGGTTGGCCATCCAGTGCAGAAAATGGATGAATGATCTCATCTGTGCCGCCAGGGTAAGGTAACCATCTCATCACTCTAAACTCACACACTCACAAGCAGATCACACATTCACTGGCATCTCACTCACTGCCAGCTCAAGGGGCATCACCAGTCACTCTCTCACACACACACCCTCACATCTCCATCTGGCCTCATCTCCTCTGGAGACTGCCACCTCTGTCTTAAGGCTGTCGAAAAACCACCCCTGTCTTAATGCTGGCCTGGTAGGTAGAAACCTGCCCATGGGCCCCTCTAAAAGTGATGTAGTGCTGCCTTTGAAGCCTGGCACTGATGACTGTTGGTGCTGCCTGAAGCAAGGTAGACAGATAAACCTCAAAGCCCCGAGCGAAGTGCAGCTCACCAGCTACATGTTGCTGATGTACGGTTGTGAATCATGCTGGCATGCAACCATGCCGATGTGCCCAGATGATCCAGCATGGGGGCCGATTCCCAGCAAGCAGGACTTATAATGAGATGCTAAAGTATTGAAATTAGATTCCTGATGTGTGGCAGCAGGAAACACGGCTCACCACTGGTGAATGGAATGGACGATTGAAAACTGGTTTCACAACAGCGTGAAACCAATTTTTGGCCAACTTGCCATACTGTTCCCTCCCCAGCTCGCCAAGACACCCAACGCCAACAGGGCCGGAAAATTCCAGCCATTGTTTCATGTGGGTTCCAGAGTCCAGAATCAAAGCACAATGAGGCATTCCTTCATGGAGCTTGGTGGGTTGAAAACCAATGCTAGGTAATGCAATTCTCTGGTGGTGTTGACTTGCCACGATGAGATAGGCATACAGAGTTAAATCAACCTTGTAGATGATGGTGCAGAATTTCCAGCAGAAGCAGTGTTGACGGGGGTCAGGTATGCCACTCCTTGTCTATCAGGCTGCTAGTTAGATGGTAAACAGCAGACTGAGCTATGCAGTTCAGCAAAGCAATATGACTTGTTCCATAAGCCAGGGGTCCACGTCACATGCCTCCCACCCCTCCACCAGGTCATTGATTAAGGATGTGTACCCATCTTCTGGATTCCAAAGGCTGTTAAATGTCTCAGCCGTTAGGAATTGGAAGGAAGTTTGCAGATCTTTTGCCTTGGCAGACAATCCATCTCCTTCTGGCCAGCCTGGGTTCTTAAATTCAGATGGCCTTTGAATATCTCTCTTTGAAATTGGGCTGTGCAGTCTACAGGTGGTCATTAGTGGCTCCTCAGAGATAATGAGGTCCAAGTTTTCTCAAAACTACCAGGTCGCTTCTCTTGCATAGGGATCAGAGACAGACATAGGTTTAGCCATTCTTAAAGGTCTTTGCTCAGCTTTAACATTTTAGGAATAGCAATGAGCATATTTATATATATTTGATAAATATATACAGTGTGAATCTTAGTCCCTCACACCTGGTGCTACCTGCTAACATGGTAGTCCTGAAAGTGAAAACTTAAAAATGGAAATAATCTAAAGATGGGTCTTGAAGATTTCAATCAATGGGGGCTGTTACTATTTCCTTTGGCAGTTTGTTCCACTGCTTGTTTGCTCTTGGGAAGAAAGATCATCGATACACTGTGTTGGAAGCAAATGGTCTTTGTAGTTTGTGTAGATAGCTACCTCATGCTCTGTCACTGACAGAGGGCACCAGGTGCTTCTTTCCGTCAGTTAGCACCAGTCCATTCATATTTGTGCTGTACGCACAAATGCGAGCCCGACTGACAATCTTAAATTGGCTGTCAGAGTAATTCTTAGCACATTGAGGATTATTTAGCAAATGTCCAGTCTCGGAATCACATCTAATTTTGGGCACTGTGTTTTGAGTTTTGCAAGCCTGGGCTGGTTGGGTATGGTCTGTATCTTGCCCATTACAGGGTACAGGGCATAACTGCTCCATCTTTGGTGGCCTGTTGTTTTCCCTCTCATATTATATGGTATTTTAGTTTAGATGGGGGAGGGAGTGGTCCATGATTGCTAATCCATTTGAAAAAGGGTTGGGTTCTTCAACCAGAAATATTTGAGGATAACTGCAATAGGCCAAAGTAGTAGGAAAAACTTACCAGGGAGATAGGCCTAGAGCACAGTTGGCAATTGGGAATATAAGATCCAATGAGACTATTAAAGCACAGATTGTTGTTGGCTAAATTAGGGTTGGCTAAATTAGGAGAGGATTTCCTACCTCCATGTGACTAGGTCTTAACTCACAGCATGTCCTGTTTACCCTTCACACCTGCGCTCACTGACTTACGTTGGCTCCATGCCAAGCAACATCTTCATTTAAAATTCTCATCCTCATTTTCAAGTCCCTCCATGGCCTTGTCCCTTCCTATCTCTGTAAGCTCCTCGAGCCCCACAACTCTTCAAGGTATCTGCACTCTTCTAATTCTGACATCTTGGGCATCCTCAATTATAGTCTCTCCACTGTTGGTGGCTGTGCCTTCAGTTATCCAGGCCCCAAGCTCTGGAATACCCTCCCTACCCCTCTCCACCTCCCTTTTCCTCCTTTAAGACCTCCCTCTTTGACTAAGTTTTTGGTCATCTGACTTAATATCTCATTATGTAGCTCAGTGTCATACTTTGTTTTATATTGCTCCTGTGAAATGCCTTAGGATGTTTCATTGTGTCAAAGGTGCTATATAAATATAAATTGTTGTTGTAGGGAATGCTCAGCCCCCAGGAACTGCCAAGAGGAGAGAGGGGAAGAGATTCAGGGCATCAGTTGTTTGACCCACCTGTAACCTAGCTCTGATGCATCCAGTGAATGCAGGTGAGGCGTAGGCAACAATTGTGGTCCTCACCTTTTGATATTTGGTTATCTGAGCAAGCTTTGGTCTTTTGCAGTTCACTGTGTGGACTTTTTGGAATTCTAAAGGAAAGCTGAATGATGGATTGTGAGATAGAGATCATGTTTGATTTTTAGTACTTTCCTCTGGCACGTCCAGGTAAAATGTGGAGGGAACCATAAATGCGGATCTTGAGGCAGAAACAGGCATGGGCCAAATGCTGAGGAGATCACTGCATCTGTATTTTTTTGATTCCTGGTGAGCTTCTCTTGTACATTGGAATCATGCAGTGGGTTCGGAAGTTCCAAAGGAAAAACTATCCTCACCACAATGTGTAAGAATATCAAAGAAAAGAATAGTCAGGAAAAGAAACCCCAAAATGGCAGACTGCCCAGCAAAATATAGAGCAAAGTAAAATTAAAAATGTCAATCACAAAAAAATAGATTCTTCCAGCCGCTATCTCCCTTTAAACAACCCAGAGGTCAATGATCAGCCATGAACTGATTGAATGGCAGAGCAGGCTCAATGGGCTGAATGGCCTACGCCTGCTCTTATGTTCTCAGTTGAGCAGGCCAGCTCCCGGGACCATGGTGTGCCCATTGTGTCTGGGTTAGATGCACAAGGTACAAGGAGACCTGGCCAAGGCTGAAAGATTCAGCAGGGATCGGCTTCTAAATGGTTGGACTATTGAACTTTTAAGGAAGAAGAATAGCCAATAAATTTGCAGGCAAGTATCCTACTATTCCCCCATGTGGCTTGGTGTCCAATAATGCTCCCATGGTGCACTTAGGATGCTTTACAATGTTAAAGGCCACTGTTTAAAACACTTGTTTCTTTGTTTTTGTATTCACGGCCTCATTTATCTGGCAGCATTGGAAAAGCACGCACCCTTGGAACCGGACACACAACTGAGATTTTCCATCCTGCTCCCCAGTCACAGTGAGACAGGGACAGGTCCTCAGGAAATCTGAAAGGCCTTACACAGTTGTAGTCAGTTTTTACCCCTAGAGATTTGAAAACAAGTTTGAGAATTTGAAAATCAAGCTGTTGCTTGGCTGGGACCCAATGTAGGTCAACAAGCACAGGGGTAATAAGGGATTGGGACTTGCTGCGAGTTAAAACATGGGCAGCAGAATTTTGGATGACCTCAAGTTTACAGAGGTAGAATGTGGGAGACCAGCTGGGAGTGTGTCGGAATGGTCAAGTCTAGAGGTAACAAAGACATGAATAAGGGTTTCAGCAGCAGAAGAGCTGAGATGGGGTGAAGTCGGAGAAAGTTATGGAGGTGGAAATTAATGGTCTTAGTGATGACACGAATATGAGGTATGGAGTCATCTAGGGATTAAGTGTGACACCAAGATTGTGAACGGATTCGTTTAACCTCAGAGTGTTGTCAGGGAAAGGGATGGAGTCCGAAGCTAAGGAGCTTGGAGCAGAGGCCAAAAACGATGACTTCAGCCTTTCCAATAACCAATTGGAGGAACTTTCTGCTCATGCAATACTGGATGTCAAATAAGCAGTCTGATAATTTAGTGGAGGAGTCACGTGGTGAGGTAAAGCTGGGTGTCGTCAGCATGTGAAAACTATCACTGTGCTTTTGGATGACATCACCGAGGGGCAGCCTGTAGATGAGAAGTAGGAAGGGACCAAGATAGGCCCTTGGGGGACACGAGAGCTAGCAGTGAGGGAGCAGGAAGCAAAGCCATTGTAAGTGATACTCTGCTTACAGTTAGATAAGAACTAAACCGGGTGTGAGCAGTCCAACCCAGCTGGGCTATAGTGGGGAGGTGTTGGAGGAGAATGGTGTGGTCAACTGTGTCAAAGGCTGCAGACAGAGCGAGAAGGATGAGGAGGTGAATTTTACCTTTGTCACAGTCACATAGAATGTCATGTGTAACTTTGGTACGAGCTGTTTCCATACTGTGGCAGGAGCATAAACCTGATTAGAGGGATTTAAACATGGAGCTCCAGGAAAGATGGGCTTGAATTTGGGAGGTGACAGCATGTTCAAGGACTTTGGAGAGGAAAGGGAGGTGAAAGGTGGGATGAAGGTTTGCAAGGACCATGCGGTGAAGGATTGGTTCTCTGAGAAGGAGGGCGATGATGACAGATTGAAAGGAGAGAGACAACACCTAAAGGGAGAGAACTGTAAACTGTAAACTGTACGCTGTAGTGGCTAACAGGGGAGGGGAGGTTGTGTGGTTAGAAAAATAGGGTCAAGAGAACAAGAGGTAGGTCACATGGACAAGATGAGCTCAGAGAGGGCATGAGGGAAGATAACAGAGAAATTAGAGAAAGAAGCGAGTTCAGGGCACAGGCAGGGGAAAGCATTAAAGGAAGATTGGCCTAGCGGCAGAGAGGGATATGCCAGAGACAGCTGATTGGATTGCTTCAATCTCAGTGACATGAGCTCCTTGCATTTGTTGGAGGTGAGGGTGGAGGGGAGATGGGTTTAATAAGACAGTTTGCAGTGGAAAAAAAAAGCCGGGGATTACCTTTGCATTCCAGAATGATCCTGGAACATTGAGCAGTTTTAGCAGGCGAAAGCAGGATGCGATCATGTTTCAAGTGCTCCAGCCAAATCTAGTGATGGATGGCTAAGTCAGCTGTCAGATATATCCTTTCAAATTTGGGCCCCTTGGATTTAAGGGATTGGAGATGAGGGCTGTACCTGCAAATCATAGTATGTGTGGAACTTTGCAGGATTGGTCGTGATAGATCAATAAGCCCTACCTACCATCACTGAAAGCTAAGAAGCTGGTGAGATCCAAGATTTCACTCAAAGACCGGGTGATCTGCATAAACCAGCATTCCTTAAAAAACTCAGGATGGATTCATTGTAGTCGAACATCTAAATATTCACAAGGCAGATAAAATCAAGAAAGTCATCCATCCCGCCTCAGCTCAACCACTCAGTGAGATACTACAGTTTCCAACATCCTAATGCAACCTTCAACCCCTTTAGTTCAAATTTCTCCCGGCCATCCTTCTACTTTCCACTGTGTAAACTTGAGTTCGTCCAAAACTCCACTGTCTGTATGTGACTTGCATCAAGACCCGTTCACCCATTGTGCTCGCTGGCCCACATTGGCTCCTGGTCCGGCAAAGCCTGGATTTTATAATTCTCCCTGCTGTTTCCAAATCTCTCTATGGCCCACCCTCCCTATCTGTGTAATCTCCTCCAGCTCCACAAACCTCTGAGATATCTGCGCTTCTCTGATTCTGACCTCTTGTACATCTCCAATTTTCTCCACCGTTGGCAGCCATTCTTTCAATGCCTGTGGCCGAAATTCTGGAACTTCCTCCTTAAACCTCTCCACCTCTCTGCCTCTTCTTTAGGACACTCCTTGCAACCTAGCCTTTTGACTAAGCTTTTGCTTTTCTACCCTCGTAGCTTCTTTTGTGGCTTGGCGTCAATGTTTTTTTGATGACGCTCTTGTTAAGTACCTCGGAACCTCTTACTATCTTAAAAGTGCTATTTAAATACAAGTTACTGTTGCTGTTGTTCCAGGGAATTTTCCGCTTCACCACCCAACCATTTTGACTGATGGAAACAAAAATCAGCAGAGATATAAGCCAGGCTGCTGATTTGTGGTCACCTGTTTCACATTAATGCACAATGTCAAAATGTCCTCCTTTGACTGAAGATGTTCCCGACATTGGTTACTAGTTTGAACCTATCCCCTGGTTCTGCTATCACATCTGACATGATTTAATATTCCAAAGTTTACTATTTTATATAGTTGTGTCAAATCAACACTCAGTTACTGCATCTTGAGATTAAGCTGTTCAAGTTTTTCCCAAAGCCTGGTCTTAGCTCTGGCACATTTTTTGTTGAGTGAGCAGTGGTGTGAGTTATAAAAACATCTACTGCTCTAGAAATCAGGCCCTGGGTCATTTTAACACTCGGTGCCTCTTTGAATTTCTGCCGGCTGATCTACCGCCTGTTCGGGAAGTAGCCCAAATCAGGTAGCCAATAGGTGGTAGGATCAGTTGCTGGGATATCCAGTGGGTCTTACACTTGGGATGGGACAAATACACAGCGGGAGTAGCCTAAGCTTTCCTTCTTCTCCTGGCGCCACAAATTTAAAATAAATCATCTTGTATGGTCTTCGGGCCTCAAATCTCTTCCTCATTCTCTTCAACTGGTAGCAGTTGGCTGTCCACGACATCATCAAGACATGCCTATGTAAAGAAGGACCCCGTTGGCTTTGGGCAGGTGTCTTTACCGCCTGCTTAGCCGAGCAGATTAAATTGGAAACTATCTCCACGATGAGTAAGTATTACATCCACCTGCTGTCCCCGACTACCCAACAACCTGCCCCACCCTCCCCCAACATGTCCCCATCCCATCCACCAAATCATCTGCATTAGTGGCCTCAAAATAGGGCTGATAGCTTTATTGCCCCATTAACATGGGCAAAAAGTTTGTTGACATTTTGAAAGGGCTCTACTATGCACACTGTGACCATTTCCACAGGCGACAGAGCTGAAGAGATCCAGCCAGGTTAAGGTTGTAATTTTTTTTGGAATAATTGGGACATCTGTCACCCTAGAACTCGGTGAAAATGATCACCAGCTGCACTTAGCCAATTGCCAGCCAAGGCCTCAATCCAACAAGCTGCAGCTTGACGACCTGATACTAATGAGGCCAATGCCTCAAAATGGCAGTTGTCCCTTCATTGATAATTGACCTAAAGCAAAATTGACCCCCCAAGGTGTGCTCTGATGGCAGTGCCTTGCTCTTTGAACATCTGAGTCTTCCTGTCCTATTCTGTTTGATCCAACCCCAGTAATGGCAGGGGGCAGGCGGTAATTCTAAACTTGATTGGTGAAAATGAAATCAAATACTTTCTAAGTACAGGTGTGCTCTGTTAAAATCGGGCCAGTTGTACAGAAATGACCAGCAATTAGATTGGTATGATTAATGATGTGAGCCACCTTTGTAGTGAGAAAACTGTTGACTCACTCAACATGTGCATTTGTACTGGGATTGCTCCTTGAGTTTATGCTGGTAACAGGCTTGGAAGATGCAATGTCATTGACCCCTTCGGATATATATTTCGACATTGATGAGATGACAACTGTTCTAAGTTTACTTGAGGCTGTGCCAGCATGGGTTACTGAAGAATTGACAGCCTGCTCTGCCAGCAGCCATAGAGGCAAAAGGAAGTTAAAAGGAGAGGGAAAAAGGGGAGAGGGGGAATGATTCATTTTCCGCATGTCAATTATATATAGAAGCATAGAATGATATAGCACAGGAGGCTATTTGGTCCATCGTGCATGTGCTGGTTTTGTGTTAGAACTATCCAGTTAGTCCTTGTTCTTGTCCCACAGCCCTGCAACCTTTTCCCTTCCTTCAAAGAGTTGTTGAGAAAGGGGAGATGGTGGCTTAGTGGTAAAATC
Organism: Carcharodon carcharias; assembly: GCF_017639515.1. NCBI lineage: Eukaryota > Metazoa > Chordata > Chondrichthyes > Lamniformes > Lamnidae > Carcharodon > Carcharodon carcharias. The sequence goes on along the minus strand of NC_054472.1, from coordinate 19,826,245 downwards.
ACTTGACTGGTCATTTAGAGACCCAGACTAATCCCCTGAGGGCATGGGTTCAAATCCCACCCATGGCAGGTGGTGGAACTTAAATGCAGTTGCTTAAAAAAAAGTCTAGAATTGGAAGTTAGTTTCAGGTCATCATTATTAAGACTATCTTTGGTTGTTGTACAAACCTATCTGGTATACTTATGCCCTTTAGGGAAGGAAATGTCCAGCCTACATGTGACTCCAGACACACACCAATGTGTTTGACTCTTAACTACCCTCTGAAATGACCTCAGTTCCAGGGCAACAAATCCTGGCAATGCTCACATCCCATGAAAGAATAAAAAGGGAGTTATACAAATTGCCTTTTGAAAGTTAATTAATCTGCTGGGAAAGAGGAGGGCTGAAGGGATCTGCTCCTCCTTGTCCACAAGGAAACTCAAAACTAAATGCTCATAATGGAGCCTGAGCTTTGCCAGAGTGGCAATCTGTGTGGGATTGCTACTCCAGTCCCAGGATTCCCCCTTTATTTTTTTCGATTCTATCTTGCCCAACTTTCCAACTCAGGTTGGGCAGTGCAGTATGTCCTCGGAGCTTAGCGTCAAGTGCAGCTGAGTTGAAGGGAAGGAAGCCACCTCCCATTTTTTAGGGCACTAGCTGCCATTTACCAGGTAAGTTAAAAGTCCATTGAAGTTTAAGGGTCCCTGACAGGCCAGATAAATGTCTAAGGTAAGTGAATCAGATTTGGGGTATTGGAGGTTAGTGTTGTCAGTAGTCGGGGTTGGAGGTGGGATGGTGATTGGATGAGGGGTATTGGAAGCTGGGAGGGGTGGTTGGAAATCGTGGGTCGAAGGTTGAGTGATGGGGGATCAGAGGCAGGAGGTCAGGGGAGGTCATGGGCGGGGGTCAGAGATCAGGGAGTCGGATATCAGGGGGTCGGATGTCAGTGTAGAGGTCAGGAAGTCAGACAGCAGTGGGGTGTTGGAGGCAGGGGGTTGGTCGGAGGTCAAAGGGTGGGAGTTTGGGGGAAGAAGGCCGTTGGAGAAGTGGGGATGTTGGGTGGCTTGGAAGTCAGAGGGTTGGAGCTGGGGACTGCTGGTTGGAAGTCAGGGCAGTCGGATATTGGGGAAAGGGTTTGAAGGAGTCTATCGGAGGTCGGGGGTTAGTCGGTGGGGTTGGAGGTCAGGGGTTCCAGTCGGACCTTGGGTCAGGTCAGGTCAGGCCTTGGGAAGGGGGGGGGGTTGAGCTGGGTCAGGTTGGGCCTGCGGGGGGTGGGTGGAGGTGAGAGTCAGGCCAGGCAGGACAGGGGGAAGAGACTGTTTCTCAAGTGTCAGTGCAACTTGATGGGCCGAAGGGCCTCTTCTGCACTGTGTGGTTCTTTGATTCTGTGAAATGGGGGAATCCTGTGGGTTAGGGTGTTCCTATCAGGTGTTTTAGTCCCTTGGGGGTGGGGGAGTCCTGTGAGGGGGGTTAGCCTGGGGGCGGCAGGGGTGGGGGGGGGCAGGTGCTGAGGGAGACACCGGGTGCGGGGGGCATTGTCAGGGGTGTCAGGAGGTGGGGGAGTCCCGTTGGGGGGAATGGTCAGGGGAGTCCCCTGGGTCTGTCCAATAGTTACACAGAAGTTAGAAGTAATTCTAACTTTTTCTGTGTAACTATTGGTGTAACTCAGTCGGAACCATCCAAAATTTACAACCTAAGTCACATTTTCAGATGGTTCCCAGTGCAGGGCGATTTCCCAGGGGAAGTTTGCACGTCTGGGCAATTGCCGTGCAAACCTTACCTGTGAACCTCCGAAGGGGATTCCCCAGCGCATCTTTGGGGTATCCCAACCAATATGGCACTCGGAAATTATAGCCCAAACACTAATTATATTGAGCTGGCTATTGTTCCCAGGAGATTTGGCCTGGTGTGAAAACCAGCAGAGCTAGTTCTCAGGTTAACATAGCCGATGGCTTAATTTGAGCCCTCTCTGCATATTTAAGATGACCCCGCTGGCTTCGGCTGAGTTCGAGATTTAAAATTGTTCTGGGTCAGATCAGGGCAGGAGCGGTAAAGGCCTTTTTAACTGCCCACCAGGCCAGTGGGATTTGGGTGTGGTGGGGGCTCGGGTTAAAATTATCCCCCCTACCCCTGACCCCCACCCAACACCAATGTCCATAAGATACGCTCTTGGCCCATAAATGTAAATGTAAAACATGAACCGTGCAGCGTGTCTAGCTGTCATGAACCCCTAGCACCAGAAGACACTGTCTTGTAGCCTAGGTTATCTATTTGTGGGACATCCTGAAATGGCCTTCCCCTCACAGCCTGCTATGTGTGTGTGTGTGTGTGTGTGTGTGTGTGTGTGTGTGTGTGTGTGTGTGTGTTGCCAAGCAACATCGCACACCCATCTTAACTTGATCCCTCTTGCATGCCAGGGAACTCTGAGCCTAACCGATGAAATAACTGGCATTGATGTACAGCATAACTATGTAGCGGCTGTTGGTCATGTTTCCTGATAAGGCACCACTCTTAAGCACATTTTTAACACACTCAGTTTTACACATGGATGTTACAAGGACTTTGCTCTAAACTGTCTGTTCACGTGCAGCCACAAATGGTATGGTTAATTCTCAATTTACAGATAGCGACCACATTTAATTTTCAAGTGGGGATGGAGGAAGTCATTATTAGGATTTTATAGCTTTCATAAAATGCTTAGAGATCTGGTATAAGATAGTAGTTACATCTGATTCTAAGATGTCCTGTAATGTTTGTTCTAAATAAAAATCCAGTAGCATTCTGCCGAAGGATACTTGGAATTCAGTGGGGCAATTTTAATTTAGCCTGCCATTGGTCAATCCGATGGGGTAGATTGCAACGTTGAACACCCCAGCATATTGCGCTCTCCATTGAAGTCAGTTCCACCCCATCTCATGCATTTCCCACCTGGGGAACTTCGGTTAGTTATTATTGTATTGTTGTAAAAACCCATCTGGCTCACCAATGTCCTTTACATAAGGAAATCTGCTGTCCTTACCTTTTTTTCAAACTCGTTCATGGGATGTGAGCGTTGCTGGTTAGGCCAGCATTTTATTGCCCATCACAAATTACCCTTGTTCAGAGGATATTTTTATGAGTCAACCTCATTGCTGTGGGCCTGGAGTCACATGTAAGCCAGGCCAGGTGAGAACAGCAGATTTTTACAACAATTGACAATAGTTTCATAGTCATCATCATACTTTTAATTCCAGATATTTATTAAATTCAAATCCCACCATTGGCCATGGTGGAATTCAAGCCCAGGTCTCCAGAGCGTTACCAGTCCAGTGACAACCCACTACGCTGCCGCCTCCCCGGACCCACAGTAAAGTGGTTGACCCTTAACCGCCCTCTAAAATGGCCTAGCAAGGCACTCAGTTCAAGGGCAATTAGGGATGGGCAACAAATGCTGGCCTTGCCAGCGCCGCCCACATCCCATGAAACAAAATTTTAAAAAACTCTCAGTGTCCCTCTTTAAATATTCTGTCAAGCTATTGCATAGAAATTACAACATGAAAACATGGTTTAAAGAGGCAGATTGCCAGGAGAGTTGGGGTGGATTTCCTTGACAACTAAACATTAAACATTTTGGACTTGTCTCTTATTATCAGAGGGTTTGTGTGCAGACCACAAGTGGCGGCATGTGGAGACAGAAGAGATGGATAAAATTTGGGTGCTTATTTATTCCAGTTTTCTAACTACTGCAAACTTTTGCAATGTCAGGATATGTGGACTCAGAGGGGGTGTCTGGGTGCTGTTCGATGGGTGCCAGGCTGTTAGCGTCCCATCATGCCTTTATTTACTCATTACTGTGTTTCGGCAGGTGCTGGACTGTTGAGGGCAGTAGGTAGTAGGGGCTGGTCTCACAGCCTTGTCTGAACCTGCCCTCACATTATGTTCACGCATATTCACTTCTCAGCATGGGATCTCTGCTGGATTTTCGTCTTCCAGTCCTGGGGAATCTGTAAGAGTTTGGGCACCCATGCTCTGTACTCTGGCAAGGGCCGCCTGCGAGAAGGGAGAATTAACAAAATAAATTTTATGGAGATCTGTTTTGTGGGGCCATTGCTGAGTTTGTGTTGTGCAAGGATTTTCGCATTGTGGAAAGATCTAGGCTCTCATTACAATGGCCAGAACTTTCCGGCTGACGTGGGAATGGCGTAGCCTGTATGTCAGGGTGTAAAATGATACGTGCTGATGTCGCGCAAGCGTGCCAACATCAGCGCGCGCCATTGTGATATTTCGGTGGGCGGGTGCAATCAGTTTGCCCGCCATTAATTGAAGGGCTCGTTAAGCCCCTTAACTTGCCAATTGTGTACGATTGATTTTTAGGGGTGCGTGCGAACTTCAGGTCGGCGCTCAGGCCCAACAGGAAGGCGGGTAGGAGATTATTTAAGAAAACTTTTGCAATGTCGGGATATGTGGACTCAGAGGGGTTGTTCGTGTTTTACACGAAGTTATAATTGATGAAAGTGTTCAAAACTTGCTTGTGTGATTGTTAGTAGTTCTCTTCGATTTCCAAGAGGTTTTTGTGTAAAGTGAAACCAGTCTGCAGACAGTGATCTTTTTCGGCCTTGCAGCTTTTCGGAGGCCTCCATTTAGCCTGGGGATATAGGTTCTGACCTCGCCACTGGAGGCAGCTCCCATGAGGAGGAAGGGAAGGATAGAATAAGGAGGAGGCCAGGACTGGACAATCAGCCCCCAGGGGAGCCACCTTTTGTGTCCAGGTGCAGGCACAAGGGGCACAGGGCCAAGAGGTTGTCCAAGGCAGAAGGGGCCACAGACAACGCCACTATCCTGCTGCCAGGGTTTACAGGCGGTGAAGCAGCTACCTCAATATGACTGAGGGCAGTGCCGAAGGAGGCTCCGACTCTCAAGGGAGACAGTCAACTATATCTGTTAGATGACTGGGCCTGAGATCTCCCCTAACTGTGTGGGTGGACACCCCATGCCAGCGGCTCTGAAGCTCACAGTTGCCCTCAACTTCTATGCCTCTGGCTCCTTCCAGGGCTCGGTGGGTGATCTTTGCAGTGTCTCCCAATCAGCTGTCCACACTTGTGTCAAGCAGGTTACAGACGCTCTGTTCAGACGTGCATTGACTTTCATCCACTACCATTGGGAGACACAGTGAGTCAGAGGCTTTGCGGCCATTGCTGGCTTCCCCTGTGTCCAGGGTGGTATAGACTGTACACATGTGGCCAGCAAGGTGCCAGCAGGAGAACCCGGTGCCTTCATCAACAGGAAGGGCTTCCACTCCATGAACATGCAGATAGTGTGTGATCACAGGATGCTGATTCTACAAGTCTGTGCAAGGTACCCAGGCAGCTTCCACGATGCCTACATCCTCAGACACTCCCAGATGCTGGGGCTCTTCAGTGCTCTGGCTCGGCTGGATGGAGGGCTGCTGGGTGACAAGGGCTATCCCCTCAGAAGGTGGCTCATGATGCCTCTCCGCCATCCAAGAACAGAAGCTGAGCAGCGGTACAATAGGAGCCCCGGCTCCACAAGGGCTGTGGTGGAGAGAACCATCGGTCTTCTCAAGATGCGCTTCTATTGCCTGGACCGCTCAAAGGGCGCACTCCAGTATCCCCCAGATCGCGCCTCTCTGATAGTGGTAGCAGGCTGCACTCTGCACAATCTTGCGCTGGAAGGGGGGGATGTAGTTGACAATGAAGACCTTGACGCCCTGGATGAGGCTGCACATGATGAATCCAGCAGTCCCTCAGAGGATGAGGAAGCACAGGGCGATGATGAGGGGCAGCATGCCAACCCGCTACTACACCAAGGAGGCAGGGACACCCGGGACACTTTAATCCAAAGAACCTTCAGCTGGCTCCACAAACATGGATCAGCAGGACCAGCATTGCCTGGAACTTCCACATGTGGCACTTAACTGCTACATCTTCCACCTCATCAGCTGCAAATAAGGCCTTAGTACAGAAACATCAATCTCCACTCCAACACTCATGATAATTATATGAAAATGAAAAAAGCACCACAATGAAAAGACGCTCAGCCATGGTAACAAAGGTGGACATTATTTTGTCCACAATTAAAGCCCACATGATTATTCGACAATGTTACAAAAAGGGGTCCCTATTCTAAGGCCAACACAAAATCACCAGTGATATTCCCGGGGAGTGCCTAAGGTGCGTTATGCTTACGTTTGCGGGTGCTACGTCTAGGTGCCGCCCCATCGCTCGGAGTGGCTTGAGAGACAGCCTGCTGACTCTGGTGTCCTATTGGGCTCGATGACCTTGGCGGGCGTCCTCTGGCCCGTGGAGCCTGTGATGGCCCCGCCTGGGAGGGAGTGGCCAGTTCCAGAACTGGCACCTCCCCAGTTGTCGCAGCCTCAGTGGAAGAAACATTGACTGGCAGAGGGACGGAGGAGCTGCTGCCCTCATCCGGAGCGCCCTGAGAGGAGATCGCAGCAACGGCAGGCAAATGCTGCACTGACATGAGGTCCAAATCTACCTCCCTGCTCATCACAGATGCATGGGCACCGAGTTCCCAACATCTCCCACAATGGAAAACACCACCTTTGGCCAGAACTGCTGTGAGGGCTTGCAGGTCAGAGAGTAACCCAATCATATTTTGATCCATTTGGTGGAAGCCCCTTTCTATGAGAGTCGCCAATCTCTCATTGAAGGAATCCTGATGCTCTGCCCTGAGGGCAGATTCTTCATGTGCACTCTGCCTAGACTCCTCCATCGCAGAGAGCAACTGAACCATTCCCTTATGCAACCCTGCCGGATGCAAACGCACTTCCTGCTGCCTTTCCTGCAGCTGCTGTAATGGGGACAACTCCAGAGGCACGTCATTAGTGCTGGACTCAGCATGTGCCTTGTCCCCTGCAGCCCTCCGGCTGCTGGAGCCACCGGCATTCTCTGCCCCTACCATCTCCTCCAGTGATCGTGGTGTGCCCTCTCCACTGTGACCCGGGACATTAGCCGACGGTAAAGTCCCCAGCGAGGTGTGTGTGTCTGCGCTGGTGCCTGGTTGGCTGAAATGATGTGCCGCAAGTTGCACTTGTTGGCCCTCGGGTGTGGAGGGGGGGCCGCGGGGTCAAGGTGCGGGTCGCTCTGTTGGTGATACTGAAATTAACAAGGATGGTGCATCAGTTAGCGTACATTCAGTTCAACCTTTCATCCTTTTCCCGCCGCCCCCCCCCGGCCTCATAAGTAGTTCACCCTTCAAGACCCTTAAAAGAAGAACATTGGTGAGGTCCAAATGAGTCAAGACGGGCCCCAAGTACTAAATGCACATGCAGACAGGCTGGTTAGACGGCGTCATGAATGGCACATGGCTTGTAAAGAACCAGAGGGGTGGGGAGAGTGCAGAGGTGCCTGACCTGGATGCATTGTGGCCTGGATAGTTGTGGGGCTGAAGAAATATCGCAAACAGTAGCGACATTTGCCGTCGATCACAGGAGATTGAGAAGTCACATTATTGGCCTTCATTCCGTAAGGAGGGGCGTAGACCGGGTGGGCAGAAGGCAACATTTCCCCTTGGCGCAGGGATGAGTAACGTGGTGGCATTCATCTAAGTTGAGTGCCACGATGTTCACAGCTGAGCTGCTGAGGACCTTTTGGACAGAGTAATGTGGGGCGCACTGGCTGAAAGGGTGCTGGAGTTCCCAAACCCCCTCAAGTGAAATAAGTCTTTGGCTGTGCAGCAGCGATCCAATGGCATGTTAGACCATGGTGATAGTGGTCACAAATGGGATAAGGTGACTTTGGAAGATGGTGGAGACACAATTCCTCAAGGGGATGAGGGTCCCTTCTGTATGAGCCACATGTCAGAGTATCTCAGTCTGTGAATGAGTATTGTTTCAGCATTAACGATTGCAGCAACCATCAGTGGTTTGGATGACGTGCAGACAGAGTGGATGGGACTGTGGACCTCAAATACCTGCCCGCCAGACCCCCGCCTCGCCACCCCCAGCCGCCCAGGCCTCCTGACTGCTGCCCAGCTCCATGGCCTGCTCCTCGAATGGGGTGAGGTGCTGCAGGAGGGTGCACCCACCTCCAGTCCTCTGGCGCTTCTGGGCATTATGGTTACTTTTTGCCTGCAAAACAGAGAAGAGGATTTATTGGGGCTGCTCGCTCATGTAGTCTGCACGCACACTCTGCAACCCAATCATAGTGGCCCATCTGAGGCCTCTAGCAGCTCCTGTCCACACTACTGGTGATCAGTCCCCAGAAGATAGCATGGCTGGTCCCAACCCCCTCCCCCAACGGCCACCTTAGACACATTCAGTGTCCATCACTTTGAATAACACACGGGTCCTAGCGCCCCATGGAAAGGAGGATCAAATAGGTGCGGCACCGATGCCAGCAGATGGGACTTGCCCAAAAAACCTTGAGGCTCCCCTTGGACCATCTCATCACCATCAATATGACGTGTGTTGGAGTTCTGAATATGTGCCGTGTGGCCTCCCCTGCAGGTTGCCCCCAAATTACTCAAATGCAACAGAAACCAACATATGCTGCGCAGAAAGCCCTTCTTCTCCTCAACCACTAAGGCTGGTGTAAGCATGGTCAGTACCCATTTGCCCTCCCAGCATGCAACAGATGCCCTATGCAGTAACGACAGCAAGACATGGTTGGGGGGGTGGTGGCGGGTGGCAGGAGCAAAGGCTAAGGCTGCCTCAAATAGCCCAGACAGACATGGTACTCACCCGTCCGGAGCGCAGCAAATCATTGAAGCATTTTCGGCACTGTGCGCCAGTGCGTCTGACATCATCGTGAGCACTTACAGCCTCGCCCACCTCCTCCCTCGCCTGGCTGGTAACATGGGGGGGACCCTCCTCCTCCCATCCTCAGGATACAGAACATCACGTCGCTGGCCCACCTCTTCCAGGAGGACAGCAAGGCATGCTTACAAGAATCTGGGTGCACCAGTGGCCCCCCGCTGTCCTCTCCCGCAGCCTGTACCCCCCCTCCTCCTCCTCCGCCTCCTCTTCCTCCTCCTCCTCCTCCTCCTTTGCCCTCCTTGGAGCATTTCTACCTCTCTGAGTGGCCATGGCGCACTGCCTCAAGCAGGCTGCCTGGCTACTCTTTATGCAGGCTGATGTTCTCCACGGGAGTCGCTTTCCCACGGGGTGGGCCTTAATTGGCCCGCCCGGGGAAAATGGCGGCGTGGCCCGTTTCTCCAGCGGCAAGCGACCACCCGCCCCCCGCCCCCCCGCCAAGTGAGTTGGGCCCGCCTGACTGACGAATGTAAAATTCTGCCCAATGTTACAGTTAGGAGGTAGTGAAGCCATTTCACCCTATGTGCCACATTCCAAAACCTTTGATGTTGTTGATCGAGGGAGGGATATCGACCAAGACACTTTAGAGCATCCTGCTCTTCTCAAATAGTGTCATTGACATTCAATATCCCTACCTGAGCAGGCAGCCGGGTAGGGCTGAACCCTCACCTGAGAAGCAACAACTCAACAATACAATAAAATGGGGGGGAAAAAAACCCCCCCAGCCCTCAGCGTGAGACGAGCCCTTTTTCCCTTGCGATGTTTTGGGCCCACCGCGCTCCACTTGAATTTTTCTGGGCAGGCTTTTCAGGTCGTCGGGCCGGAGCGGCAGGCGGGACTGGGAGCGGCCGGGAAACGATCCTCCGCCCACGATTGGCCCTCGACCGCGATTTCACGCCAATTGACGGACAGCCGGTGTGAAAGGCATGCTGAGACTCTCAGCGCTGCCGGTGTGGGGGGGGTGGGGGGGTGGTGCGGGAGGAGGGCAGGCGCCGAAGTCAGTGCGGGCGCGGTGGGGGGGGGGGAGCACGGAATGAAAGCTCCCAGTAGGCAGAGAGCCATCTCAGGGAGCTGAAGAATTTAACATCACCAAGTAAAGATGAGGAAAGTCTGAAAAACATAATCCCCACATAGGACCCACTCGCATTCACATATACATAATAAAATTTATGTCAAAATTTTTTTAAAAATTAATGTCGGAAACCTCATCCCACCCGTGGATGAGGTTCCTCAGAAATGCAAAGGCTGTCTGGCCGATTTGCCCGTCTGCCAACTGTAACGTTGGACGGGCAGTGAAAATCCCTGTTAATTAACGAATGAATGGCCTTAACAGGCATCTTAATTGCCGACTCTTGTGTGCGCGCACCGAACGAAATATCACGCGAGTGCGCAATGACATTGGGACTTTCACACTCGAGAGTGTCGGGCGTGCGCCCACATGCCAAGCGGAAAATTCTGCCCCCTGTTTTACTTTAATTTGTGATGTATTTGCAGTCTGCTTAATGCTTTTCCCATTGGATCATAGCGCCATAGAGAATCATAGAATAGTGCAGCACAGAGGGAGGCCATTTGGCCCATCGAGCCTGCATTGTCTCCTTCAAAATACAATCCCAGATCCCTGCAATTTTTAGCCTCCAAGCCCTAGCTACTATTAAGTCGTTATCCACCACCCTATCAGGCAGCACATTCCAAATCCTAACCACTTACTGTGTTAGAAAAATGTTTTTCCTCATTCAGGACTGTTTCTGTCTACATTTTTCTCTTTCTTTATTTCTCCTGCTTTCGTTGTACCTGGACCAAAAAAATGCCATGTCATGTGCATCACCAACAAAAGAGATCCACTAACAAATAGCTTTAAGTTCTGTAAGCAAATTCTCCAACAGGTTGGTACGCGACCATACCCTGGGGGTTCATCTCATAAAACATCTTCAACGGGGATTCCACATTCAGCCGATAACATCCAAAGCAAACAGGATTCTTGGTTTTCTGAAGAGGAAGCTTTAGCATTGTGTCCCGTCCAGAAGTTGGAAGGAAAGCATATATACCTGCGTCAACCTAGCTACTTTATAAAATTATTATTTTATTTTAAAAATGGACAAAGGCTTTACCCTGACAGGCCTGACTAGCCATGACTCATACCAGAAGAATTCTAACGTTCAGAAGCCAGCAGAGACCTACCTCATTACCTTTAAAGAGGCACTAATGCCTCCTGTGACTGCAGAAAATCAAATTCCAAAGAAATACACCTACACCCTTTACGTTTCTAAGGCAGAGCTGGCCAACGGAGATGGTACATCTTCAAGGACCAAAGGGACCTTGACTCCTCTGTTAAACCTCTCAAGGCTCTAGAACCAGAAAAAATACATCCTTTGTCCAACACCCAGAAAAAGAAGTGGGAGGTATGTCACATGACCCCTTCCCCCAAGCTGCTGGAACCTATAATATTGCCATGTGGATACAGGCAACCTACCATTTTACCATCTAACAGGTAGCAGCAGAGAGAGCCTTGTCCAGGTGCATTGCCTGGCCCTCATCTACACTGTGTACTGCTGGAATATCAGAACTCCTATATTGGTGTCTATAAGACTCATTCATTTCTACGTGCCTTCTTCCATTGGTGAATTCACCATTTCTGGGAAGGCAGATCACCCTGCAATAGTTTCAGCCTGCTAACCTCTGCAGGAATACACCACTGGACTTTTGATTCTGGATTCTGGACTCATGTGAAAACAGAACTCTTATTTTTATCGTAATCTTGCCCTGTGCCCCTTTCTTTCTCGTATCCCTCTTTTATTGTATAAGTGCAAAAAAGGGGCGGATGTTGTGAAATCTCTTCCCACATTTGAGTGTGTGTAAAATAAACCAACCTTCTTATTTTACCTTATTTTGAGTTTGCTGTGGGGTTACTAACAGAGGATTGGATCTTTCCAAGCTTAAAGGTTGGGGAAACTACGCCTCCACTTATAAGGAGGGGGGAAATCAGAAATCAAAAGTGTCCTTCTGTTTATGGGCAGGTAGTGAGAGGAGAAATCCCCCTTCTGTCTGTAACAATTGCAACAAAAATGCGGGAGCTGTAGCCTAACAAACGTTTATTTGCCCAATCCTGGAGCATGCAAGTTATGTGTGCAATCCTTACATGGCAAGACGTAGAAATAAGAATGATGCAATTCAGAGATGTGGTGCACGATTCCGCACGAGTCAGCTTGGGAAATTCAGCATTGTCGCATCCTGGATCAAAGGTTTGGAATGGGAATCACTATAGCAAACGGTGGTGGGTGGGGTGTGGGGGAGGAGGTGTGGTGGAGAAAAATAAGCTGTCCATGTTCCATAAGATATGGAATGGACAGGTGGGAATTGACTGAAACAAGAACTTGGTGCCTTCCGGCAATGACAAAACACACGGTAGCCATCCACACAAACTACAAAGACCATTGGTTCCCAAGACAGAGTATCAACAATCTTTCTTCTTGAGGACAATCCTACAGTGGAACAATTACGCTGTCAAAGGAACCAGTCACAGGCCCATCACCTAAAATCTTCAAGCCCCATCTTTAGATTATTTCAATTTATAAGCTTTCCTTATCAGGACAACCATCTCAGCAGGTCATGCCTGGTTTAGCTAGCACTACTCATAGCCGGGGGGGAGGGGGTTGGGGGCTGGGGTGGGGGGTGGGGGGAGCGGACATGGGGTCAGCGGTTTAAAACAGCCAAAACTTACAACCCTTCCTGTAGAGCCACAACATTGCCATCCTGCTCCTGGCCGACTCAGGCCTGCAGTACCACTCAAATCACTCGACTGAGACTCCCAGGATCAGTCTCCCTCAGGCTATCCAAGAAATAAAGGACAAAAAGCATCCCTTAAGGGACACGGACCAGTCAAAATCAGGGGCCACCTCTTAAAATACCGGACACTTAGTTACCTGGTTTCCCCGTTGCCCATATCGCTTGATTCCCAGAGGCCAAGGATCTGCCTATCCCAGCCTTAAATGCATTCAACAGTGGAGTTTCCACAGGCCTCTGGAGTAGAGAATTCCAAAGATTCACAACCATTTGAGTTTTTTTTTTAAATTATTCATTTATGTAACGTGGGTGTCACTGGCTAGGCCAGCATTTATTACCCATCCCTAGTTGCCAGGGCGTTTAAGAGTCACATGTAGGCCAGAAGATTTCCTTCCCTAAAGGACATTAGTGAATTGACAATGATTTCACTGTCATCATTAGACTTTTAATCCCAGATTTTTATTGCCATGGAAGGATTCAAACCCAGGTCCCCGGAGCTTTACCCTGGGTCTCTGGATTACGAATCCAGCAACAGTACCACTACGCCATCACCTCCCCACAAAGTGCCTGCTTCTCAGCTCAGCCCTAAATGATCAGTCCTAATTCTGATTCTGTGTCACCATGTTTTAAATTCGCCAACCAGCAGGAACAATCTCTGAGCTTCTACCCTATCAAGCCTCCTTCAGAATCTTGCTCAGCTAGCCTCAACAGTGCACTCAACGCAACACCTGCAAAAGCAATGGGCAGAATTTGACACTGGCGGGGTTTTACAGTCCCATCGGAGTTAACGGGCTTATGAATGGCTCGTCGCATTTTGCAGCCCTGACCCTGCTGCAACAGGGCTGTAAATTTCCACCCAATCTCTCAGCTGCTACCCTACCAAGCCTCTTCGGGATCTTGCTCAGCTAGCCTCTATTTAACAGTTTGCAGTGCGCTCAGCACATTAACACCCTCTTTATGATTGGTGGATCTGCTGAGTCTCCTCCGTTTACTTGCCACCATTTCTCGCTATTTTTCCACCCTTACAAAACTGTCTCTCACAAAGGAATCACACTAAAATGACCTATTCTGTCATTTCCCTTGTGCATCTTCCATACTTTCTATTTAATGCCCAACACTACAGTACACCCCCGCTGACTGCACAGAAGTATCAACCTAAATAATATATTCCAATCTGTCGGATAGAATGAACTCATTGAACCGTACAAGTGTACAGCACAGAGAGAGAAAGAGAGGCCTCTTGGCCAGCTACACCTGGACTGTCTCTTTGCTGGGTCAATCCCAAACTAATCTCCTTGTCCACTTCTCACCACAACTCAATATCTGCCTCCACTTCAATTATTTATCCAGTTTCCCTTGAACAGATGCAATAGTGCCAACTTCAAGCAGACTCTGTGGCAAAGCATTCCACACACCAGCAATCCTCTGCATATAAAAACCACAATCTCCTAACTTAGAGACAAGAGTCTTACCAGCAGAGCCAAGTTGTCAGTTAATACACCAGTGTCAGCTGTTGCCAACAATAACTCGAACTTTACAAAATGGGTGAATTTAAGACAGGGAATGCATTCCTTGGTCTTTGTATTTGATTGGTACTTATAGGGAAATTGCAAAAAGATAGGATTTTTTTTTTAACTGGGTCGCTGTTTAAAAATAAGGGTTCGGCCATTTAAGACAGAGATGAGGAGAAATTTTTTTCCTCAGAGAAGATAGTGAGTTTTTGGAACTCTTGTCCTCAAAAGAAGCAGAGTCTTTGAATATTTTTAAGGCAGAACTAGATAGATTCTTGATAAGCAAGGGGATGAAAGGATATAGGTGGTAGGTGGGAATGTGGAGTTGAAATTACAATCAGAGCAGCCATGATCTTATTGAATGGCGGAGCAGGCTTGAGGGGCTGAGTGGCCTACTCCTGCTCTTATTTCATATGTTCGCATGAATGAATCAAGTTAAAACATAATAACTCATCTGATCTGCTTTTAGAGCAATTGATCAACAATTGTAATGCCTGTATGTCCTTGATTATCCAGTAGATACACACGCCCAACCCCAATTTGCCCCTTTGTTAACCCCTTCCTGGAATGCAGTCAACCTGGGAATTTACGGAGCAGTGACACTTCCGTTCAGGTTTTGTACACCATTTACAATAAGCTCTAGAATTACAGTGATCGAATCAAATACTTCCTTTTGATGCGGCTTGCCAGAACCTGATTGATTTAAATGTAATATTATAAAGCGGAACTGATGCATGCCAAATATAATTTCGCCCAGGAATACATGTGTAATCAGATTTTGTTCTATTAAAATCTTCATCAGTAGCATTGCGATGAGCAGTGAATAACATCAAATATTAATAAAAGGTATCCTTTGCAAGCCATGTTATCTTGTAGCAATTTAAATGCACAGTCCTCCTTTTCTAGGTTGTTTTAAACGTCTAACGTCAAACTTAAAAAATAAATTAACGTGCATTATCTTCTAGCTGAATTGCTTTTATTAATCCAGACTTCCTTTAAATTTCATTTCAGTAATCAGCTGGCTGATAGTTCACTTGTGCATCAGACTCAGAATCTTCAGATTATTGGTTAGAGGGAGTTTTTATTTTCTTTTCAATTTTGTGATGTTTATCCCACTTGAATGGTCTCCTTCTGTGCTATATAATTCTACTTCTGGATTTTATGGTCCCTCTGCTGACAGGTTTGAAGGTGGGGGGTACTCATGAAGTTCTGCGGTTAGCCTTCCCGCCCCCTACCCGCCCACTCCTGGCCTGTCTGAAATTTTATGGGGGGCGAGGGAGGCATCGGGCACGCCCTTGGACCTACTGAAGTCCTTAAGTGGCCAACTACTGGCCACTAAGGGCTCATCTCATCCCAACTGGTATTTTACCCATGGCAGGGGGAGGCCCATACCATGTGGGAAGCCTGACAGCTTTAGCTGTGTGGCCTAGTGCCAGGCAAGAGACGGGGGAAGCATCTTTTGCGAGTCTCCTGGGCCCATTGGAGGCACTCCCACCCCATGGTGATCTCGACCCTGGACTTCCCTGTGCTCCTTGGCATGGCTGGATTGCCTGCAGTCCCAGCGGTGGCCACCGGTCCCAGTTGGTGCTGCTGGGACTACAGAGCTACCAGCCATTATGAATAGCCAACAGTTCCCTAAGGTGAGGCTACCTATGAGAAGGGGTAAGAAGTCTCATCTTAAAGCAATTAATACTGCTCCTGGCGTTAAACTGCTAGGGGGCAGGCATCGGAACCGTGGTGGGCTTCCCCCTGACGTTTTAGCTGGATGGGCGGGGACCATGGTACCTCGCAAATTTCAGCCCATTGATTCTTGTTGAGTGATGGCAGATTTCCTCATGGCATCAATGTAATGTAGGAGTGGAAAAAGATCCAGCAGGGCTGTAGAATATGGTGGGCTCCAGCAAAGCTTGGCCTTCATCCTGGAGATGCAAAGTTGGCACTTCCTGTTGGGGACTGATATAGACAAAATTGCAGTCTATCCCATTCGAGATCAATGATGGAGAAAGAAGATGGGCTGATGGGATGGGCTTCCCTGCTTGAATTCCCAGGGTTCCCTTTGCTCCCAGCAATCTGGAAAATGGAAGAACAATTGACGTTCAGCTCCAAGGATGAATACATTTGGGGCCCACTGGGGACTCCAGGTGAGTGTAGTCCCCAGTATTGTTCCTTCATAAGTTTTGACATTGCCCCTCTTACAAATGGGGCCAATTACATGGAGAGAAGCAGCAGCATTTACCTACATTACAACAGTGACTTTGTTGGTAGTGTAGCTCTGTGGCATGTCCCAAGAAGCATGAAAGGCTCCATATACCTTGCAAATTCTTCCTTTCCTTTCTCCATCAGACAGGCAGGGAACCCTGTTAATCTTTAACACTCTGGGAAACCCGCCCTAAAATTTAAAATGACACTATTCCCAGGATTTGGAATGCCATAAATGGCTTTTAGAATTTCAGCGTGTGACTGCCATCGGCCTGTTTGATCATGAATGTTGGGCGTGGTGGAGAGGTGGGGACGTTGTTAGTCATCCTAGTTGAGCCTAATTCTACATTTGTGTGATATTTGCACTTTCCAGCAGGCATAGCTAGTTACAATATCGAATAGTAAATACTGGCAGATTTTGTGTGTCTTATTTCAAAAGCAGGAATGCTGAAGCTAACTGTGGTGTGGTCCTGGCTGAGGTCAGCTAGCTTGAACCTGGCACATTCTTCATCTTGTGTGGCTCTCTACCACACTACCTGGTGTATGCCCACCATGCAATGCAGTGGAGGGTGCTTAATTTGTTTGGCACTCCATTTACAACCTGTAACATTTACTCAATCCACCACAGTGGCTATTTTGTGTACCGTCTAAAATATGTACTGTCAGCCCATGACCTCGATCACCCGGAGGTACAAGGGCAGCAGACGCTTGGGAACACCACCGTCTGCAAGCTCTCCACCAAACCACACATCATCCTAACTTAGGATGACATTGCCGCTCCTTCACAGTCGCCGGGTTAAAATCCTGGAACTCCCTTCCTAATGGCACTGTGGATGTATGTACACCACATGGACTGCAGCGGTTCAAGAAGGTGGATCACCACCAGCATCTCAAGGGCAGTTAGGGAAGGACAACAAATATTGGCTCTGCCAGAGATGCCCGCATGTCATGAAAGAATTAAAAAATAGTCTTTTTCATCAAGAAAATCATTAGTTATTGATATCGAGACAACTAAGGGCAGACATTGTAAAAACCTTTTTAATGTTGTGCCAGTTCTAGGATTACTGCCACAATATCATTAGGCAGTGGGCAGAGGACACTGTTTGATATGTCATATTGGTGCCAATTTCAACATACCGGACAGATATCTAAAATTCCTATTTTTAGTGGAAGGAGCAGAGCGGGCAAGGGGGTTAATATGTAGAGTAATAAGGCAGTGTTACAATGGTGCAGCAAAATGAATACCTACTCACTATGATTATATTTTTACATTTCATTTATTTATGATCAAATAATCATTTTATGTTTTATATGCTAACATATTTGATTTATCCTTTCCAGCCCTGATTAAGAGATCAGTCTTCCAACACTGACAAAGGGATGCTCACTTAATAAACGTACACCACATGATTGCCACCATGTTAGTTAGACTAAGATAGAAAAGTGATTAAGAGAGGTCATTGTTGTGCTCATCCAAAGATCTTTAATAAGGTATGAGGAGTATTTTGTTCACTAAATAATGAACTATCATTACATGATGAAAATTCTAGTTTGCTTGTTACATTAGTTTGATGTGGCTTCATTTGGAACTTGGAGTAGTAAAACATAAAATCTCTGTCCCTTTCTGTTTCAATTCTAAAGTTTAAAAATATATAAATGTTTTAAATCTCTACAAAGTAAAGGGCATAATTCCTCAGTTAGATAATGATTTCCGATGTCTTGACATTCATTGGCATCACCATAGCTGAATTTCCTGCTGTCAATTGCCATTGGCCAAAAACTGAACAGCCTTATAAATACTGCGGTTACAGCAGCAGCTCAAAGGCGAGTAGCTCACATCCTGACTCCTCAAAACCTGTGCACCATCTGCAAGAAACAAGTCCGGAGTGTGATGGAATACTCTCCTCTTGCTTGGTTGAGTGCAGCTCCAAAAACACTCAGGAAGCTTGACACCATCCAGGCAGGTTGGGGAAGGTGAAAGCACAGTGGGAGGAACTAACTCAGTGAAACTGACAAACTGGGGAGGCTTTGATCAGCTGCACTGAAGAGCTGCAGACATGCTCAGGTGAAAGGCTACTTTGCGAACCACTTCTTCTGTCAGAAAGTGCTTTCACTGCTTGACACCTGATTTGTAATACACCTTTAAGACAAATATTGTAATCTAAGATCACATGATCTTAATATCCATTCGCAGAGTAGCACAGGCTCCCTCTATGTGGGAGTGCCTTGGGTTAGTCACTGATGAGTGAAGGCAGTGACTTCACACAAGTGAAGCACACTTGTATGGTTGCAGAGTTTAGCTTGTAAATAAACAGCTTGATGTTCTCTGTCTCTGTACTGACTTGATCACCCTGAACAAAGCATGCAGCCCGGATCCTTTAGCCCAAACAAACCTAAGGGCACTAGATCCAACAACAGATGAGTGCCAACTACTTGGAAGACACTTCACCTGAGCAGCACCTACCCATGTTCAGCAGCACTTCCCTGCTGCCAGCATTCAGAGCGGCTTGGGAGCAGCTTCTACAGCTCCACCACCCACTGCTGCTGAGGGTCCAGGGCGGGGGTGGTTTCTATTGCCACAGCTGCAGAAGGAGCAATGCCAATGGCAGAACCAATTGCCTTCTACACAGCCACATGCCCCTATGCAGGTTGAGGGATGGCCATCAAGATTTAAGTGAAAGGAGGTGAGATCCTCAACAGAGGGTCTACATGCAGAGGACCAATTATCCTGACATCGGCCTTGGAGGCTCAGACTCTCACTGCAGGTCATTGCAGACATCTGCATATTTATAATCCAAATCCCCCTTCTCACTGGACCAGTTGGGCATGCGTTTCCTATGACCGACAGGGTGTCTGTCACTGGAGGCCCGTCACCCTTGCCTCCCATAAGCCCACATTCCTGACACTTGCCAGGTTGTGTGGTCCCTTCTCCAGCAAGGAGTGAAAGCAGGAAGAGATGGCTTGTGTTCAGATGAGTGTAAGACATTTACTCATGGTGGCAGTGAGGCTGGGTGCAAGAGGGAGATAGGCTGAAGCTGAGGGTGAGTCTTGGCTGCTCAGTTGGGGATGTGAAGTGCCTGCAGGGAGAGGAATGAGTGAAGATGGGATGTGTTAACCTGAGGCATGCTGTGCAGGTAAATGCTGGGCAAGTCACAGTTTGGGGATTCCACCCTGAAAGTGCTACACAGCTTACCTTTCATCACCTCCTGAGGTCCTGGATCCTCACGGTCCATGGCAGGGGAGAGGGGGATCCCTCTGCAGGGCAGCCTTTGGCTACGCCCTCACCAAACAGGCAGGGAAGACCCTTAGGACTGTCTGGAGCACTGGCCCCTGTGGCCTGCTACTGGGTGCCTGCTTCCAGGCAGTTAAACTGGAAAAACCCAATCAGCATCCTTTCAATTGCCCTTAACAAGCCTCTTAACCTGTCCACCTCCTGGAGGCAGGTAGACCTGCTGGGCCCCAAACCTGCCTCTCCTAAATGGCTGACACCGGGATTGGGGTCAGGAAACCTGTACGCCATCCAGGACCAGTGTTTTTGGGCCTTGTTTCCTCCAGCATTCCTTGCCTTGATGGGGCCCGAAAACTCTGCTGAATGGTTTCCACGTTCCTCACGTCCAATTGCAGGAATATCTGTCTTGTTCAGGATTGGTTGATAGATAAATAAGCGGAGGGGGTCAGGAGACATCATGGTGGCAGCACTGGGTGTCACCAGCACACACGTGGAACTTGATGTCATGTCTTTGCATGGTGATGGCAAGAGGGCAGCTTGCAGATGAGAAATAGAAGACAAAAGTTAAGTTCCATGGGGCGGATTCCAGAGATAACAGGGGAGGGGTACGAAGAGAAGACATTGCAATTGATTCCTTGATGACGACTGGTTAGGTAAAAGTGAAATCAGGGGAGGCAGCCCCATTCAGGTGTACGGCAGAGAGAGGATCCATGTCAAAGCTGCAGAGCTGTGAAGGAGGAATAAAGATCGGCACGGATTTAACAACATGTTCAAAGAGCATGAAGAGGAAAAAGGGTTTAATTTAAGGAGTTTAACGATTTGAAGTGGGGACAAGAGGGGAAAATAATGCATATTAAAATTGTTAGGAAGAAACACTCTTCCCCCTATTGTAGTTTTTTACACCCTTAAGAATGACCATTCTGATCTTCTGCCAGAAGTGATGACAGTGGCTGAAAGGATCTGCCAAATTTGGGTAAATAAGTTTAATTTATTATCAGGTGTTACCATGATGTCAAGAACAGATGTCCTGATATTTGTGACTCTGACCCACTCAATGCTGTGAATCCAAAGGACATCCTGCTACATTGGGCAGAGCCAGCAGGCAGGAGGAATTCTAAAGAGTGACTGGAATGAAATGTTAAAGTGCTGAAACTTTGGTTTACAATCCTAAAGCATTTAACCCGAGTTTCCTGCTTCTCCTCAGCGCTTTTTAGTGGCGCAGAGGTGTGAGGTGGCTGGCTCATGAAACCCTCCCAGAATCTTTTGAAACTGAGCTGGCCCGCGTGCCAGAGCAGCTAAGGACCTCTTTCAGGCCACAACTGGAAAGGCAGCCTGGCCTTGAATTTGATGGGCTGATGAGACAGTCACTGTTCTAAAGGACAGGATTATCATAACAGTATATACCCTACAGGTCATTCTGTCATCATAAAACATTATTAATCCCTCATGCTTACCCTGTCATAAGAGGGGAATGGCTACTGATTAGAGAGAAAGTTGCCCAAATAGTATCTTTCAGATCATTGAAGTCCTGAGAGATGGTTGCCTGGATTTAGTCACTTGGAATCTGGAAGAGACAATTTTCTTAACCAAGAAATCTGTAACAGGAGTCACAGCTTCCAGCCAAAAGATACAGCTGTTCTTCAGTTCCTCTGGTTGCAGAGGCTGGGAGGGAAGCTTCTGTTACAAGTCATTCTTGAGTTGTTCCAAAGTTGACAGCAGTGTTGTGCAGACATCTGTCACGGTGCTGTGGATGCAACTAATGGACTAAGCATGAGGCCAATAAATTGCACACTCGCCATTCCACTTTCAGTACAGGATATAACATGAGGGCTAATAATGATGTATATTGACAGATTATATGTGCGCCAGTTGAAATCAAGTGACATGGGAAGATAGCAAGCTGCATCTGCCACCTGTCATCTGATCTCTGTGTCCCTAGTTCCTTGTCTTATATGTCTACTCTATATTCCTTCCTTCTTGTATAAGGTGGGATGCTGAAGTTGAAGTAGTAGGGGTGGATGGTTCAATACCTCTGACTATGCCCAACTCATAGTTATGGGCTACTTTCTCCTTTAAGGAAAAGTCTCTCTCTTTTGCCATCGCAGTGAATGCAACCCAGATATGAGTATGCATTCCTTAATGGGAATGATAACAGGACCATTAGCTGAGCAGCTATATGCTATATAAGGCTTTTACTGTGTCCCTTCACCTTACACACATGTGCAGGAATGAATTGTGAATGGTAGTGTAGTTTCTTTTAAAATTAATTCTCTGGATGTCAGGAAGGCTGGCGTTTATTATCCGTCCCTCGTAGCTCCTTGACAAAGTCATGGTGAGCCTTCTCCTTGAACCACTGCAGTCTGTGTGATGAAGGTTCTCCCACAATGATGCATCTACTGTATATTGCTGGTAAGTTTTAGATAGTGAAATTGTGACCACTGAGTCACAGGAGAAGAATGGGGTAGGGGTGAACAATGAAAGAATATCAGGCAGATCAGACTGATCAACAGACTGTCTGTGCCCATAATGGTGACTTGACATCACTTTGTCAGCCGATTAGTGTATGTGAAGTCTTCACCTTTGAAAGTATGTTGTGGTGGCCAGCCAATGTTACGAATATATTTGAAGGCTTTACTTCCCATAATTCAGGATTGGGATGCTTCTGGAGATCAATTCTATCCTGCCTTTCTATACATGCCAAACCATAAGGGTGTTCATCAGCGATCAAGATGAGTATGAGGGAAAGAGATTTTATTTTTTTGTCAAAGACTGGCATTCAGCACAATGTTTGAAGTGGAGATTTAATATAACTACATATAGTGCGTTTTGTACTTCAACATCAAAGACATCTGCAGCAATATACAGTGCACCAGTCCTGTTTGACCTTGTGTAAGATGCTAGCAAGTACTTGAGCATTGTAGAGGAAAGGTACAGGGTAAGAGAACCCTGTGATTCATTTGCTGTGGACACCCTAAAGCCAACACTGAAGACGTGCTCAGATATAACTAAGAGGGCTTCACTTGCTGCTGAATGAACAAGGTGCTGCATTTCCACCACTGGCTCAGTTGAGTGAGGGCAAACCCCTACACTTTGAAGGTATGCTCCCAGCACCATGACTGTAGGTGAGTTTACACGGATATATCCTTACGCTAGTAGTTAATTTCTTGTTGGGGCCCTGTTCCCATTTTGAATGTGACGATGCCCAAAGGACATCATTTTAGTCCAGACTTACCATGTATGGCAAATTATTAAAACCCTGTAAGATTCTGAAATTACCCTATAAAATTTAATCACATCCTAGAAAGCACACAAATCCTATAAAAGCTACCTGCTGCTATCCTGTGGGATACATTTTGAAAAACCTACAAGGACCCTGTGGCTGCTGTGGAAATTTTGAGTGTAATATTTGCAGAATGTTTCAGCAAAGTCCATTCATTTTGTTTGCCATATCCTTGTTTTTGTTTTAATGAAATGAGAATTTTTACATTCAGCCCAGATCATATTGCATTCATTTACACTTGGAAAAAGACAATCGGAAACAGGATATCAAAAAAGATATGGCTCCGACCAGCGGAGAGTTTTCCCCCTGATTCCCATTGACTCCAGTTTTGCTAGGGCTCTTTGATACCACACTCGGTCAAAAGCAGCCTTGATGTCAAGGGCAGTCACTCTCACCTCACCTCGGGAGTTCAGCTTTTTAGTCCATGTTTGAACCAAGGTTGTAATGAGGTCAGGAGCTGATTGTTTTTCTTTTGCCTTAATGAATTTCAATATCTACTTTCATTTTGACTAATATACAATGACTTTACTCTGGACAAAACATGTTTTAAGCGATGTTTGAAGTGGAAATTTAATATAGCTGCACAGAATTCATCAGACTTAAGGCAGTAGTGGCTAACTGTATTTGAAATCACAGTTATTCAAAGCTCCTTCTTTATAATAAATTATGAAAGACAACCTGGGAAGGTCTAATATACTGTGAATCATTAATGTGAGCTAGAATATTCTCAAAGGCAAAATAAACTTTTCATTCTTTGCAGACTGCCTTTTGTGGAGTAATGGAAGGAAGGAAGACAAAGCAGTAATCAATTGAGATGTATCTATTATTGAAGATGCCGACACTGATCATTATGTATAGGGATGCAGTAAGCTGGCCTGAGAAATAGATACATTCACTTGATTGATTCACTTGACTGTGGCCAAAATGTGATAGCAACTGCGAATGCATTTTCTCTCAGAATATATTTTTTTTCTACATAAATTGGTTACTTACAGATGCTACAAAGTTTATTATGGCAAAATTAATTTACTATGATATATCAGTAACGTATTAGGCATAAACTTTCTGGTGTGGGGTAACTCACAGTGATGCTATGAATGTAAGTAAAGGGTTAATGGGCTGGCTACGAACTCAGAACAGTGTTTATAATGTGGAAACTGGATGGGTGCAACACTTGCCCAATTGACTGATACTCGTTAACTGCCATGGCACTGCTGAGTTGAAAAGAACAACTTTATTTGAATAGAACTGTTAAATCACAGCAAACTGATTGATTTCAGTGGAGGCTGATTGAAACCAGGCAGGTAGTCACAGCGAGACTAAGTCAATGGAAGACAACTTGGAAATACACTAACCAACTAACAGCTAATCTTGAGCCCAACAAACCAATTTGCATCTGAAGAGGATTGTGCATGAGATCTTTCAAAAACTGTATTCTATATGTAAAACCCTTGAAAAAGTCCCACAAAGCAATGCTCAAGAAGCAAGACAGAAGATGTGTATTGATAGGATCCTAGTGGACCAGTCAGGAAGGTCACAGTCAAAGATCATTGCTCAGTGACCTACAGTCATCTCAGATTGACCACCCGAGGGGTAACTGTAACAGTTAATTGTAACTGTTTTGTTTGAAACTCTCAATAAAGGTTTTGGATTTGGTTTAAGATTGGGTCAATCATAATTCTCAATCTCCGAACTTAAGATAGAATTAAAATCACTCAAGTTAGTTAGACTTCTTTACTGCATACTCTTCAGCTCAAGTTTAAGAACAAAACAGAGGGAAGACTGAGAAGGAGGGTGAATGGAGTGAGTGGATGAATTAGAGTCAAATCGGAAATAAAAGGCGCTCAACACTAGTGGGCATTGTCATGGGTGGGACAGGAAAATTTGTTGAAAGTTAAAAAAGCGGTTAAAAGTCAACAGCTCTCCAAATTTTCCTGTTCCGCCCATGATAATGCTCACCTGTGTTGGGGCCAGAAAATCCTGGCCAAAGAGAGGGAACAAAAGAGTGGATTCAGGAAAAATGAGAATAAAGAGACAACAACAAAAAGAACCAACATTTTAAAATTTCTAAAGAACAATTCAGTACCAAAAGGAATGAAACCCCAGGGTTAAAATTGCTCCTCTTCTGGGCCAAAGAGTTTGCTTGTAAGTCATGAACAATTTTTCACAATGTTAAAAGGGTACTTATTAATTATCAGACTTTACTCTCTTGGGTCGTTCAATGGGAAATTAATATGCAGATCCTGCAAGTTCTTAAAAATAATAGGGAGGCTAAAGGGTGAAATGCTGTGTGTACCCAGTAAACAGTGGAGTGGGGTAAATTGACTAGAAACTTCTGAAGATTCACAACTCACGGTGTGTCTCATCAGCGGCCCTGATTTGCTGGCCAATTTGCACAATAATAATGGCATACATTTTTAACAAGCTGTAATTTCCAGCAAGACCTAGCTAATTGTCTTATTCAGGCTGCCCTAATGCTTCAGCAGCTTGTTCCAATGTTAGAAACATCAAGCAAACCAGTAAAGTGGCAGATTTGATTCCCTTGTCTGCATGGAGTTAGCTGATCTCAGCTGGGACAATGGTACCAGGCCTGTGTGCCCCTGGGTTAGAGGGGGTAAGGTGCTGATTTTCCTGAGTTTTGTTCATTTGAAAAGAAAATTGGATGGGGCGGCGGGGGGGTTGGGGGGGGGGGGGGGGGGGGGGGGGGGGGGGGGAATTTCTGCTAAATCGCTATCTTTCATTACTGCCAAGATCAATTTCACCCCCTACATCTTTACAAAGAAGCATTCAAAACTTGTTGCTCATATTTGTCAAATACTGCAATACAATAACGTGGCTTCGTGTAAGCAGTTACAATACACTCCCCAGTGGCTCAGTGAGTAAGTGCACAATCTGGTCCTATGCTGTACTGAACAGGAAGGTCTTGGGGCATTGCAGTAACTTCAACAGCTCTGACCTAGGGACGGGAAAGACCCACTCAGTCCTGCTGTCGATTGCTAATGAATGACTCTGGCCATGAACAAGTGTATAGAAGTGGTTTTGGGAAGGGGTGGTGAGAACCAGAGGTGGCTCAGCTTTAGCCTTCCACAGTTCAATAGTTTGCCAGCACTCAATGTGTGACCTCACACGTGAAGGACAGGCAAGGGATTTGTTGGTACCTGTGGAACCACAGCTCCAGAAGGGAGTTAATTCTTTCATATAAAAGGCAGCACTGTGTCATCTTTGGAATGGCAACAAAATAAACTGTGAACTTTGCAATATTCAAAACACAGTATAAATCTGCAATAAAATGCAAGTGGGTGATGGTCAGACATGTGCATACTTGTGTGGTTTGGATTAGGCATTTCAAATGATGATGGTAATGGAAATTCATAGGAACAAGCTTAAAGGATGTCTATTTTTATTTACCATGCTATTGCTATCCCATGTATTGCCAAGAAGAAAAAATAATAATTTTGCAGTAGTGTTGGCCTTTTACTGGAAGGTGGGAAAGAGGAGAGGAATTGGATAAAATATTTTGTTATCTTACTTACTGGTTGTCTCCTAGAGGGATAACTTTCATTTGTTTTATAGATGATCAAAGGCAACTTCTGAAAGGCATGTTATTGGATATTGGGGACACATTATACACAAGATGTAATAACTTGATGTACCGGGCAGGTTTCTTTTTAGAAACAGTAAATTTTATTTACAGAGCTGATGAAGAAGCTACATGCTTGAACCAAGTCCACGACGAGAAAGCTCCGCCCCTAAGATTACCCACGTTTAGGGCTGATTCATCCGCACAGTCACGTGATCCCCAAAACAGTATGAAAGGTTTTACTTACAATCACTACACATGGCTTAATATTTGACTTCTAATATACCCAGGAAGCTGAAATACAATACTTTGTAGGAGTATTCCACTGCAATGTACATCTTGAAATAGTCTGCAGTTTTTTGCTAGTTGTTGGAGGTGAAAGACCCATTTGGTGGCATTCTTCAGGTTGTACTGAATGCCTGAAACAAAGTGGTTTCATTTTTGGAGCCTGAGCCTTTCCTCACTTTCAATTCACCTAAGTTAGGTGTTAGTTATCTAAAGCAGTAAGAGAATGGGAAGGGTGTAGAGGAATCTAGAGCTTCTTCATGCTTCGCAATGTACAGGTTTGGAGTCAGCCTTCAAAAGAGTCAGATGCTTGAAGGTAGTGTTGTTCCCCAATTGACACCGCTATATATTAATTGACTGTCTAAAAACATGTTCGCCTGGATTTTCTGATTGTGACCTCAAAGGTAATCCATTGCAATGAATAGGCTACAGTCTACATTGTAGATTACATTGATGGGGAAGGCTTAGGCTATTAAGTTGCGTAATCCAACAAGCAGGATACCATCCAAATTAAATGTACCTCTGACCAGTTCCAACTAGCTTTGTCCTGCCACCCTTACAAAATCTAAGATTTTAATACTAACGGACAATCCTGGCTTTTTCAGTTACGAGTCCCAATTTGGGACTATGTCCAGGGAAACACCTTGAGAGAAAATTTGGAGCACATTTTTGATAGTGCTCATGCTAAAATGTGCATTCAGGTGTGGTGCCTGTGTTTGTTGGCAATAGCTGAGCAGGTGTTGCCTTTCCCATGGTCCTAAACTAACACACGACAGTTAAACTTTCACTGACACTGAGTTAATTGAATATCTTCCCTCGTCAAGCAGTGCTTGAAAGATTCCTTCAAAGTTTTTAAAGTTGTGGTGGTGGTTCAGTAGGAAATTTTGGTGTTTATTTCCTAAAAGAAACAATCGTCAATAACTTTTCTGAATTTCCTCTGAAATCATTTTCTCTCCTTGGAGAGCGATACCAGAAATTAAAGAAGGGTTAAATTCTGAGGCTCGTGTTCCCTTGAGTATAGAAGTTTTAGGGTTAATCTGATTGGGGTATTTAAGATAATTAAAGGATTTGGTAAGATAGCAAGAGAGAAACTATTTCTTCTGGTGGAGGAGCCTAGGACGAGTCGAAATCTTAAAATTAGAGCTAACTCATTCGGCTGATATCACTTCTTCACACAAAGGGCTTTGGAAACCTGAAACTCTCTCCATCAAAAAGCAGTTGAGGTCAATTGAAAATTTCAAAACTGATGGGTTTTTGTTAGGCAGGAGTATTGCGGGTGATGAAGGCAAGACAGATAGATGAAGTTCAGATAAAAATCAGCCATGATCTAATTGAATAGTGAAACAGGCTCAAGGGGGCTGAATGGCTGCTTCCTGCTCCTTATAAGCTCCAAGAGTGGAGATTCTGTGTGCTCATATTTCTATGAACTGTACATTACTGTCCAAATCTATTGAACTACTCTTCCCATGTCAATTATAAAAACTGAAAATGACTTATAAGCTGTCGAAAAGAATCAATAACAACCGTCTGGTTTTACATGCTGGCTAAAAATGGTTCTCAAACATCATTAGACGAGTGGACAGGTTGGTTTCAATACTTGATGTGAAGCTCACTCAGTTCTTAGACGTGTGATCAGTCACAAAGTCAAATTCAGGAGATTATGGGCAGAATTTTTCGCTCAGCATGCAGGTGCGCATTCGACACTCCCGAGTGTAAAATAGCATGTGATGATGTCAGGAGAGCGTCCCGATGTCATCGCGCACTCGCACGATATTTCATGCGCGAGAGTCGACAGTGCGCCTGCCAATAATTATGAAGCCTATTAAGGCCGTTGATATATTAATTAATGTGATTTTTCACTGCCCGCCCAATGTTATGGTTGGTGGTCGGGTGAATTGGCTAGGTGGCCTTTGGATTTTTGAGGAAACCTCATCCAAGGGCGGGACGAGATTTCCGATATTAATTTTTAAAAGTAAAAATGTTTGGGCAGAATTTTTATAATCTGCATGTTTAGGTGAGTGAGTCCAACGTGTGGACATTTTTTTTTCTCAATTTGAAACCTTTATTTCATGGATTCAAATTCTTCAGTTCCCTGAGGGCAGCTGTCTGCCTCCCGGGTGCTTTCACTGCGCGCTCTCCCGTGCCCACGCTGACTTCAATGCTCGCCCTCCTCCCGCCACCCCCACCACGTCCCCCCCCCCCCCCCCCCCCCCCCCCCCCCCCCACCCCACCCCGGCAGCGCTGAGCCTTTCACCGCGCGTTTTGCGCTGGCTGGCCAAAGTCATGATCAGGGGCTGATCGCTGATGGTGGGCCGCTCCCAGGCCCACCCACTGCGCCCGTCCAACCACCTCAAAATTCAACCCAATGAAAACTACCCAAGGAGTACGTTACTCCTTAATCACAGCGGGAACAATACAAATTTGGAACAAAGTATCATTTAGTAGATTAGAATATACGTTTGAGGAAGTCAGGCTTGAACTGCACAGTGTTCTGTTCATTGTGCTGTGCCCATATTGTGACGGAGTGATAATCAAGCCTTGGCAAACAGCCACGAGGCTTACCTTTAGTGTTCAAAAGTTGTGTTTGGAGAAAAGAGGCCTCTTCAGCCTTGAAAGGAAGCAACTGAGAAAGCACCTCATGGATGTATATGGTACAGAGAAGATTAATCTGGAGCACTACTTCAAATCAAACAACAATCGGTGCAGATCTACTCTATGTGGACAGCACCCGGTGTTTGGAACAGACCTTGTGGAGGTACAAGAATTCTGACATTTCTTTGAAGCCTTACCACGTGTCTGACAGCACTGGCAGCCCGAGTTTGATAACACGACTGGCCTGCATGTTTGCCCAGCTTTCCCTGATCTGTAACCAGTACTGGAGCTCCACGTTCATGCTTTTCTATCTTCCGACTCTCTCCTTGGAGATTAATGTGAAGTAGTTAAAGGATTTGATTAAACAGTTGTTGGGTGGCCTTCAGAATCACCCCCACTGTGGCATGTCATGCTATAAATAAATGAAAGGCTTGCATTTATAAAGCACCTTTTCATAACCTCAGGATGTCCCACATACAGCTAATGAGGTGCTTTTGAAGTGTAATCACTGTTGTAATGTAGGAAAAGTGAAAGCCAATTGCCAAACAAGCTCCCACAAACAGCAATGTGATAAATGACCAGGTACAAGAGAAAATGCCACAGTGTATTATGGCTGAAAAATGTTCCAAGCTGTTTTTAAAATTTCCACTTTGACTGAGATGATTGAAGTTCATTCTGTGAGCAATTCGCCAGTCAAAGGTAGCCATTTAACTTTTAGCCTCTTAATGCTGGTGCATAGAATTGCAGGAACGCAGACGTTCCTTGCACCTAGTGTTCTAAGGGAGCAAATAATGATCTATTGCTATACACGTGCCCACATTTGGGTGGATGATTTACTTGCCTCATTTCTCCTCCCTGTGGAAAATTCCAGAAGTGGTGTGGGGCTAACTACTCAGTGAAACTTGGTCCCACAGAGTGCTAAATGTTAAAAATGATAATGAATAGGAATCTGTATTTTGCAAAGTGGAGGGACATACTGTTCATTGTATGATGCAAGTCATTCTACCCGCTGCTGACAAGGGAGGAGCAGAGACTTCTTAACCATGACGTTTTGATCATTGAAGGTGTCCTTTTGCATTTTAGGAATTTGTCTGGCCCATCATAACTTTTGGTCTTCACTTTTTGAGGGCTAACTGCTGCCTTTTTTATTTTGCCCACTGCGCTGCCCTGTTTTTCAGCATGAAGTGGCAGGGGGTTAGGGGGGAGCGATGGCGGCGGGAATGCAACTTACCTGAGGCCCATTCGGTTTGGTTCTCAAGTGGGTCTTGCAATATGCAAGTCCTGACAACTGAAACAGGTGGGAGCCTTGTTAAGATATTTCAAATTAAAAGCAGGTGCCTGCAAGAACACGTAGCGCCTTCATCGCCATGTGATCCAAATCTTGGAACTCAACAGTGTTGTGGGGGCACCTTCTCCACGTGGACTGCAGCGGTTCCAGAAGCTGGCACACCACCACCAGGGGACACAGGGATGGATGATAAATGCTACCCTTGCTACTACATCATAAGACTGAAATGATAAAGGTTGGGGTCCTGCACAATGCGTAGGATCCCAAAACAATTTGGACCTTTCAACTGGGCAGAAGGTCTGCCTTGCATGGAACATATACTTCATGCTTTGAGCATTGATTGGCCTAAACAACGATCTTTAACAAGGCTGCTCCCAGAATCATCACAGGTAAATTAGATTTGTAAATGAGTCTGATGGGCCGTGTCCCTGTCTGAAAATCAATTGCCACCTGACCTTTAGGATTTAGATGGCTCAGCTCCCATTTATGTCACCTTTTGGCTAGATGTCTCTCAGCACTCATTTTGTGATGGCAGTTCATCAATGAGCTAAAGCAAACTCTTAAACCTTCCTCTGTCATCCTCCCGCTTTCCACCAACAACGGAAGTTATCTGATAGAAGTTGCAGCTTTAAGCGTGCATCACCCGGAGGCCCATATGTACCAGCTTTGAGGTAGTTTTCTCCAGCGGGGATGTTTAATTCTGTGTATGTGATCCAGCCAAATTGTGTCATGCCTGGTAATGAAAAATGATGAACTGGGAGGCTGGCAGCTAAGATGTGTCAATGTATGTGGAACATAAACCTGAACAAACTGGACACTGTTCTGCAGTGACAAAGAGGGTGGATGCGGTAAATCACTGAAGACCAGGAATTCATTGCTTTTTATCTGTCTACCATCACTAGCCCATGTAATGAAATTTTTGCAGCTGTGATGAAGTCGCCCTTACAGCCTGGTGTTTTTTTTTTCCCTCCCCACTGGAGTTCATTTCCTCTAGCAATACAGAAAGGCGCTGTGACGTTTTCACCAAGATCCCTTGGCATTCTCTGCAGATAAAGGGCCTGAAGTCGGCCTTCTCCCTGCCCCTCCCCACGAGCTCCCTGAAGAGTTTCTGCACGTGAAATCCTGTCCCACAAATTGACCCATCCCGAAGCCTGTGCCTGTTTTTAACAAGTTGTAATCTCTTTCCCCTTCCTCGTCAGGGGTTATTTTTAATGGCCATCCCTGAAGATCACTGCAATGTCACGGCAGCTCTTAACTATTTGCATTATTTCTAGACAATGACAGCACTGGAATCGGCTGCTGATTCATTTCAGGGCACTTAACCTGTGAATTTTATCTAATTCAGCTCCAGACAAGCCATATTAAAATTCAAAGTGCTAGTATTCTGTCACCTTGCCTATTCTTCATCTGCCGGAAGCTGTCAGCAGCAGTAAAATTAGTATTGTCTGGGAGCTTCATTTTACCCTGTACATTCAGCAGCTTTTCTTAACTGATCTTTAATCTAACTTTCATTGTTTTCATTTTATTTTTGTTATGTGCTGAGTGCAGCTCTGATCAATTGGACTGTCTTCTTCCATTTTTTAAAATTAAATGTATCCCGGCCTTCCAACAGGTGAGTGCCCTTCAAAAGTCTGAAGTTAGGCGCAGGAAGAGGTGATTCAGCCCCTCAAGCCTGTTTGGCCATTGTGTTGTACCACTGGTTAAGAGTGATGGTCCGGTGGATTTTACAGCGGTGAAAGCAGAGGAGTTACGACCTCATAAGGCAACCTCTGGCTGGTGCCAGGTGGAGGGATCCTCCAGAAAAATCGTTTGTGTTCTTGTAGTAACTTAGGGTATAACTTCTCCTGCTGTCTATCGAGGGTCGCGTGATGTTCTGGGAGGCTCCGACTAATGAGCCCTAAGACAAGAGTCCCGATCGAGCATGAAAAGCTCTCTATAATAACGTTTATCTGTTTTTTGTTGAAACCTGTCCACTCCATCAAGTCATTACAGTTCCCTTCAAACACACGTGAGGAAGACAATGGGAAATGACCTCATGCTTCCCTTTTCCCTGGGCAGATATGATCAGTGCAAATAATTTTCAACAAGACAGAAGTGTGAATGGGGTTGGCACCACTCATACCAATACCTCACTCAGTACGGATGCCCATGAATGTGGGCCTGGACAACAATAAAGGCCAGCTTAACCAGGACTCCAACTACAAGGTCATTCCTATGATTGGAGCATTTGGGATACCATGGTCCCCTATGCCACTCTGCATGGCACTTAGTCAATGACGATTGGATCATAGCTGATCTGTTTGTCTACTCCATTTTATCTGCCTTTACTCCATATTTCTTGATACCCTACCTAGACTGGGTGTTTATTCATCATAAGTGGGATTTTATGACTGAAAATCCTGTAGGGGTTGGGGTCCCTGTGGGCCACCCTGTAACTGGGTGCCATGTATTTAGGATAGGTTTATAAATTAAGGCTTAAGGACATTTATTTATTGAAAACTGCTTCACTTCAAGTAATGTCCACTGGTGACTTGAGCACAAGGCATTGAGCTGCAAGGTGAAGACAATCGCAGTCAACATGTTGTGAGGACAAAATAAAATCATGCATAAAAAAACCTCCATTGCTAACAGAGCTTATTATTTAATGGTGAAAAGTTTATCATCCATCTTTAACATGGCAAACAAAGTACACTGGCAATTCAAAAGAATATAGTCGTTATCTGCTTAGTATCAGCCTCAGTCTAAATATAACTAAATATAACCTCCTTCTTACAGTTTTTGTTCTTGTAATACTACTCCACCTGATTTAATAGTTACCATAGGGCTGAGCAACAACAACTTGTATTTATATACCACTCTTAATGAAAGATCGCAAAATGTTTCAATGTAGCTTTATCAAACAAAATTTGACTTTGAACCAAATAAGGAGCTAAAACAAAAACAGAATTACCTGGAAAAACTCAGCAGGTCTGGCAGCATCGGCGGAGAAGAAAAGAGTTGACGTTTCGAGTCCTCATGACCCTTCGACAGAACTTGCGTTCGAACTTCCGCCGATGCTGCCAGACCTGCTGAGTTTTTCCAGGTAATTCTGTTTTTGTTTTGGATTTCCAGCATCCGCAGTTTTTTTGTTTTTATCAAATAAGGAGCTATTTGGGCAAGCGTGCAAATGTTCGGTTTGGGAGTATTTTTGAGAGTTGGAGAGGTTTAGGAGTGAATTCCGGAGGTTAATTGGGCCTAGGCAACCAAAGCAGAAGTATTGGTTGCTACCCATATAGACTTAACCCTAACCCAGGAACCAAGATCTTCACGAGTGGGGAGAACAGTTGTCAAGTGAAATAACCCAGGTACCCATGTGACGATGATTGGCTTATCTGTTGTGAAACTGAGTCCCGTCCAGGTGACTGGTCAGTGCCAGCCAGATGTTTTGTTGCAAAATCGTTCTCCAGAGAGCTTGCCATTCTCCTTTGGGGCGCAAACAAATTAACAAATCAACTTAGCTTGTGACAAGAGAGGGACAGAGAGCCAGAGAACAAATCACTTTTAGGCCACCAAATAGAGGGACAGTAAGCCAAAAAAAGATTTGCATTTACCGTAGATGGTGGTGAATCAGTCAACCTGGTACATAAGACAGCCCCATTTTCTCGGCCCCAAGTATCATGTTTTTGTAAATATGTGGCATATAAGTTGATCCCTCACCCTTTTTCAGCCATGACATGCTATACTTACATTTATCATCAGCCTCAATTTTTCACCCCACAAATGGATGTTTTACTTACCGGTACCTTATAACTGGGTGCAAGGGGTCAAGCAGGCGATGCAGGCTGTGTTCTGAAGATATGTGGGAGTTTAAGACACGCCCACACAAACCAAATCCTGCATGGTGAACGACAAAGATGGTGACCAACCACACCCACACCAGCGGTTCACTTTTATACTTGGTATATAAGTCAACCCACCCCACCCCCATGCCATTTTGGAGGG
The DNA here is from genome assembly GCF_017639515.1 of Carcharodon carcharias. Taxonomy (NCBI): domain Eukaryota; kingdom Metazoa; phylum Chordata; class Chondrichthyes; order Lamniformes; family Lamnidae; genus Carcharodon; species Carcharodon carcharias. The sequence goes on along the minus strand of NC_054472.1, from coordinate 19,791,768 downwards.
ATTTTTTCAAAGCTTCAAAGGTCAACTTACGTGCAAACATCTACGGCACCTTTCACAACCCCAGGACATCCCAAAGCACACTACAGCTAATGAGGTACCTTTGAAGTGTAATCGCTTCTGTAATATAGGAAAAGCAGCAGGCAATTTGCACACAGCAAGCTCCCGCAAATAGCATTGAGATAACTCACCAGATAAGTGTTTGTTTTAGTGATGTTGATTTAGGGATACATATTGACCAGGAAGCCAAGGAAAACATCCACTCTTCGAAATCTTTTATGTCCACCTGAGAGAGTAAACAGGGCCTCGCCTCATCCGAAAGACAGCACCGCCAACAGTGCAGCACTCCCTCAGTACTGCACTAAATTGTCAGCCTAGATTTCTGTGCTCAAGTCCTGGCGTGGGACTTGAACCCAAAACCACCTGACTCAAAGGTGAGAGCCATGGCTGACACAAACTGAAGAATGGCCACTACAAGGATTGAGGTAAAATAGTTGAGGAGTCACTAACTGATTATTCTTGTGCACCTCCTTGCAACAGGCTTGGTGTCAGTGGGGGAGGGGGGGGTGAAGGTAGGACCTTCAGAAGGCAAGAGGAAATAATAATTTTCATGATGAAGAGTCATACGGACTCAAAAAGTTAACTGTGTTCCTCTCCGCAGATACTGTCAAACCTGCTGAGTTTTTCCAGGTATTTTTGTTTTTGTTTGTGTTGTAATAATATTCATGTCTTGGGTAAATGAGTTTTTTGGCCAACCGAAATCTAACTGCATGCCTTCCTATGTTCTCGTCAATTGCTGCTTGCAATCAATATCGGGGAGAGACTGATGTAAGAATAAACAGTGATGGTTTATTGAGACATAGGGCAGAGCACCAGATCATACGTGCTCACTCAGAAACCTCCAGAACTAGACGTCCAGTTTCCAGTTGCCCGTGCTGTACAGTGATTCATCAGTGCCGTCACATGATCAGTACACTTGCATTCTCTTAAAGGGACAGGGTACCTCACTTTACCACACCAGGAGGCAAGAGGAAATAAGAATACATGAATTGTTTTTATTCTCTAGAAAGCTACTTAAGCTAGTTTACAAATAATTAATGCTAAAGAATTATACCACGGAGTAGATGTGAATCCTAGGCCCATTATTAAGCATTCGGAACTTCCCCCCCAAATTTTTCAGTGTGATGCCCATGCCAAGTTAATTCCATTTTAATGGCATTGCCCAGTACGATTGCTCAGTCAAAAAGGATTGGAAAAACACAAGGGCCCGCAGGTGAGAGTGGGAAGTCTGGAGGGAGATCAGCAATCAGGAATCTATAGGAATGGTCTCCAGAAAGGTCATTTAAAAGGAGTTGGGTTGGGGGTGCAGTTTCAAACTAATGCCAGCCAGAGAAGTAGGGGGAGGTCCAAGAACAAGGGGCAGGGTGATAAAACCCCCCCTGAAATACTTATGGGGTAAAACTTTTAGCTTGGCGAGTGGGTAGGTGCCTGACCCAACCGAGCATAAAATGACGCGTGATGATTTCAGGTGCCAGAGTCAGCAGAGCACCTGCCGACAATTAAAAGGCCTCTTAAAGCCATTAAAAAGTTAATTTTTTTGCTGGTGAAAAGGCCAAATGGCCTTTGTACATTTTTGGAAAATCTATCCATAGGCGGGATGAGGTTTCCAAAATCAAATACAAATCAAATAAAACTTTAATTTTTCATTAATACCATGTCCCTGCTCATGTGACACTGTCATATGAGGGGACATGTCTTAAAATATTTCCATTTCTTTATTTAAATTTTTAAACCTTAAACTAAGCTCCCTGAGTCACAGAGGTGCCTCAGGGAGATTTCCGCGCTCTTTTGCATGTGATAGAGCGCAGGGCCCGACTCAGGGAATTCCCCGCCCGCACAGGGAGCGCTCAGCACTTCCGGGCACGCGTCACACAGGCGGGCCTTAATTGGCCCGTCCACGTAAAATGGTGGCGCAGACCCGATCGGGGGCGCCGATGGGGTTCGCGCCTGCCCCCACCCCCACCCCTGCAGCGGTGGTGGGGGGAACTTCTGCCCTTAATATTTTTTTGAAATCAGTTCATCTCCCTGAGGCAACTCCCTGGCTCAGGGGGATTATGTAGCGCGTATCCACGTGCATGCGTGAAGGTCGTGCTCCCCCCTGGCTCACACTCCTCCCCCCGTCCACACAGGCGGCGCTCAGCACTGCCCCTCGCGTTTCACACTGCACAGGCTTTAATTGTCCCGCCAGCGTGAAATTGCCTTCCAGGTCCGATCACGGGCAGCGGTCGGCTTCCCGCTTGCCCCCGCCCTCCCTCACCAAGTCCGCACGCCAAGGGCAAATTTCTGCCCATGGATATCAGTTTCATTCCCGAGCCTAGTGCAACGACTGCCTTAACAAAATAAATGAAGTCTTACATTTCAATGCCAGCTTTCATAACCTTGCGATGCATTAAAGCACCTTGTAACCAATGTGCGCACAGCAAGCTCCCATAAACAGCAAGGAAAAGGTTGTCAGTGGAGAAAAGGAGCCAAGAGTTATCTTGGCATTCCCAGATGATCCTGGGAACAGGAGCAGAGACCAGGACCTAATAGCACTTGAGATTTTACACTGGAGGCTCTGGAACAGGACTTGCACCTGCAGCATTGTGACTCAAGGACGAGGGTGCTTCTAACTGAACCACAGCTGACACAATGGTCCTGATAGTGCTTGATGTGGTTGAACCCAATTTGCTGATGAAAAGCTAAACTAGTTCTCTTCTATAAATGCAAGACTGCAAAGCTTGTATGATATACAGAGTTAACTCAAAACTGATTTCAATGCTGAGAAATGACATCACCTTGTGGTCAAGTATCCACAGGACAAGTGTCTGCCAGTGCAAGTAATGTTTGGTCTCTGACTAGGGTTGTAAAAGTGTTACTAATGACCCCTTTCCTGGCAACCTCTGCAAGTACGCCACATAAATGTCACAGTACTCTTCTACAGTGTTAAATAGGAATTTAGCAAGGCTCCTTTGACAACACCTTCCAAACCCATGACCACTACAATCTAGAAGGACAAGTACAGCCGACATATGAGAACACCACCACCTGGAAGTTCCCCTCCAAGCCGCTCAGCATCCTGACTTGGAAATATATCACCGTTCCTTCACTGTCACTGGGGCAAAATCCTGGAACTCCCTCCCTAACAGCACTGTGGGTGTACCTACAACACATGGACTGCAGCGGTTCAAGAAGGCAGCTCACCACCACCTTCTCAAGGGCAACTAGGGATGGACAATAAATGCTGGCCCAGCCAGCAAAGCCCATATCCCGTGAATGAATAAAAAAATCACGTATTAAATATTGGGAAAACTGAAGCCATTGTTTACAGTCACTGCTCCAAAACCCATTCCCTAGCTCTGAAGAAGAGCCGTATGGACTCGAAACTTTAACTCTGTTTCTCTCTCCACAGATGCTGCCAGACCTGCTGAGTCTTACCAGCATTTTCTGTTCTTAATTTCAGATTTCCAGCATCTGCAGTATTTTGCTTCTTTTCATTCCCTAGCTACCGACTCCATCCCTCTTCCCGGGAACAGTCTGCGATTAAGTCAGTCTGTTCCCAACCTTGGCGTCACAGTTGATCCTGAGACGAACTCCTGACCTTATATTTGCACCATCACGACAACCACCGATTTCTACCTCCATTAACATCGTTCAAACATGGCCCTGTTTCAGCTCATCTGTTACTAAAACCCTCGTCCATACCTTTGTTTCCTCCAGACTTGACTATCCTGAAGCATGCCTGGCTGGTCCCCAAATTCTGCCTTCTGCAAACTTGAGGCCATTCAGAACTCCACTGCTCATACCTTAACTCACAGTAGCTCCCATTCCCCTATCACCCCTGTGTTCACTGACCTACAATGACTCCTGTTCAAGCAGCATCTTGATTTTAAAATTCTCATCCTTGTTTTCAAATCCCTCTGTTGGCTTGCCCCTCCCTCTCTCTGTACTCTCCTCCAACCCTACCATCTTCCGAGTTACCTACACTCCTCTAATTCTGACCTCTTGCTTTTTTTTAATTCTTTCACGGGATGTGCAGGGCTGGCTGGGCCAGCATTTATTGCCCATCCCTAATTGCCCTCAAGAAGGTGGTGGTGAGCAACTTTTCTTGAACTGCTGCAGTCTGTGGTGGTGGCGATGGTAGTGATGGTGGGTGACACTGGGCTAGTAATCCAGGGACCCAGACTAATGTCCTGGAGACACATGGGCTCAAGCACCACCAGAACAGCTGATAGAATTTAAATTCAATTAATAAAACCTGGAATTGAAAGCTAGCCTCAGCAATAATGCTCATGACATGCATCATCCATTGTGAGAAAAACCCACCTGGTTTACTAATGTCTTTTAGGGAAAGAAATCTGCCATCCCTACCTAGCTTGGCCCACGTGTGGTCCCAGACCCACAGCAATCTGGTTGGCTCGGAAATGGCTTAGTAAGGCACCCATTAGGGATGGGCAGCAAAATTAGGCCTTGCCAGTGATACCCACATCTCATCAAAGAATAAATAGAAAGCCTATGCGATGTAGCTACACCCACAGCACTGTTAGGAAGGGAAGTCCTTTGCCAATTATAATTCGTCCCACCTTTGGTGATGGGTGGCTGTGCCTTTAGTTGCCTAGGCCTCAGGCTCTGGAATTCCCTCCCTCTGTCTCTTTGCCGTCTCTTCAAGCCAAGCTTTTGGACATCTGCTCCAGTAACTTCTTATGTGGCTTGGTTTGTTTTATAATGTTCCTGTGCAACACCTTGGGAAGTTTCATTATGTTAAAGGTGGCTGCGTAAATGAAAGCTGTTGTTGTACAGAGGGAGCAACAAGCTGAAAAAAAAGGAGAGAAAGTGATAGGTTTTAGTTCTTGGATAGGCCAAATCCAATGTCCACCCATTGCACTGCAATAGGGATCAGTTTTGCAGGACTGTTGCTGTAACCAATCCAATACTAAGTTCTGCATTGCTGAAGCTCCCTGTTTGGTTCTCAGTAGGACTTTCATACCTGTGATCAGCTTTCTGAGTCATGTTTTCAGGCTGCGTCTTGCAGTCTGCAGCTGCCCATTCTCTTTGACTTTGCGTTGACTCTGATTTCAATTCCACGGCCATTATTAAGGCCGCCTTTAATCTGGCTCAAGGGTAGCGCTCTCACCTCTGAGTCAAACAGTTCCGGGTCCAAGTCCTGCTACGGCACAAAAATCGAGGCTGAGGGAGTGCTGCACTGTCAGAGGTGCTGTCTTTCAGCCGAGATGTTAAACTGAGGCTTTGTCTGCTGTCTCAGGTGGATGTAAAATAGGCCATGGTACTATTTTGAAGAAGAGCAAGAGAGTTCTCCACGGTGTCCTGGCTAATATCTATTCCTTAATCAATACCACAAAAAGAAACAGATCACCTGGTCATTATCACATTGCTGTTTGTGGGAGCTTGCTGTGCACAAATTGGCTGCCATGTTTCCTACATTATAACAGTGACCACTCTTCAAAAGCATTTCATTGGCTGTCCAGCGCTTTGAGATATCTGGTGATAAGTGTCCTATAAATGCAAGCCGGTCTTTCTTTCATTTTATATTTTCCTATCTTTGCAGCATTACTTTTACAAACTATACCTCACTACTCTCCACTTCTTTACCCCTTACCAATTAGAAACATAGGGCTTAGGAACAGGAGTAGGCCATTCCGCCCTTCAAGCCTTGTGGTAACTGGGGGGTGTAGTCCCTCCCTTCTGTCAATCAGGGGTCACGTGATGTACTGCAGGGTCTCCAACCAGTAAGCAGGTAGCACGGGCAATCTGGAGTGGGCGGAGCTTCCCGAGGAGTGTCCTGGTCGAGGTAAAAGCATCTGTAAATCTCTCTGAAATAAAGTTAACAGTTTCTTGGTGAACCTGTCTGCTCCGTTAAGTCATCACAATTGGCGATGAGAGTAGGATATCTCTGACTCTGCACCTTGCCCCCTTACTGTAAGTACATTGAATTTTAAAAAAAAGACTACTCACCAGGCATGCCACTCTTCAGCAGAATTGATCCATATGATGCGATTATGGAAGACTGGAGCCAGTATGTCGAGTGCCTTGGATTTAATTTCGTAGCGAATGAGATTACCGTGGAAGAAAAGCAGAAAAGAATTCTCTTGCGTGTATGTGGCAGTAAAATATACAACCTCATTCATAACCTGACGGCGCCGAGCGCGTCCAGTTCCAAGTCCTATAATAAATTGGTGGACCTTGTGAAAATACACTTCCAGCCGAAGCCATTGGTAATAATGCAACGTTTTAAATTTAATTCAAGAGTTAGGGCCCTGAGGGAGTCCATCTATGAAACCTATGTTGTAAAGCTCAAACCGTTACGAGAGCAATGCGACTTTGGGCACACGTTAAATGATATTTTGCGGGACCGATCGGTTTGTGGAGTTAAGGGCGATGCCATACATCACAGTTTGCTCGCTGAGGTCGACTTTAAGGTCGATTTTAAGCGCGCCCGAGAAATCTCCCTCGCCGTGGAAAGCGCTTGTGAGAGACTGGCAGACCTTTCAACACATGGGGCAGAATTTTGCCCTTGGCGGGCGGGTTCGGCGGAGGCGGGCAGGGTGGTCAGGAAGCCGACTGCCACCCGCGATCGGCACCGCACCGTGATTCCACGCTGGCAGGCCAGTTAAGGCCCGCCCAGTGTGAAACGCGAGCAGCAGCGCTGAGCGCTGCCTGTGCGGGGCTGGGGGTGGTGGAGGGGAGTGCGAGTGGGCCGACAGTGAACTTTGCGCATGCACGCAGAGACATGTTATTAATGAAACATTAAAGTTTTTAATATTATTTTTATTTGCTTTTGGAAACCTCATCCCGCCGTGAACGAGGTTTCCAAAAAAATGCAAAGGCCGCTTGGAGGTTTCCAAAAAAATGCAAAGGCCGCTTGGACTTTCCGCCTGCCCGTTGACCGTAAGGTTGGACGGGCGGTGAAAAGTTTACATTAATTGATTACTTAATGGCCTTAACAGGCTTGTTAATTGTCAGCAGGCACACTGCTGGCACCGGCGCACACCCACCAACCAAACTATCGTGCAATTGCGCTTTGACGGTACACTCAGCCGACGTGAACAAGTGTCATTTCACGCTCGAGCCAGCCGGACGTGGGCCTGCCCCCTGAGCAAACATTTCTGCCCATGGAAAATGGCTCCGTACTTCATGTTGGGCAGGAACCTACTGCCAAGCGTGGCGCAAAAGCCAGGCCTGCAGAATCAAAGTGCAATTTTTCCACCAATATCCATTACAAGGTACCGACTCCCACAGCTACCTCGACTACAGCTCCTCACACCCGACTTCCTGTAAGGACTCCATCCCATTCTCTCAGTTCCTTCACCTCCATCGCATCTGTTCTAATGATGCTACCTTCAAAAACAGTTCCTCTGACATGTCCTCCTTCTTCCTTAACCGAGGTTTTCCACCTACGGTCATTGACAGGGCCCTCAACCGTGTCCGGTCTATCTCCCGCGCATCCGTCCTCACGCCTTCTCCTCCCTCCCAGAAACATGATAGGGTCCCCCTTGTCCTCACTTATCACCCCACCAGCCTCCGCATTCAAAGGATCATCCTCCGCCACTTCCGCCAACTCCAGCATGATGCCACCACCAAACACATCTTCCCTTCACCCCCCCTATCGGCATTCCGTAGGGATTGTTCCCTCCAGGACATCCTGGTCCACTCCTCCATCACCCCCTACTCCTCAACTCCCACCTATGGCACCTCCCCATGCCCACGCAAAAGATGCAACACCTGCCCCTTCACTTCCTCTCTCCTCACCGTCCAAGGGCCCAAACACTCCTTTCAAGTGAAGCAGCATTTCACTTGCATTTCCCCCAACTTAGTCTACTGCATTCGTTGCTCCCAATGTGGTCTCCTCTACATTGGAGAGACCAAACGTAAACTGGGCGACCGCTTTGCAGAACACCTGCGGTCTGTCCGCAAGAATGACCCAAACCTCCCTGTCGCTTGCCATTTTAACACTCCACCCTGATCTCTTGCCCACATGTCTGTCCTTGGCTTGCTACATTGTTCCAGTGAAGCCCAACGCAAACTGGAGGAACAGCACCTCATCTTCCGACTAGGCACTTTCCAGCCTTCCGGACTGAATATTGAATTCAACAACTTTAGGTCTTGAACTCCCTCCTCCATCCCCACCCCCTTTCTGTTTCTTCCACCTTCCTTTTGTTTTTTCCAATTAATTATATAGATTTTTCTTTTCCTACCTATTTCCATTAATTTTAAATATTTTTAAATCTTTTATGCTCCCCCCGCCCCCAGTAGAGCTATACCTTGAGTGCCCTACCATCCATTCTTAATTAGCACATTCGTTTAGATAATATCACCAACTTCAACACCTCTGTGTTCTTTTGTTCTTTTGTCTGTGACATCTTTTGATTATCTGCTCCTATCACTGCTTGCTTGTCCCTACAACCACACCAACCCCCTCCACTTCTCTCCCCCATCCCAACCCCCCCCAACCCCTCAACACACCTTAAACCAGCTTATATTTCACCCCTTTCCTTGGATTCACCTAGTTCTGTTGAAGGGTCATGAGGACTTGAAACGTCAACTCTTTTCTTCTCTGCCGATGCTGCCAGACCTGCTGAGTTTTTCCAGGTAATTCTGTTTTTGTTTTGCAATTCAGTGTCGGCTGTGAGGAACATTAAAAAGCCTAACAGAAACGCTTCAGCAGCAACTTCAAGACAAAGTTGTTATCGACGTGGGGGTGATCACAAAGCAGACACTTTAAATTCAAAGAGGCAGAATGCCATTACTGTCATAAGAAGGGTCGTGTGGTTAGGCAATTTTGGACAAAGTTAAAGCAGTCTGCAAAACAGCAAACAAATATGATAGAAGTAATGGGCACAACAATGACTGAAGCTGCTGCTGATGTTTACTCCTTATATAATGTAACTGCTGTGAAGACTTAACCTATTACCGTAACACTACAAGTTAATGAGAAGCCACTGAAAATGGAAGTGGACCCAAGTACCTCGACCATGGTATTACACTTTCAGATACTTAATGAAGCAAGACAGCCATTAAATCTGGAGTGGAAACCACTAAATTAAGGACATACACAGGAGTATCCATTCAGTTAATAGTCCCAGTCTCTTACAAGCAGCAGACAGCCCAGCTGCCTGTAATAATTGTGAAAGGAGAACAATCCAGTCTTTTCGGCCAAGGTTGGCTTCGGAAGATCAAACTCAACTGGTCTGAGATATTTCATCTAAAATCAGATGGAGTTCCAGAACTTCTAAGAAAATACAGAATGGTTCTTTGGGATGAACTCGAGGAGTTAAAAGGCATGCTGGCCAAGATACATGTGGAACCACAAGCGAAACCTCACCTTTTTAAGGCAAGACCTGTGCCTTATGCATTGAAAGAAAAGGTTGATACGGAGCTGTGCCAGCTAGAAAAGCTGGGCATTATCCAACCTGTTCAATTCTCGGAATTGGCTGTGCCAATAGTTCCAGTGGTTAAGCCTGACCACACCATACGCATCTGTGGAGACTATAAATTGACTGTAAATAAGTCAGCCAAACTAGATAAGTACCCTACCCCAAAGATAGATAACTTATATACCAAACCAGCTGGAAGCAAGTCCTATATGAAATTGGATATTAGCAATGCTTACCAGCAACTAGAGCTGGATAGCACATTGAGGGAGTAAATAACCAGTAACACACACATGGGTCTCTTTCAGTTCACCCACCTACCCTTCGGGGTCTCGTCAGTGTGTGTTATCTCCCAGAGAACAATGGAGAGCCTTTTGCAAGGACTCCCATGAGTAATTATATATCTAGATGATGTCCTAGTCAGGGGGTTAACTGAGCCAGGACGCTTGACCAACCTGGAGGAACTGCTAAGGAGGCTCATGGAAGTCATTGTACGGTTAAAAAAGGAAAAGTGCATATTTCAGGCATCAGAAATGACTTATCTAGGTCACAGTTTGAATCCCATGGGCTGCACCCAGTAGAAGATGAAGTTTGGGCAATAAGAAATGCGCCATCGCCATCTAATGTAACAGAACTCAAGTCCTTCCTGGGCAAGATCAACTACTATAGCCACTTCTTACCAAACCTATCAACTGTGTTGACACCATTACACTCATTACTAAAAAAGAACCACCATTGACTTTGGGGGTCACAACAGGAAGAAGCCTTTGTGAAAGCAAAGGAATTGTTGCATTTGTCAATTCTATTGTTACACTACGACCCGTCGAAAGAGCTGGTATTAACATGTGATGCCTCCCCCTATGGGGTGGGAGCGGTGTTATCCCATAGAATGGAAAATGGATCAGAAAGGCCCATTGGCTATGTCTTGAGAACCCTCTCCACAGTCAGGAGTGGTTATTCCCAACAAGAAAAGGAAGGTTTACTGGTGGTATTCCAAGTGAAAAAATTCCACCAGTACCAACATGGACGACATGTCACCATTGTGTCAGACCATAAACCATTAATGGGTTTATTCAGCAAGGACAAGGCCATTCTGCCAATAGCATCAGCAAGAATACAACACTGGGCTCTGATATTATCTACGTACGCACCATCCTGGCTTACACATTGCAAATGCAGATGCACTCAGTCGTCTCCTGTTGCCAGACAGTATCGTGCATATCCCTGTTCCACAGGAATTAGTGCTATTATTGAATTTCTTAGATTCTTTGCCTGTTTGTGTGAAACAAATCAGAAATTGGACAAATAGAGGTCCAACATTATCGAAAGTCAGGGACTTTGTCTTAAAAGCATGGCCAAACTCGCCTGTGTCTGAAGAATTGAGACCATTCCATGTCAGACAGATGGAATTGAGCTGCCAAGGTGGGATATTGTTGTGGGGATTTAAAGTGGTGGCCCCACCACAAGGCAAAGAGCCGCTCTTGCCAGCACTCCATAGTGCTCAAAAATATCAAAAATGAAAATGCTTGCGTGAAGCTTATTTATGGTGGCAAGACCTTGATGGAGATATTGAAAACTTGATCAAGCACTGTCTCCGCTGTCAGCAACAACAGAAGTTGCCATTTCTGGCTCCCCTGCATCTGTTGGAGTGACCTGGTCGACCCTAGGTTCAATGACATACTGATTACGTAGGACCATTCATGGGTACCATGTTCTTGTTAATTGTAGATGCACATTCCAAATGGATGGATGTATGTGTAGTCAAGAAGGCAATGCGAAGCTACAGAGTTTCAGAAATTTATAGATCTGAATAGAATTAGGCATGTTAAAACAGCCCTTTACCACCCCTCATTGAATGGCCTAGCTGAGAGGACAATACAACCTTTTAAGTCTGGTATGAGAAAGCTATCGGAAGGCACTCTGGAATCGCAACTTTCCCCATCCCTTTTCAGTTATTGTACAATGCCACATTCAACTACGGGTTCAACACCTTAGGAGTTATTAATGAAACGTTATCTGTGTACTACATCTCGTGTTTCCAAACTTTGAGGGGAAGGTGGCGCAGAACGAGAATAATCTGAAGTTTAACCATGGTATACACAGTGAAACTCGTACTTTCACTGTAGCCGACATGGTATACATATGGAATTTCGGCAGTGGACCCTGTTGGGCTCCTGGACCCATTGTCTCAGAGACTGGTCCACTTTCCTATCAAGTACAAGTGGGAGATAGAATACTTCAAAAGCATGTAGATCATATTCGTGCCAGAGAGACATTCCAACAATCAACTGATCCACCTGTATTGAGCATCGAACTGTCAATTCCTGAGGTGTCTGATCGACCTAGAAGGGACATGCCAAATACCTCTGAAGAGTTGTCAAATCCTGAACTGCCATGTTCCGATGATGTGTTTCATACTGCAGTTCCAGACTCTGTCGATCCCGTTCAGGAACCTCCAGTGGTAGAGATATGCTGCTCTAGCTGTATAAGAAGAGAACCTTAGAGACTTGATTTATAATCACCTGAAATTGTATATTTGTTGGTTGGATTTTCAAATGTTTTCCTGCAAATAGAAATTGTAAAAAAAAACTAAAGGGGGAGGAAATGTGGCAACTGCGGGTATAGTCCCTCCTTTCTGTCAATCGGGGGCCATGTGATGTACTGCGGGGGCTCCAACCAGTGAGCTGATAGCGCGGGCAATCTTGGGGGTGGAGCTTCCTGACGAGAGTCCTGGTGGAGGTAAAAGCATCTGTAAATCTCTCTGTAATAAAGTTAACAGTTTCTTGATGAACGTGTCTGCCCCGTTGAGTCTTCATAAGCCTGCTCCGCCATTCAATAAGAACATGGCTGATCTGTCAATTCCACTTTGCCAGCTGCCCCCCCACCCCCATAACCCTTGGATATGTAATATTTCCAACTTTGCAGATGACACAAAACTAGGTGGACGTGTGAGTTGTTACAAGGATGTGAAGAGTGAGTGGGCAAACATTTGACAGATGGAATACAATGTGGAGAAATGTGATGTTATCCACTTTAGAAGGAAAAACAGAAATACAGAGTATTTCTTAAATGGTTTAGGAAGTGTTGAACTTCAAAGGGACTTGGGTGTCCTTGTTCATGAGTCACTGAAAGCTAACACACAGGTACAGCAAACAATTAAGAAGTCAAATGGTATGTTGGCCTTTATTACAAGAGGATTTGAGTATAGGAGTAAAGATATCTTACTGCAATTATATAGGGCCTTGGTGAGACCACACCTGGAGTATTGTGTGCAGTTTTGGTCTCCTTACCTCAGGAAAGATATACTTGCCATAGAGGGAGTGCAACGAAGGTTCACCAAACTAATTCCTGGGATGGAGCGAAAAATTAAATAGACTGGGCCTTTATTCTCTGAAGTTTAGAAGAATTAGAGGTGATCTTATTTAAACATATAAAATTCTTAAAGGGCTTGACAGGGTAGACATTTCCCCTGCCTTGGGCGGGGGTTGTGTAGAACCAGGGGGCACAGTTTCAGAATAAGGGGTAGACCATTTAGGACTGAGGTGAGGAGGAATATCTGTACTCAGGGGGTGGTGAATCTTTGGAATTCTCTGCTCCAGAGAGCTGTGGAGGCTCAGTCGTTGAGCAAGTTCAAGACTGAGATCGATAGATTTCTACATATTATAAACATCAAGGGATACCGGGGTTGTGCAGGAAAACAGTGTTGAATTGGAAGATCAGCCACGATCTCATCTAATGACAGAGTGGGTTCGAAGGACCAATTGGCCTATACTCCTGCTCCTATTTCTTATGTTTTTGACTCCCTTGTCTATCAAAAATCAGACTGATTTCTTAAATTTGCTTCTGTTATATACAGAATGTGACCTGCGCAAATTCTGACTAATCCCGACCTCTGCAGCCTCCTCCTCCACACCCATTGTCCCATTCGTTATAAACTACTAGCTTCCCCCAGTAAATCAACTTGACCTTCAACACCTCCACATCTCTATTCCTACTCCAGGAAATTTCTTGCCATTAATTCTAGCCCTTGCTTTTTATTTCTTTTGAGGCTGGATTAATGTTTGGCTTCATGCCTTCAGAGGCTAATCTTTCAGCCAGTGTGCCGTTGCACTCTGGAACCTCTTTCAAAGTCACAAAGATTCCCTCTCTCTCTCTAAGATCTTAGATAATATAGAACTACTTAGATTAGAATCATCTCCCCTTATCTTGGCTGCCAATTCTATCTGTTCCATTTACATTGTCCTCTTATAGAACACCAGCATTAACCACCCATGTCATTAAAATGCCCCATTCACTGCTTTCATTTTCTTGTCATCAGGAGTAGCTCTAAACAAAATGATAATGCCCTATAATCACATTACCAGCTCTAGACATTTGTAACCATTTTTATATTGGTGCTGCTATAGGAGGAAGAAAAGAACTTGCATTCATCTAGCACCTTTCATTACCAATGTACTTGGCATAAGAGGAGTGACAATTCCAGGCAGCAGAGGCAGGTCAAAACCTGGGCGATGTCACTGTTTTCTGCTTGGATCCACTGTCGGTGCACGGATTGATCAACATCTTCGACCAGTTCAAACTGGCCTCAGTAGCCAAGGTTATTTGTGGCAAGAGCAAGGCCATGTCCTTTGAGAACTGGGCTGACCGATCCTTTATCCCCTTCACCATCAGGTCAGACTGCCTGAAGATGCTGGGGATATGGTTCGGAGGGACGGGAGCATGTGTCAGAAACTGGAAGGAGAGAGTGGCTATGGTGAAAAGAAAACTGGGCATGTGGGAGCGATGCTCCCTCTCCATTGCGGGTAGGAATCTGGTCATCGGGTGTGAAGTACTCTCGGTGTTGCTGTACTTGGTGCAGGTGGGGCCCATTCCTCACTCCTGCGCAATGGCGATCACCCGAGCCATCTTTCACTTTGCCTGGAGGTCAAAAATGGATCGTGTTCGCAGTGACACGATGTATAAACCTCTAGATAAAGGGGGGAAAAACAGGCCCAACATCGCCCTCACCCTGATGGCCACCTTTGTGTGTGGATGCATCAAGCCATATATAGGTCCACAGTACGTAAACACCAAGTGTCTCTACATGCTGAGGTTCTACCTGCCTTGGTGTTGCGAAGGATGGGTCTGGCCACGCTGCCGTGGAATGCTCCAAGTAGTTGGACTGTGCTGAACCACCTGTCCCTCATGGAAAAATTTATGCAGGGAAACACTTTTGACCCTGTCGGATGGTTCCCTGAGCAGACTGTCAAAGTCATTTGGCAGAATGCCTCATCACCAGCACTTTCCAACAAGCACCAAGATGTAGCTTGGCTGGTGATGAGAAAGGCCCTCCCCGTCAGATCCTTCCTGCACACCATGAGTCTCAGCCCCTCCGTACGCTGCCCTCAAGGTGGCTGTGGTGGGGAAGAGACTGTTGTTCATCTCCTTGTGGAATGTGCCTTTGCAAAGAAAATCTGGAGAGAGATGCAGTGGTTTCTGTTGAGGTTCATCCCGAGCAGTGCAGTGACACAGGACTCTGTGCTCTACGGGCTGTTCCCAGGGACACACACCAAGACAAAAATCAACTGCAGCTGGAGAATCATCAACTCGGTGAAGGACGCTCTTTGGTCTTCCCGAAATTTGTTGGTCTTCCAGCGCAAAGAGTTGTCCCTGGCCGAGTGCTGCAGACTGGCACATTCCAAGGTCCAGGACTACGTGCTGAGGGACGCACTAAAGCTTGGGGCAGCTGCCGCAAATGGGGAAGGGTCGCTGTCTAAGGCCTTTCAGCCATAGTGCACCGAGGGGCTAGGAATTGTATAGACCCCTCGGGCTGTATGACTCACATTGAATGTATGTAGTGAATAATACATGTGGCACAATTATATTGAAGCACCTCAGAGTGCAACATGATCTATGCAGATAATTTAAATACCATTGCACTGTCTGACTGACTGTAATGACCATGTTGAAATGTCTGTATTGTTCATTGATTATATTGAAGCGCCGCATGTGGAAAACTTGAACATGATTGCACTTTTTGTGATGGACATTTTGAAATGTTTTGTAATGTTCTTTCAGATATTTTACGAATAAAGTATATTTTTCCAAAAAAAAAAATTGGCTACTAAATCTGGGCCCACTAATGCTGACACCCCAATTGCAGAGCCATGAAAAACTGGATTGACGAGACTGCCTCTGGAATTTTGCAACTTCCGGACACAGACACAAGCGTTAGCATCTCAACTGAAACGGCAGCTGCCTGAAAGTAGCTTGACTTGCTAATGCCACAGGTGATGTGGAGAAAAGCACAACAGTGTCGCTGTTGGAAATGGCACAGCCTCAGTTACAGTGATGCCACGTTAAGATGGCTGTCGCTGGCTGCACTATAATATAAACTTAATGCCAGCCTCCTCCTTTCTCTCTCTACCATTGCTCCCTTTTGCGTCTGACCACACAGCACCACCTCCCCATCCACCCACCCCGCCTCCATTTGCCTCGGCTGGAGGATATCTAGTTACTCCTGAAATTTGCCAGGCCGGGATCGTGCTTAGCTTCTTGCCCCACGCCACTGCTCGATCATCCGGTGCCTCAACTATCACCCGACTATCCCAGCTGCTCAAACTGAGCTCAGAGTGGGCAGTCGGAAGAAGGTGGGCGAGTTGAGTTCAGTTAAAAAGAAATTTAAGGGTGCTACTTGATTTTATGTGGGGATATTATTTTAAAACTTTGAGAAAGGAGTTTAAGAACGAATGGTTCCATGGGAAAAAGGAAAAAACAGATTGGTCCTATTTAAATGATTTAAAAAGAAAGACCTGCAGTTATATTGCATATGGCTCACTTTCATGTTGGCAGTGCATTTACTAACTGACTTGCCAGAGGTGGTAGTAATTTTAATGAGTGGGGTCTCAAGATCTGATTTTAACATAACCCCCTTAGCGAAGATAGGACAGCTTTGGGTTGGCTAACTGATTCACACCCCCTCTCCTACCAAAGACTTCAGGCTGAGTGCAGTCTATACCAGGAGCTGCAGTCTCCTAATGAAGCTGCTTCCACATTGGCATCGGTGCAGTTAGTTCCTGAAGCACAAGTCGCACCCAGCCAGCAGTCAGTGTTAACATGCCAGCGCCAAGAGGACATGTCTCCTTATCCATGCACGAGACTCAACGATTCAGCAGCCAACACTGTGTCTGAGCCACGAAAATAGCAATCAGACTTCCAGCAGAATGACTCACTGTGACATTCACTAACGGGGAAGCAGAGCATCTGGTTTATTCATTTAAAGCAGTATCTTTTTTTTTAAAAGTATCTGGAGTCGGTGCCCCAGATCATCCCATAACGAAGCAAAGCTATCAGCTCAACAAAGATTAACACCTCGTCCCCTCAATTCAAGAGATTTGTTTGGAATTCCCAAGTATGCACATCACAAGAAGCAACAGAAAATAGGATGCGTCCAAATTAGGCAAGCAGCCTGTCCCAATATCTGATCAAGTCGGAGACGATGAATGAAAATGCATGGAAACAATCACACATTGACAATAAAATGTTAGCCTAAGACAGACAGAGGGGAGTCCCTGGACTAAAGAGACGCTGCAAGTTGCCACTGAGACCACTGAGGTTAAAGATTACAGAACATTAATATTGATTTATAAACTTTCACATAGCATTGATTTTTCTGTCACTGCTGCTTCTATACTATGGGGGTATAATTAGTCAATGTCTTTTGTCAACTTACCTAGTTTCCACTGTGGATCAAATCAGGCTCTCTCGCTCTCTCTCTCTTTTCTCTCTCTCTCTCTCTCTCCCCCTTTCTTTCTCATATTTAGGGTTTCCAACTTTCCAGGATTGTGGTGGAGTGTCCAGAATTAAATATTAATCCCCTGGACAGCTGCTGCGAGCAGGCCAGGGGAACAATCCTACAAGTATTAAAAGTAATTGTTCAAAGAAAATGAAAGAAAATCAATGCTGCTAGTTGTAAAAAAAAACGTTCTGGAGATGGCAAAAGAATGATGGGGTGGGGTGTCATAGAGTCATAGGGGCTACCGCACAGAAAAAGGCCCTTCGTGGTTGGAGGTCATGTGATGAAAACTCCAGGTAAAGGTTTAGCCTGAGTTGGCAGTTAAAACTGAACTCTAGTGTCAATAAATCCGTCTTATCTCAATGTTCCAGCGAGGCCTTCATTTTAAAATTGCTATCCTTGTTTTCAAATTCCTCCTTGGTCTCACCTCTCCCAACTCTGTAACTTGCTCCAGCCCTACAATCCATCAAGATCTCTGTACACTTCCAATACACTTGAGCATCCCCAATTTCAATATAGCACCATTGGTGGCTGCGTCTTCAGTGGCTTAGATCTGGAATTCCTTCCAGAAACCTCCACCTCTCTCTCCCCCTTTAAACCTACCCCTTTAACCAAACTTTAGGATACCTATTCTAGTACCTCCTTCTGTGACACGGTGTCAAACTTTAATCGATAATGTTCCTGTGAAGTGCCTTTACTGTGTCAAAGGTGCTACATAAATGAAAGTTGTTGTTGTATTTGTGGACCCCAAAAGAATGTGCCTTTGAAGTTCTGCCCTTGGGATAAGGGAGCTATTTTACAAATGTAAATATAGGCAGCCAGCACATGTGTGTCACTGCTGTAGCCTGCAGAGTACAATCGCCAAATATACAAGTGCCTGAGAAGGTGGTGAGTATTCACAGCATATTTCTTCTTAGATTTATGAGAGAGAAATTGTTTCCGCATCCTCTACAAGGACATATGGCATCCATGAAAGGTTTTTTGTAGTGAATGTTTCCTCGTACTCCTCCACTTCCCAGGCTGGTGGATCACAACTGAGGCGTAGCGTGAGCAGTACTGGCAATCCTCCAGAAGCGTGGGAGTGCAATACCAAGACAAAGTCAGGGATAACTCTGTGCTGGGGGTGCAAGCCAGATAGGAGACAGCAAATCTGGCCCAGGGATTCATACTTTGAGGCATGCCGGCCTTTGAAATGGAGACTATAGAGGGCTTTTTAACACTGCCTGGCGAAAAACAGGTGGGAAGTTTAAAAAGGCCACCCCGGCTTACACTACCTGATCCCAAAGACTTCCTCCAAAGGGTACAATTTTAACCGGCTCTTTGGAGCAGATGGGTGGGGTACGCCCACTGGAAAATCACTGAGGCCATTGAATATGGAGACAATCCGATGACCTGACTCCAATCTTAACCCGAGGCCTGTATGGGGAAGTTTGTGGCTTTCCACTAGACCAACCTAGCGACAAGTGAATCTGGGTGCCGATAATGCACAGAGTGGTCCTTTTTTACTAAGTTTGCTCATGAGCCAAGACCCCCACCCTCCCAACCACATATACTTGACATTTTCTTTGGGCTCCTGTCGTGACCTCCTGCTATGCCCAAAATGCTCCTCCTGCCAACCAGCTAGTGTATCCCACCAGATTCTGAGTGTCGGGAATTGGCCTGCTCAGTCACATGAAGACCCTTGGCAGAAACCTGCGATCCTGAGTGGACACCATCCTCGAATGGTGAGGGGCAGCTGGTGACAATGCATATCCAAGCAACGTGTTCAGGAAGAGGTGAGAAAATTGGGATGGAAGAGGAGCAATGTTATGTTCTACTATGGGGTCACTTTGCTCGCGAACCGATTGCACACTTATCTATTGGCCGGTGACTCGATTACAATGTACTGCAGACGCAGCGACCAATATGAAGTGGAGCACATGTTATTTATTTACACAAAAAACATAGCACTAACTATGCCTGTGCTTCTCCAACCAGACCCTATTCTAGACCAACATTAACATGGTAACCCGCGCTTCACAGCTATTGGATCTTACAGTCACGTGCTCACACACTCTTAAAGTTGTATTACACCTCAGATTACCGCAAACAAGGACACTAATCTCTTCTCACTATTATCAATTAATAAAGTTTGTAACAAACTCCTTTGTCTTTTATTTTAGTGGAGGAATTCACCCAAAGATTTTAACTGCAAGAACAAGTGATCTGACACTAGAAAGGTCCTCTGCTGCAAAGCACCAGTGCCTTATTTTATTTGCATGTCGAATTGTCTACCCCTTAATGCCTGATTTATACTACAGGAGTGTATCTGACAGCAAAAGCATCTGTGATTTTGGAATAACTGTGCAGCCATATACATCATACATGCATTTTCCTGTTGCTGCTAGTCCCACCCTGCAGGTTCAATATATGCATATATAATATGCTCATATTAATGACCTCGATTCCGTCATTTAAAAGTCATTTGTGACAATTTCTCTACGTGCTCAGAGCTGCTGACGTGAAACCAGTTTGAGATCGTCTGCTGAGCCCGCCGATGACGGGCTGTGTTTCCCACATTGGACATTGGGAACTTCATTGTAATACATCAGCATATTATTATAAAGCCAGCGCGCCAGACTCACCCCCACCACCCCCAACCCCCATTGTATCGCCTGGCACAGCAGCACAAAAGCAACATGCACTTGGCGGGCTGCACTTCACCCAGGACTTCAAGGTGTGTTTGCCTACATTGCTTCAGGCAGCACTCACAGTCACCAGCGCCAGGCTTCGCAGGCAGCACCGCATTACTTTTAGGGGGGCTCATGGGTAGGCCTCTACCTACCGGATCAGCCATATGTGGGTGGCTTTTCATTGGCTGCAGGGAAAAGTCTTGCTTAGGGAAGGGGTAAAAGTGGCCTCAGGCAAGGGAAGAGGCTGCAGGGCGAGGGCTGCACTGGGGAAGGAGGGTATCCCAGGGTGTGTGTGGGAGCACATGTTGATCTGTGCAAATTGCCTCAAGATGGTGACGGCTGAGGAGACAATCTCCAGAGGAGATGAGGCCAGATGGACATGTGAGGGTATGTGTGTGAGGATGGTGGTGATGTCCCTTGAGCTGGCAGTGAGTGAGATGTCAGTGAATGTGTGATGGGCTTGAGTGTGAGAGTTTAGAGTGATGAGATGGTTGTCTTACCCTGGCAGCATGGATGAGATCATTCACCCTCGATCTGCATTGGATGGCCAACATCTTCTGTGCAGCATTGGCACTGACCACCACTGCCATTGTGTATCAAGACGGAGTGGTGATGCAGCTGTCCCTCCTGCAGCCAGAGCAGGGGTAGAGAACATCACAGCGGGCATCCACGACATCCAAAAGGCGCTCGAGGGCTGCAGTCTTCTTGCTTTTCAGGGCCATATCTTCTTTGCTGCTGTCCTGGGCTGAAGCACTGAGCGCGGCTGTACTTTCAATGTGGTGCCTGGCGTGATGAAGCAGCGAGGTGATGGCGTGGCGGGTGAATGAGAGCCTGCCCACCATGGAAATGGCATGTTTCCCAGGAATACATGAGTAATGTGGCAGGTGAAGACCCGCCATTGTGGCTGCCCGCTACCGCACTTAGTGCAAATCTGGGATGATTTTCAAAGTTTGAAGCAGTGGAAATTATGGTGAAAACCACTCAAAAGACGGTCAACAAATCCTAAAGCTGCTTTTCACAGGGTTAAATGCTTAAAATAAAACCATGGCTTCTTTTGCTGAGAGCTTCCTAAGGACATCTACTGGAAGTGCACGCATGAAGAAGGGTTGTGGGTATGGCAATGGGATGGTCAAATCCACTGCTCGCTGTCTCGACTTGAAGTGTTGTCGCTTGAGAGGATTAAAGGGCTGTTTTGGCCTATGGAGCTGGACTGCAGAATTATTTAGCATCTTCAGGGAAGCAAGTGAAAAATCTGCTCAATAGGGAACAATGCAGCTCGCTCCCAAAAGCTGAGGCCCAACAGTAGAAGTGCATCGGATGGATGGAGTGCTGCAGGCACAAAGGCTTCCTTTTTGTTCACCGACCCTTTAGGTGAAAGAGCCTAAGGAAAGGACACCACCAGGTCTTAAATACTTGAATGCAGTTTTCATCAGTTATGGAATACAATGGGCAGACCATAGCTGACTGGGCCTTTGATATCATGAATAATGTTTGAATGGTCATTTAAAACACAATAAGGAACACGACCTGTCAAACCAAAATGAATTGGCCAAAGTATTCTTCCAAGTAATTTTAGTTCAGTCTTCCTGCTGATCAGTTGACTATCAATCAGTAAGGATTAGCATCAGCATAATGGAAGTCAGCGTATCCTACAAATCTGCATTGACTAGACTGGGTCACTGGCTCTATATGCTTTTTAAACAACTGAGCTATTCTGGATGAGCGCTTTCAGTTATTCATTTTGAGAGATGCTTAATCTATGACTGAACGATGGGCTTTCTTAGTTACTAATGAAAGT
Organism: Carcharodon carcharias; assembly: GCF_017639515.1. NCBI lineage: Eukaryota > Metazoa > Chordata > Chondrichthyes > Lamniformes > Lamnidae > Carcharodon > Carcharodon carcharias. Next base: position 19,770,099 of record NC_054472.1, on the reverse strand, counting down.
GTTAGCTGTGGCTCAGTTGGTAGCAGTCTTGCCTCTCTGTCAGAGGTTGTGGGTTCAAATCCCACTCCAGAGACTTGGGGCAGAACTTTTCACCAAGCGGGCGTGAGCTGGACCCGCTCGAGAGTTAAATAGTGCGTGATGATGTCGGGTGAGCGTCCCGACATCATCGCACACTCACGCGGTATTTCGGTTGGCAAGCACAAGCGGGAGTCGGAGCTGCGCCCGCCGTCAATTACGAGGCCAGTTAAGGCCATTAAAAAGGCAATTAAGCTGCATTTTATGTTGCCCATGCGATTTCACACTTGTTGCACAAGCAAAACGGGCAGGTGGGCAGCTGATAATTTGCTAAACCTTACCCAAGGGCGGGATAAAAAGCATCAGCAGTGTTGCCAGTGTGAGCAGTGAGGAGTTTTGGAGATAGTTTGCTGCTGGTTGCTTATTGGTACTTGGCAGCTTCAGCTCTGTTCGGGGCTTCATTCTTAGCATTTCCAAGCTTCATTTCAGGATTATTAGTGTCTCCAAGGCCCCCGGAGGATTCAGACCGTGTGGACCCTTCCAGGTATCAGACAGCCTTCTGTAACCCTGGTAATGGGGATTGTGGTCTCCCCTTGTGGCCCCTCCTCTGAGGAGCAAGAGAGGGGCAGACGGGAGAGGAGGCTAGGTGTCCCAATGCAGGGAAGAGAGGCGCAGGCACAAGGGGCGCAGGGCCAGCAGGTAGTCCAAGGCAGAAGGGACCACAGAAGATGCCACTATCCTGCTGCCAGAATTTACAGGAGGCGATGCAGTTACCTCAATATGCCTGAGGTGCAATGCCAAAGGAGGCTCCGCCTCTCAAGGGAGAGTGTGACAGAATCACAGAATCACACAGAATCACACAGTGCAGAAGAGGCCCTTTGGTTCATCAAGTCTGAGCCAACACGTGAGAAACACCTGACCTACCTACCTAATCCCATTAACCAGCACTTGGCTCATAGCTTTGAATGTTATGATATGCCAAGTGCTCATCCAGGTATTTTTTAAAGGATGTGAGGCAACCCGTCTCCACCACCCTCCCAGGCAGCACATTCCAGACCGTCACCACCCTCTGGGTGAAAAAGGTTTTCCTCACATCCCCCCTAAACCTCCATCCCCTCACCTTGAACTTATTTCCCTCTATTTGTCAGATTATTGGGCCTGAGATCAGCTATGACTGTGTAGGTGGACACCCCATGCCAGTGGCTCTGAAGGTCACAGTGGCCCTCAACTTTAATGCCTCTGGCTCTTTCCAGGGGTCAGTGGGGGATCTGTGTGGAGTGTCCCAATCAGCTGTCCACACCTGCATCAAGCTGGTGCCAGAAGCTCTGTTCAGGCAGGTACTGAGGATTTGCAGGGATTGCTGTGTTCCGCTGCATCCAGGGTGCTATAGACTGCACACTTGTGGCCATCAAGGCGCCAGCGGGTGAGCCTGGTGCCTTTGTCAACAGGAAGGGCTTCCACTCCATGAACATGCAGATAGTGTGTGACCACAGGGTGCAGGTTCTGCAAGTCTGTGCAAGGTACCCAGGCAGCTCCCATGACGCTTACCTACTGAGACACTCCCAGGTGCCAAGGATCTTCAGTGCTCCAGCCCGACTGGATCGATGGCTGCTGGGTGATGGTCTGGAATGTGCTGCCTGGGAGGGTGGTGGAGTCGGGTTGCCTCACATCCTTTAAAAAATGCCTGGATGAGCGCTTGGCATGTCGTAACATTCAAGGAAATGGGCCAAGTGCCGGTTAATGGGATTAGGTAGGTAGGTCAGGTGTTTCTCACGTGTCGGCGCAGACTCGATGGGCCAAAGGGCCTCTTCTTCACTGTGTGATTCTGTGATTCTGTCACAGTCTCCCTTGAGAGGCGGAGCCTCCTTTGGCATTGCACCTCAGGCATATTGAGGTAGCTGCATCGCCACCTGTAAATTCTGGCAGCAGGATAGTGGCATCTTCTGTGGTCCCTTCTGCCTTGGACTACCTGCTGGCCCTGCACCCCTTGTGCCTGCGCCTCTCTACCCTGCATTGAGAGGCTCATGATGCCACTCCACTACACAAGAACAGAGGCAGAGCAGTGTTACAGTAGGTGTCATGCCACTACAAGGGTGATAGTAGAGAGAACCATAGGTCTTCTCAAGATGTGCTTCTGATGCCTGGACCATTCAGGGGATGCAATACAACGCTCCCCAGAGTGAGTTGCACGTTATGTTCTCTACAATCTGGCACTGGCAAGGTGGGACCCACTGGAGGAAGAGGATCTTGAGGTAGCTCCACAGGCCACAGGGGATGAATCCAGTCGTGAGTCAGAACAGGAGCATGGTGAGGAGAACACTGAAGGTGTGGAGGCAGACCTCAGTAACCTCCAGGGAGGCAGGGACGCCAGCAACACTTTGATCCAACGCTCCTTCAGCTAGGCTACCAAAGATCTGCTTCCACCTCATGCCAAGGCTGCCGCCTCCATCACGGATGTCTGAAATGACCTTTTTATTTGCACCCAACATCCACTCAATTTCTGTGCAATAAATTATCAAGCCACTCACATCCAGCATTACACCCTGCATGAGAAAGAGAAAAGGTGAAGCATACTCAGGCCATCATAACCACAGCAAATTTAATGTTATTGTCACATTGAAAGCAAAATGATCTTACCATTACTGGTGTTGATGTCCACACCAGCAGACATATAAACCAAACATAAATGAACAGAAAATCATCCTTGAACAGTCCCTCTTGTGCTCATGGTGCCTTTAACTTACGTTTGCGGGTGCTACGTCTTGGTGCCTCCCCCTCAGTGGCACCGGCATTGGAGACAGCCTGCTCATTCTGCTGTCTTGTTGGCCTTGATGACCTTGGCGGTCGTCCTCTGGCCAGTGGAGCCTATGCTGGCCCTGACTTGGAGGTAGAGACCAGTACCATGTCTGACATCTCCCCAGTCATTGAACACTCATCAGATGCCATGGTCACTGGCGGAGGGGTGGAGGATATGCTGCTGTCATCCAGAAAGCCCTGAATGGAGCCCACAGAGATGACAAGCAGCTGTGCATCAACTTGAGGTCATTCTGGAGCTCCCTTCTCACCATTGATGGACCTAGCTGGGATACTGGGTGCCTCATCCATCTCCCACAGTGGCACTAACCACCTGAGGTCAGTGCCTGTGTGAGGACTTGCAGGTCCGTGCACAACCCCAGGAACCTCTGATTCTGTCCCTGGAGTTGCCTCTCCATGAGAGGTGCCACTTTCTCAATGGAGGAGGCAGCACGCTCAGCCATGAGAGTTAATACTGTGCTTATGCTATGCATGGACTCCTCCACAATGAAGACCATGGCACACAGACCCTCATGGATCTCTGCCAGATCCTCCCGCACATCCTGCTGGACATTCAGCATCTGCCACCTAATGGACGACTCCAGAGGCTCATCATTTCCTTTCAACAGAGCATCGTCCTGGTCCCCAGCAGTCCTCTGTGCCCTGGGCACTCTCTGCCTCCACCTGTACCTCAAGCGTGTGTGGTGCCCTCACCAATGTGCACCAACATTGTAGCCACCAATCTAATGCTCGCCAAGCTGCTGGTATCTGTGCTGGTGCCTGGTTCAGTGAGGGAGTGTGACGCAGGTGTAAATGAATCCTGGTGATCCTCCAGCATCAGGGGTGGTTCTTTGGGGTCCAGAGAGCGAGTGTGTGCCTGCGAATCTAAAGGGGAACAAGGACATTTCATTAGTTAAAGTCATCACACTGTTACTGTGCATGCTAGGCACCCAGGTGAGACAATGGAGATCTGCATCACGGTGTCACTGTCTTCCAATGATTAATGGAGGCTCCAGGTTCAAGGCTCACATCAATGAGGAGACTACACTAGAATGGTTGCACAATCACCTCTGTGCACTGAACTATTACCTTCGTCTGGCATCCCCACATCTCCACCCCGGGTTGCAGGGAGAGCGTGCCGGCTCTCCAGCTCAAGGGCATCCTGCTCGAACCTGGTCAGCAGCAGCAGATTGGGTGGGTCTCCACCTGTACATGGCCTCTCTGATTGGTTATGGCCTTCCTTCTCCTGAAAGGACAGAGTAAGCATTGATTAGTCCACTCTCTACCTGCAGCACCATTGCAGCCTGGCCAACCCCAGCTGAGGAATACCTCGCAGGGCACATGCGAGTCGTGACCCTCAAATCGCAAGACACTCAGCCCAAGCAGCCAGGGCTCAATCCCTTGGCCAGCTCCAGCGTTATTGACAGTTGGCACTCAGACTCCAGCACCCCTGAGGTCCACAGGGGGACGGCCAGACCTTAACACTTCTGCACTTTGACCCATGCCAACGTGGTGCTCACCCTTGCTGAGCACAGCAGGTCATTGAACTTCCTCTGGCACTGCGCCCATGTGTACCGCACCATGGCTGCTAACCAGCGCTGCCACCTCCTCCCAACCCGTCTTGGTGAGGTGCGGTGGCCTCCTCCTGCCATCTCCGGGGACAAGGGTGTCCCTCCTGGCAACCACCTCCTCCAGGAGGACCATAGGACACTCACCCGAAAAGCTGGGGTGGGGGGGGGGGGGGGCGTGGGGGGGGTCGAATGCCCTCCCACCTGGCGCCTCCGGCCGCGCTCGGCTCCGTTGCTTTGCTGACGCCAGAACAGACGTTCTTCCGGGGGCTGCCTGGGCCATTTTTAAACCCGTCCCCCGGTTGGGCCCTTCCTGACCAGCGAGGAGACACATTTCATGCTGGGGTGGACCTCAATCGGCCCACCGGCGTGAAATCGTGGCCGGGTGCCGATTGCGGGTGGCGACCCCTTTCCCGGCCGCACCCCGGGCCCGCCGACTGCGCCAGCCTGCCAAACCCAAAATCCTGCCCTTAGAGGGTGGGATTTCCCAGCCCTGACGCTGGTGGGCATCGTCACGGGCAGGACAGGAAAATATGGAGAGTGGTTGACTTTTAACAGCTCTCCAAATTTTCCTGCCCTGTCTGCGGCAATGCCCGCCGGCCTTGGGGTCGGAAATGCCCACATTTGAGCAAAGAAAAAACTAGACTGACACTCTGCTGTGCTGAGGCAGTGCTGGGCTGTTAGAGCTGGTGTCTGCTGGAATCTAACATTCCATGCAACACAGGATATAAAACTAGCCTCGGTAAGGGTGAGCGTGAAGCTAAAAACTCATCTGCTTGGCTTGGGAAGGAAATTCTGGCCTGCATGTGACTCCAGATCCACAGTAACGTGGTTGACTTTTAACCGCCCTTTGAAGTGGCCTAGCAAGCCACTCAGTGTAAAAAGTCCTTTGAATGTCTCTCTTCGGAGCTGGTGAACCGTACGTTGACCAAGAATCAGGGCTGGAACTTGTCAGGAGCTATTACTTCTTAATACGCCAGACAAGATTAACTCCCTTGAGTTATGAGAGGCAGGAAACCCAATAATGTGACATTGATTGCAAATTTACCAGCAGCCATGTTCTACAAGTGTTTCATAGGTTCCTGTACAATTTCAGTCTCTGCTATTTAAATGGGGATGCTAACTCATTTAAAATTTACAGGCTAACGGATAAGCAGCAAAGGGCTGTGAGGGGAAAATGATTAGGTTATGAGCTTCTCCAGCTGTTTCTGCTGCACCTGGAAAATGGGCATAATGTTGAGGGATCCACCACTACCCCCCCCACCTCTCCCAACCCTTCCCCTCACCCTCCCCCGAACATAGCCACCTTTGAGAGTCAGGGGCTTGGCCAGTTTTGTGGGCGGAGGTCAGCCCAAGAGTTTGTTAGGCTGACTTAGATCAAGGAGGCTTGGGCGTATTGTATTAATGTGAGTAATTTACTTAAACCCAAAATGTTGTAATCTTTAAAACCACAGGATTAGGTTTACAGCCAGATTATGTGAATATCAGGATGCATGAGAAGGAAACTCCAGGCACCTATTCTTGGCCTATTCTTTTAGTGTTTTCATTATGACTCTCTCAGTCTCCCTCTCTTTCACAAAAGCTTCTTCCCATCCGTTTTTTTTTAAACTTTAAAATCAGCTCCATTCCTGGTCCTCTGGTCAATGTTCAGTCAGTCCAATGGGAACTTTCTTAAGGTCGCACAACAGAGTAGGTTAGTGCCTAAACCTGAAAACAGGGTTTTTGATTGAAAGTGCTTGTCAGTGGCTCTTCAGCTGGGCGATGCTTTGGTGGAATAAACCTCTTTACAGCACTTGAAGTGTTAAACTAGTATGGTTAACAACACACTTTGGAGGGTCTGCTTTCAGAGTAAGCCTGGTAATTTCTCTGTGGTACTGTAACTGATGACTGGAACCTTTCCTTTCTCAGGTTTGGATCCAAATGGACCATTGGAGCCTTCTTCTAAAAAGAAAGAGCAGTAGCATCTGACGGGGAGAGAGTAGTCTAGCCCTCTGGAAATGTCACTGCAGCGGATTTTGCAACTCTTTACCCTCCAAGTTTCAGGGCTGCTGTGTGTGGTGTGTCCAGTTACAGACAAATTTCAATCTTGAAATGGTCAGAAACAAATTCTGCAATATTAAACCAGACAGCTGGGCTGATGTGTTATACAATATTAGTAACTAATGCATTGATACATTTCTATAAAATTCTTTTTGGTTTGTTATTTTAAGATCATTGCTAATATTGGATAGAATGACATCAATTACATGCGAATCAGGCTGTTTTACTAACTGGAGAAACTCAGGTCAAAATTTGGAGGCCGTGTAACAGTCAAAGGTAAATGGGCCATTAAAATTATTGAACATCCTAAGCTGCAATATATAAATCCATTAAATCCAAGGAAAATCAAGAAGTAATGAAGTGATGCTTCGGTGCTGGAATGATAGAAATTTAGGCCCCAGGAGGATGTTATTTGACCCATCGTGTCTGTACCGGCTGAAAAAGAGTTATCCAATCGTGACCCATTTTCCAGCTCCTGGTTCATAGCTTTGTATGTTACAGCACTTCGGGCACATATCCAAGTGTTTTTTTAAAATGTAGTGAGGGTTTCCGCTTCTACCACCCTTTCAGGCACTGAGTCCGAGACCCCAAAACCCGCTGGGTAAATCATTTTTCAACCCTACCAATTTAAATCTATGCCCTCTAGTTATCGATTTGTCTGCAAACAGAGAACAAATGAATAAGGACATTGTAAGGGGCTGTGAGCACCTCCATCAGTGACTGCACCATGGGTCACCTTTCACAAGGGGATTCTACAACTTGCCAGTTGGCCTATTGTCCTGTTGCCCCCTAAAACGCACATGCATGGCCAAGGGATGAATTGTTCTGGAGCATTTGGTGACACATTCATGTTTTTGCGTTACTTGAGTGGGGGGAAAAGCTTCAGAGGCCCGACTCCAAGGAGCTGCTGCTGACCAGTCTCAGCTGTGGAAGAATGCTCACTTTTGACAAGCTTTTCCAAGTGCGTGGCTGCTTCCCTCACCCCCACCTCCCCCACCTCCTCCACCTTCTCAACCCCACCCTCTGGCATGTGCTTGTGTATTTCCTTCCGTCTGTGCTGCCTTGCCCCTTGCTGGCCTCACCTGCACTGGACCCCTTGCCCCGGCACCTGCACTGAAAGCCAGCCTGGAAAAAGCGACCCACCTGTGCCCCCCGTGAATGTGCGGCACCTCTTCCTTGACGCCCCATGGGTGATGCTCATGAGCTCTGCGCAAGGTTATGTGCACTTACCTCCAAGTTCCCCTCGAAGTTCTGGTTGCCAGGTGCAAACCTTTTTAAGGCAGTCATGAAGCATGCCGTTCTGAAGCCACATTGACGTAGGCAGTAAATATGATGTGAGGGGGCTGATTCCGGCGAGCAGGGCTTATAATGAGATGCTAAAGTATTGAAATTAGGTTGCTGACATGCGGAGTCTGCCTGCCATTGATGGCTGAAACCGAATTTTGGCAATCTCACCATACTGCCCACTCATGTCTGCCATGATGCCCACCGCCAATAGGACCAGACGATACGGCCCATTGTGTTTAACATTTTACAATCCCACTCCTTAACTACAGTGGGCTGAATTTTCCCACAGACGTCAGCTTATGTGCGGGTCCTGCGCTCACGTTTCCTGTGAAGGTACATTGTAGCGCAACTTTACTTGAGTTGGGCTATTAATTGCCCTCCACGTTCATTTGCCTTCCAATGAAATATGGCGGGAGGGACAAAAATGCAAGAGTTCCAATAAGGGAGACCACAGCACTGGGCAGCTGGGAGTCCGGCCAGGAGAGGTGGGTGCTGTTGTGGAAGGAAGGCGAGTGTGATGGTGACTGAAAACAGGTGTGCTTTTGTAAGGCTACGGGGGATTTAAAATTACAGAAGACCCGCAGTTGTTTTTGGTATTAATGTGAAGAGGAATCCTCCCCAGGGTTGAATGTGGCTGTAGCTGGGGCCTTTTCACTCTCAGAAGTGAAAAGCTTGTTCATTGAGCCAGAAGGAAGTGACACCACTGGTCCCCTAGCCTGCCAGTGACAGCCACCTTCAAGCTGCTGTCGGCCTAGGTACTCAACAGAGGGGCTGATTGGATGCTGGAGAAATGCTGTCAGTGCTTAAAAACAGCACCTAACTGGTGCCTTAGTTGGCCTCATTGGCTCCCTGTCCCTCTGGAGTAGGTTGCTGATTTCCATGGCAGCCCATCGGGAACCTAGTTCTGAGGCGGAACAGCATCGAGGAGCTATCCCAATGGGATTTTCTTTTCCTTCCTAACCAGCCGCCCCCAACACCCTCACCTCCACAGACTGGGAAAATTCTGGCTAATGCCTGCATCATCCCCTCTATTCTGTGAGGATAAAGGCTAAGTATTCATTAAGAATCATGTCCAGGCCTTCTGCCTCCAACCAGGGGTAACTTTTTTTGGTCTTTAATAGACCCTTTTCTTTCTTTAGTTACTCTTTTGTTCTTTGTTATAAAGCCTCTTTGGTTTCCTTTGATTTTACCTATGAATATTTCTCATGCCCTCTTTTTCTACCCTACGCCACGGCCAGGATTTTCTGACCCTGCTTGTGGTGGGACCCGCTGTGGAAGATTCTGCGGCCCAGCCAAAAGTCCACTGACTTTTGGAGGGTCAGGATGGGATGATCCTGTTGGTGGGTGGGGCCAGAAAGTCCTGTTGTATGTTGAAGGAAGGAAGACAGAGAGCAGAAAAGAGTTCCACTGTTTGGAAGTTCTAGGAACAGATTAAGGTTCAAATAGTCATATGGGAAATATTCCTGAACTTCCAAGTTTCTTTCTATAGATAGTGTTTTGTATGCCTTATCTGTCTCACAATAATGAATAGATCACTTCAGTGAGAGCTTAGTCAAACATTCTTTTGCTATGACAAAATCAATTATTCATTAATATTCTGGCAGTCAAAGGCACTGATGCTCATATTAAAAGACCCAAGGACATGGGTTCCTCATGGGACTGGGAGATTGCAATGGCTCTAAAATCGGCCGGCCCACATTCTATGATAAAGTTTACTTACAGTATCAGTCTGAAATTTCCTTGTAATGATCATCGGTTCCAGCACATGCATAAACTGGTGGGCTACATTTTTGGTAAACTTGTAGCACATGAGCTCCCACAGTGACTCAGCTGGTTAGACAGTATGTTGCTAAGCCACAAAGACAAATTAGGCCCTATAGTCCCAATCTTCGCTGATTTAGCTCAGCTTGGGGAAGTTTAGCAGTTGAAGTGGTGCAATTACTTCAGCAGCTCCTTGTTACATAGGGAGTAAAATCTGCCAGGCTTTCCTCAATAGTAGACAAGTGAGCAGCAGCTGGTGATGTGGTCTGTTCCATCACACCCTCCATACTCCCGCCCTCTTCCCTGTACTCCCGCTCTTCCCTCTCTCCCCTGATCCCCATTCTCTTCTCCAGGTTTCTGATTTCTCTGTGCTGAACTATGCACGTTCCTCTCCTCTCACTGTGGTGTTCCTGTTCCCAGGTTCCCTCATGCTTTCTCTGAATTCTGTGCTTTCCGAGCTCCTGTCCTTTCCGTTTTCCTGCCCTCTCGGTGCTTCTGGCAGAGATAGACAGACAGTGAAAAGCAGGCACACCTATCTCATTGGTACCTTCTTAAAAACATTACTAAAATACTCTTTACATGCAACACTTTCATTATATGAGCATTATATAGCATTATAATTTAGATTGGGTGTCTGTGATTACTACACTATTTGACAAGGGGTCCTTCAGTCGTGAAAAATTTTAGAACCGCAATGCTAGATCAACGCCCAAATGGCGACATTAAAAATTACTCTTAGGAAATGGCTTTGATGCTGAGATCTTCTCTTCTGCTGATAAAGGAACGATAGTTGAAATCCTTCCGAACTAACCCTAAAACATAGAGCTAACCAGATTTCCACGCAAAAAGAGAAGAATTTTGGGGGGCTCATTACATGTTAGAGACCTTCTGCTTGAAACCCGGAATGGAAACCTCCGTTCTAGAGTCTAACAGCGGGATTTTCCACACCCACCTGTCGCCGGGATCTTCCGGTCCCGCCGCAAGCCAGTGGACTTCCGGCTGAGGTGGGACCCACCCGCGACAGGGCCGGAAAATCCTGGCCTAAGTTCGGTGGTGGATGTGGATTCCTGCTGCGGGGGGGGGGGGGGGGGGGGGGGGGCGGTGGTGGTGGTGGTAGACAGAATGGCTGAGCACGCGTGGCCTTGCGCTGTTCCACTCCTTATTTATTTGTCTGTGCCAAGCACGGTGAATCCCGTGGGCGAGGCAGGCGGGAAGTCACCCTCCCCGCCGTTACCTCGCGGGCTCGAAGGCCCGGGTGCCATATTTAAAGGGCACCCACCTAGCACCCCCCGTCCCTCCTCGCCCCTCTGAGCCTGCTCCCCAGGTCCAGCCCCTGCCCCACCCTTCCACCCTACTCCCCCACTTGCCACCTTCGGGCAGCTTTTGCTACCAGCACCCAATATCAATCAAGTTACGAACGCTCCCCAAGAAAGTGAAAGCAGCGTCTCGTGGCCTCAAAGTCATGGAAGAAGTGAAGCTCGCCAGGCGCACGCCATTTAGAATACAGTCGTAAGATTGAACGTTCTAGTTTCCTGCTGGCATGGGAACTTAATCTGGCGGCGGAAGTTAATTCCGGCGAGGTGGCCTTTTAATCACCATGAATGAGACGCTAATGCATGCAAAAAAGGCCTTCCGACATTGTTCGTCAGTAAGCTCGACCCGCCTTTAACTGCCTTTAGAGTCTCGGGAGCAGAATTCTGACAGTTCATCCCAACACTGGGAAGCTGATTTTTAGCCTCATGCTAAACTAAGTACCCCACCCCACCCCCCCACCCCACCCCACCCGCCACACATCCCACTGCCAGTGGGACGGGAAGATTCCGCCCCTGATTTGCTTGAGGAGGTTGCCCTTTCGTGTTCCTTTCAAGAGGGTAAGGTTTCCCCTTTGAGCAATGCCAGAACATCCGGTTTTCTTTGTGCTGAGGCAGCTTATGGATGCGCCAAGGACCCGCAAGTTGGGTTTTCTGCTGAAACCCAAATGCCTTTAAGGAGCAGCACCATGCGTTAGGGTGTGAGTGGGAATCATCAGGCAGGATGTTCCCCGTGAGATCTAGGGCCCAACGTTAGGGTGAAATTCCTCGCCCACCCGCCAGCCTCGTCCTCACCCCCATCGGGGCCTAAAAATTAAAAAAATTGGCCCACTGCTAAGTCCATCAGCCGGTTTACTTCAGAAACCTATTCATTCTGGGTTCAATTATCTCGGAATAAGTGATTCAAGTTCACCACCCTGTAAAGAAGTGTGAGTGACAAGGCAGGTGTGAAAACATCTCCTGTTCCTGTCAGGGTTTTTTTTTGGGAATAAATGAAAGTGTTTCAAAGAATGTGAAGGGATGAATTGTGAGAGGGCCAGAGCCTGAAACCTCTTCTCCAACCCAGATTTCCTTCCCTGTAGACATCGACATCCGCTGGAGTTCAATTCCACTAGCACCTGCACCCTCTGGTTCCTCACCCAAGGGTGCCATTCTTGGCATGTGATCCAGGGAATGAGAGTCAGCTGACTATTGAACCACAGAGAACATCACATTTGCGAAGGATGCATCCCATGTTGCTTGTTGCCTCCCGCAGCTGACATGTATCTTTCAGGAGCAGAGTACACCGTGTCAAGGGAACTTGTGTATTGTTTCAAATGAGGATTTTAAATGACTATTTGGAAAACTATGAAAAGACAGATACTGAAGTATGAGAGGGGCTGCAGCTCTACATCTATTAATTGCAGCTATTAATTACCTTCTCCCCCTCATTGGAAGCCTTAATTGGTCGACTGCCTCAGGAAGGAATGATGAACACAACCTTGCCATTTGGCAGTGAGACAGTTCAAGACATCAGCAAAGAGTTTCCATTTGCTTATAGCAGCACAGTAGTAATAGCAGTCTGGGTGGAACCAGCGCCAAAGACTGGAGAATTTTAAACGCCAGTGACTTATAACCCTACGCTGCTGTTTTGCATGACCTTTCCCCTTGGTTCAAGATTGAATTCACCCTGATCAGGCTCTGCTTAGTGAAATGGCCACATCCCCATGTCGAAATTGTGCTTGTTCAAGAAGGCTCTTCAAATTGGACTTATCTTCTTATGCACGCAGGCGCTTTAGCTGGCCTGTTTTAAAGGCTATCAAAAAATTTACTAACAAAACTTGTTCAGAGTATTTTTTTAAATCATTTTCAGTGATTCTAAATTGAGTGGAGGACTGGACATCCTTATTATAAATGCTTATTTTTGCAGATAACTCAATTTTCAGCAGTATGAATAAAATTGCACATTGTGTGATTTAGGATTTTTGAATTGGAGTACTGTGACATATGAAAGGTTACCGTTCTCAAATGCATCAAAATGCTTTTTAACGAAGCAAGAAAGATTAATAAAGAATTATGTTCTATTTGCTTGTCTGGGTTCACAGAAAATTTTGTGATTACGCAAATGAGCTTTAGCGGAAACTTGAACTGTAACTTAACAAGCGTAACTCCCCAATTGTGCCCGAAGTGGAAATGTTACTCTGGGATGTAATACGCAAATACCAACTCAAGAGCAATTTCTAGAGGAAAATTGGAAATAATATGGGTGTGGGACACGAGGAATGCTTGAAGCACAAGAGAGCATAGTTTACACCTTTCTTCACTGAGTTATCTTGTGTTAAGAATGCCACTTGGGAACCCCTCGTCTGGCTGCAGGGTAAGGAATTTAGTCCAGCAACTCAGGAATGCGATTGATGTCGGATAAGAGATTCAAACCATTATTCTGCAAATATCTAAATGACATTCAAACTGCAATTGTGTTTGCTGTTTCCCAATCCTTACAGGGAATTCAGGTGAAATGGCTAAAAAATGAATAAATCACAGTGACAAGGCTAAATGCTGGTGAGAGGGAGCACATGAGCAAATGTAATAATTTTGTCTTGAATGCATCATTTATTCAGTGACCATCCCTTCCCCTTCAGCTGTGCTCAGCATAGCACTTGTCTCTGGGGAGACCAAGCTCTGGGTTCTAGTCTCACGCAAGAGACTGGAGCATAAAATTGAGGCTGACGCCATACTGAGTGAATGCTGCACTGTCAGAGGCGTCACCTTTTGAATAAGACATTAAAACTGAGGTCCCATCTGCCGTCTCAGGTGGGTGGAGGAGATCTCATTTGAAGAAGAGAAAAGGAGCTCTCCTGGTCAATGTATACCCCTAAACCTAAACCAAACAACACTAAAACAGACCATCACAATAATGATAGATATAGCTCATTTTACAGAGGTAAAAATAGGTGATCTTCCTGATGGGGAGGACATGGTCGGAAACTGAGATCTGGGTCAAACAGAACACCGAAAGTGTGAACAATCTGATTTAGTCTTAAATGGTGGCAAGAGGGCAATGGAATCTATAGCTGGGAAACCGAGTTTGAGGTGGAGGCAAAAGACAATAGCATTGCTTTTCCTCAGTATTTGATTGTGGGGGTTGGGAAGGGTAGGGATGGTTGTCACTTCCAGTACTGGATGTCGAACAAGCAATGTGATAACATAGAGGCAATGAAGAGATAGGATGAAGCAAAGGAAGGCAAGGAAGAGAAGCCATTACAGGAGTTTCTATGGCTATAAATGAATAGCTAAAAGTGGAACCAGCAAGGAACCAGCAAAATAATGGAGAAAAGGCATTCAAGGCATGTTGTGTTTTATGCCTCGGAGATATTCAGAGATGATACACTCCAAGTTATATGTCTGAACACGAGTTTTATTCATTGCTTTAGAATGTCTGTTCCATGATTCCAGCTACTTCTTTTCATAACCCTTTTCTCAGTAACCACACCCAGGCTTAACTAATCACACACCAAGAAAAGATACCAAAGAGACATAATCAAACACCGAACAATTAAGCAATTGAACACCATGAGGAAGATGGTGCAGTCAACCATATCAAAGACTGTGGACAGCTAAAGAGGGAAGAGCAGGGATAATGCATCATGGTCAGTTGCAAAGGATGTCATCTGTGGCTTTGTTTAAGGTTGTTTCAGTGCTGTGGTGGGGCAGCAACCTGATCAGAAGAGTTTACAATACTAGAGCAAGAACCTTTAGAGCTTCAAGAACCTTTAAAGAGGGAAGTGATGTTAGAGATGGAGCGGCAGTTTGCAAGGAGAGAATAGAAAAGATATTTTTTGAGGAGTTGTGTGATAACTGTTTACTTCAAAGGGATGGATCACTTATAAAGTTTAGAGAACTATTTATAATATAAGTTAGAAAGGGGGTCAAGAGGGAAGTTGCACGCTCAATTTAGTGTGAATAAATTTGAGAGAGCAGAAGCTGATGGGCCTCCTGTACAATATAAGCTTGGAAAGGATATAAAGGGAGATAGGAGAGACTAGAGAAAGTTGTTAGGACTGGGTGAGCCTTGGAGAGGAAGTATAGTTTAGAGAGGCCTTAACATTCTTAGGTTGAATGCTGCCCATTGCCTTAAATTGGAATCTGTCTCATCGGTCCTTCAACGTGTATAGAATTGGTCAATGGGCCAGGCCGTTGCATTCTGTTCCAAAATCACTTAACACCACCCCAGCCTCCAACACCCCCAGGAGCTGTTTACAGTAGAGGTTTTGTTTGACAGTTGGAGTTTTATTGGAAGCTTGTGACTACCTTATTCTCTAAGTCTTGTTATAGGAAGTTGTCCTTTGTTCTAGTGTATCATCAAAGGAATTCAGATTTATACCTTGACCGAATTTCACTAAGAGGGTGGTGAATCTGAAACCAGCAGCAATAAGTTCACACCAAAACCTCAGTTTTGTTTCAGCATTAGTTTAATTAGACTTAAAAATTAACTGACTGCATTTTAGGGTAAGTTTTAATGTTGAGGGTTAGCGTATGGGAAGCAGCTTTGTTGTTTTGGATGTTTTGAGAATAATAATATTTAATTAATGTAAATGTACCATCTCTCTTCACTTGGCTGTTTAATGCTTAATAAATGTGTTGACCAGTTTATTTTTTATTTGATGTATTTTTCAATAGTTTGGAATATACAAAATACTGTGGAAGAAGAGGAGGCAATAGATGGGTGGCACCTCACAACCAAGTATGTGGGGTCTGGAGGTAGACCCTGATGTATGGTTGAAGGAGTGGGAGTAAGGGGTGGGAGGGTGGTGCGGGTGGAAGAATTGGTGAGGGCAGGTGGCATCATTATCATCGGGGCATCATTGCTTCCGGAGGGACCCCAATGAACACTCATTTAGGAGGGCCCCGCTCTGAGCCCACCAGGACCCTGCCAGAGCTTACCTGGCCTCCACCAGGCAGAGGCCCTCCAGTGAGGTGCAAAGAGGCCCTTAATTGGTCCCTCAAGTGGCTCAATTGGCCTCTGGATGGGAAGGCTTTCCGATGTCTTCCCCACTGCTGGCAAGGTGGCATGGTGACAGGAGGACAATAGGCATTCAGCCCCTCATCTTTCTATGTCATCTTATGGGTTTCCCGCCTCCCAGCCCATCTCCAAAGGACTGGCAAAACCCAGCCCCTGGGATCATTCCAGCCAGTGCTGTGGGCATTTAGAATACCAGAAACTCCTTCCTGTCCCACCCAGGCATGACAGGCTCCTCAGCTTGATTCCCCCAGTCTCTGCTCCCCTGCTCGGACTGCCTGCTCCTGGTGTTGCACACTATTGCACACCTCGCAAGAAGTGTTGGGTTCCAGAGAATAGTAGCAACTGGATATTCAGGAGCGAGAATGGAGCTGAGGGGCAGAACTGGAAGCCATTTTCAGGGTGAAATACGTGAATATTTACCATGGAAATGCTGACTAACTGTGTGAAATATTGTGTGCGTAAACCTGACGGAAGTTCAGTTGCAGCTTAAAGTGTAATTTTATACCACACAGCCAGATATGTTTTAACTCTTTATTAAAATCTCCATTCTATATAATTGGCTTATTCACAACTAAAACACCAGGTCAAATTCAAGGCAAGTAGGCAACATGAAATGAGTGACCTGGAATTGGCCAAGTGACCCTAATTTAAAACAGTTTGGAACAGTATTTTGGATTTGAGACCCATCCCAAGGGGGTAGAGATTGAAGGCCCCTGGCCTATTTCACTGGGCTAGCTCCTGTGCCTCAAGACGTTTACAAACCATTCAACGCCACATTAACCTTGATGATTTTCAGCTGTCTAGATGGCTGCCCAAAAGGAGGCAGTGGGACCAATTTCATATCCTATATCAGGGCACCACCTGTTGTAGACCACTTGAAGAAATTGGTCAAACAGACGCCAGACCTGGTTTTCCTGGCATGGATTCAGCCTAGCTGCTGGGCGCCATTGAAGGTCTATGTTTTAAAGTTTTAAAAAGTTCTATGGAGCTAGGAGGAGCAGGAAGGCTTTCTCTCCACTCCACAACCCTGGTTGCAATTGCCTTCTCTCCTGCTGTTTTCCCCGCCTCACCATTAAATTATTGAAGGCCCAAGGCCTAGTACCAGGCCAGCCTGAGGCCTCCAGGTTAAGGGATCTGGGCTGCTCCTGCCCTCAGGTGAATTTCCACCCCAGTGAGTTTTCACCCGCTTCAATGATTAAGTAGCACAAAGGTTTGTCAGAGAAACTGTGGTATTGTGCTCTCTGAAACATCTTTGAAGCAATTGGTGGAAAGCAAATGTGAACCCATTCCACAGATCCTCACAGATTGCTAGTTTTCTTGACTGATTTCACATGCTGATACCTTCCTTGTTTAGACCTGAACAGGAATATTTGCACTTATTCATGGTGTTTTAGTTTGTGTTCCTTCCCATGGCAGTTCACTGCTTTCATCTGAGGTATTGTGAAAATACCATAAAATATCATCTTTGTATTTATTATCTCTGTTCCATCTCGCTAAACAGATATCCTTGGTGAAGCATTTAGTGAATTGAACTTGTTTCCCATGTCTCATTTGATAGAATGTAACCGAGCTCTATTGAATAGAGGCATGAACCATTTCACACAGTGACCTAGTGGGTAGCTAGATTGTCCGGAGCGACACTCAAACAAACTGATGGAGAGGTTCAGGTTAGATCCTTGTGCCAGCTTTGTAATCTCAGTTTGTGCAGTCAAAGGTGTCATTGCAATTTGGCCTCAGTGTGTTGAGCAATAGGAAAGGAATAGACCAGGCCCTTATCCTAATTGTTATCTGTTGACCTCCTGCCAGAAAAGGTTGTGACAGGAGGAGGTGGTACCTGCTGCCTCCATGCTTGATTTGCCCTTCAGCACTTAAGCTGGATCATCTCACATTTGAATGAAGTGGGTACCCTATTGGAGGCTGACCTGGTCCCATGGAAGCTGACTCCCTGAAAGAGTCAAATTTTCCGTGGAAAGGAGGAGTAGGAGGTGGAGGAGGAGGGGAAAACCATCCACTCTGCCAAAAAAAAATCTTATTTGTACAACAAAGCAAGGCACCAAATTGGATTAATGCCAAGAATCCAAATGTGGGCTGGTGCCAGCTGTAGCTCAGCGGGGTCACACTCTCACCTGCAATGTTATGGGTTCAAGACCCACTCCAGAGGCTTGAGTGCTCTTCAAAAAAGAGCAGGGGAGTTCTCCTCAGTGATCTGGCCAATATTTATCAACTAACACCTCTAAAAGAGATTATGTGGCCATGATCACATTGCTGTTTTTGGGAGCTTGCTGTGTGAAAATTGACTGCTGTATTTCCCACAGTGCAATAGTACTTAAACTTCTAAAGTGCTTCATTGGCTGCACACTGCTTTTGGTTCACTCTGAGGCGGTGGACAATGTTACACAAATTCAGGTTCCTTCCATCTTTATTGTTTTTCTTTCCTTGCCGTTCTCCAGGGGCAGAGCATTGCATCAAAGCAAAGATACAATTATCTTGAGGGTCTGTGTTTCCTCCTGTCACATTCCAGTTGCCCTACTTCTACATTTTGTATTCGGTTCCAATCTCCAGTGATCTGAAATTCTAAGCAAAATTGATCCTCCTATAAGGTTAACACAGTGTAATGCTGGAGTTGGATGACTCTGTGTAATGCCCATCAATATATTGGACGTCAGGTACACTCCATTTAAAAAAAATGTTCTTGGGATTTGGGTCACATTTATTGGGATGGTCTCTAGTTTCCCTAGTTTTTAGTATCCCTCAGAAAGTGGTGGGAGGCCATTTCTTTCAACAGTGCATATGATGATGTTGCAACCATAGTGATAGTAGGTAGAGAATTCCCAGGTTCTGACTCACTGACTCATATCAGCATTTGTGTTTTCTTCTTAAAAATATTTTTCACTGGATTTCAGTGCCATCCAAGCAAATGGTGAATCCTCTGGGAAATGCAACACTTTCCAAAATCTGGTACCTGGAAGTCTTCCTGCGCACCCCTGAATCCCCCCCCCAACCTTCCCCACCCTCCCCACCCCGCACCCCCCCCTCCCCCCACCATCCCCCAACCCTCAGAAAATGACACTAGATCAATTTAAATTTTCGAAATGTGGTTGGTACAGTTTTGTTGGATAACGATATTAAAGGATGTGGAGCATGGCATGGGCAAACTGATTTGCATTACAGATTAACCATAATCTAACTGAACAGTGGAACAGGCTTGAACGGCTGATATTGGCCTACTTTTGTTCCATGACCTTATGTTCCAAATGTCAGCATTAAACATGCCTAGTGTTTCTCTGCACAGATGTTGCCTGACTTGCCAAGTTTTTCCAACATTTTTTGTTTTTATTTCAGATTTCCACAATCAGCAATACGTTGTTTTAAATACTCCTGAATCACCCCCGGCACAGTTTGATGTGAAGCTTTTTTCTACTCTGTCCCTGTATAATAAAGTGAATACTAACACCTGCAACACCAAATGGCCAAAATTAAAATTAACCACTAAGCATGTTGCTGAACCATACGGGCTAGGAACGCCTCAGCTTTGATTCTTGGTTGGTGCTTATCTCAGTCAGTGTTACAGCCGGATTGCCCTGGCTGATACTCAACCCCCTACAGCCCATGCTCCTAGGCTGCAGTGGCAAGTTGTCCAGGGTTCCAGTTTCTTACCACTGTTCAGCCACTCCTTCTGGATGTGTATCAGCGTCAGGTGACAACAGGATTGGGCTGTGATGCTCAACATCTGTTCACCCAGAATGTCAAGGATGATGATGGATATTTGATCTTGGCACTGGAGACCTGCTGGCACCAATGGAACTAAATGGCAGCACCAGACCTACCAGCAATGTACCTCCCTGGCATGGTATCTCCCTACAAATTTACAAACCATTCCCATGATTTAAGGTGATTGGCAGAAGAGCCAGAGGTGACTTGAGGAAAAACTTTTTTACCCAGTGAGTGGTTAGGATCTGGAATGCACTGCCTGAGAGTGTGATGGAGGCAGATTCAACTGTGGCTTTCAAAAGGGAATTGGATAATTATCTGAATAAAAATATTGTAAGCTACAGGAAAGCGGTCAGAGAGTGGGGCTTTCTGAATTGCTCCTGCAGAAAGCTGGCATGGATACGGCAAGCTGAATGGCCTTCTCTGTTGTAACCATTCTATGATTCTATAAATCTATGATCAGTAACAGAAGGAAGCCTTCAAGCAGTCCATGTTGCTACCTATTCGTGAGTAATGGAGTTTGTTTATTTTCCCAACCCTACCTACATCTGGAGCTGAGTCAATCAAAATTTTCAGGACTGAGATTGATCGATTTCTTTTGGACATGAAGGGATATGGGGATGGTATGAGAAGGTGAAGTTGGGGTAAAAGATAGGCCATGATTATACCAAATGGTGGAGCAGGCTCGTGGAGCTATGTGGCCTATTCCTGCTCCAATGTTTTAATGTTCCTGGGGTTAGGATATGAGGAATGTAGTTGACACTTCCACCAGGGACGGCTGGATAATGAACAAGAGCTACAATCCTAGCTGATTTTCTTTCTTTCCACCTCCCATGCCCAGTTGTAAAGCCGCCTGGTTCAGATGGAGCTCTGTACGACTTGGATAACACTAAGCCACTGGAGGGTGTCAGAAAAATTTTGCCTCTTCTCTGATAAAACATTGTGCCGTTGTCGACTGAATCATTCCTTAAACTCATTTCCCTGCGTAAATCCTTGTTTGAGAGATTGCAAAATCTTCATGAGCATATGGGATTGTTTCAAAATCTGCATGACCATATCTTTTTGCGTGTTATCATTGCATAGCATAGAAATATTCAGCAGCTCACCCCACATAGTTAAAGTTCAGTTTGTACAAGAGTTTCCAGCTGCTAACCGCCTTGTCAGCAATACAGAAATTTGCAACCACACCATTGGAGATCGTATGTGTTAATTTTGTTTTAATCATTGCAGTTGATCATTTGTAACAAATGGATTATAATGGAGGTAGTGTCATGAAGCATTGGACGCCAGCATGTTTGCTGAACATTGTGTTATCTTGAGTATGTGTCTTAACTGTGACAGATCTTCTCTTACCTTTAAATTGTTGGGTTAAAAGGATGTTCAAGTTTATCTCTAGTTTGATGAGCCTTCGTCTGCTTCACTCATATTTAACACACCATTAGTTCAAGTTTGATAAGCCTGTGCATGTTTGGCTAATATTTATCGCCCTTTTATCAATGCTCTGTCAATTTGATAGGTTCACCACAGCGTAGCTAAGATAATAGCAAGAAGAGGATTTTCCAGGTAAATTGCACGTACCTGTCCAGCAAAGGTTGGGCAGCATTCCCTCAAACTGCTTGCAGCAATGCTCTATTTGAAAGCGTAGTTTTCATAAAAGAGTCAGGAAAGTGGCCTCAGCAAACGGCAATGACAAGAGCTGGTTTGTTCAGTGAAATTACCTGCAATACTTCATCCATCCACAACATAAATAACAGGGAAGAAGTACGAAGCAGGCCAATTCCCAAAGAATAAATCATAGATGTCCTTGTATGAGCACTTATCCCAATGACAATTACTCTCATAACCAGCATCCCAAGAAAGTGCAAAGCAGCCATCTAGCCAACAACATAATGAGTGAGCAAGAAGGACAGAACTTTATTTCCATATAATGCTTTCATTACCCTAGGATGTCCAAAAAACGTTTTACAATCAAATGAAGTACTTTTGAAGTCTAGCCGCTGTTGCAATAGTGGCTAAAAACCTGCACGTTGCCAACAGCAATGAAATAAATGACCAGATAACCTTTTGCAGTTTTTTTTTTGGGTGATGCTGGTTGAGTAATGAATATTGACTGGGGAGAGCTCCTTTACTCAGCTGTGAAATAGTGCCATGGGATCTTATATGCTCACCTGTGAGGGCAATCAGGTTCTCATGTCTCAATTGAAAGCCAGCCCCTCCAATACTCCAGTACTCTCCCAACTTTCCTGGCTGAGGCAAACGTGCAAATACTGACCCATCGGGTAAGAGTTAGTAGAGAATGAGAAAGACTGTGAGCTTTCGATGAATCTCTACAAATTCCTTTCCAAATTCATATAATTTTTCATTTTTGCTGATGAGTTGGATTCTCTTTTTACTAATTTCAGCAAATGAAATCCAAAAGTTAAGATGTGAGACATTTGAAGCCTTGCTGCTCATGCCATTCACTCCAACACAGGCTAATGCAGCAGAACATCATGCATCACTTGTTTCAAGAAGAACCTGAATTAATTTTGCACTCACGTGGTGCAGGTTGTTGGTACTGTGGAGTGGAACACTTTCCCCAATGTTATCATCACATCCGAATCAAGCATTTCCTATTCAAGCACAGCAAAGGCCTGGGTTTAGGTTAATGCTCCCATTGCCCTGCCTCAAAACTATGGGCGGAATGTGCCAGCCCAGTAGGCGTCGGGCATCATGGCAGCATGAGCGGACAATGTAACAAGAAAACGAAAAATCGGTTTCACGCTGTCGCCAAACCAGTTTGTGACTGTCCGCTCCACCGGTTAAGGGCAGGTCACATTTCCCACCGCCAGACATCAGGAACGTCATTTTAGTACCCATCCCCCCCCCACCCCCCCCATGCTGGATCATCTGAGCACATTGGCATGATTGCACGCCAACATGTTTCACAACAGCACTTATAAGGTGTGCATCTGGTGAGCTGCATTTCCAGGGGAACTTGGAGGTGAGTGCTCAGTAATGTTGCGAAACCCTCATGAGGGTTGCCCGTTTGACTTCAGGGTTGAGGCACCGTGCATTCAGGCGAGGGCATAGGCAAGTCACTTCCTACCAGCTGGCTGACAGTGCGGTGCCGGTGCAAGGGCTGCACTGCATCTGAGGTGAGTTGGGAGTGCAAGACATCCTGGTCTGATGGTAGCTGATTGCATAAGCACATGCTGGGGTGGGGAGGGGGGTGCAAGGGAAGTGGCCATGAATTAGGAAACCTTGTATAAAGTGACCAATCCTCTGCAGCTGAGACAGTTCATATGCAGCCACATTGGTATGCTTGGAGTCGGGCCTCTAGCTTATCTGCTCATTCAAGCAATGCAAAGGCATGGTAGTGACATCAAATGCTCCTGAACTTTTCACCCCTCAGCCACAGACTGCAAACCAATGAGCATTTTAGTGGGCTGCAGAACAGCTGGATGACTGGGCACATTGTACAATCTCCTTGCTAGAGCTGGCCATGGAGCAGTCACTACTGGAGGCGTTCACAGCCCCTCGTAATGTCATCATCCCGGCTTGGACCAGCCTGCCCCATGGTTGAAGCTAACAGTGCAGCCTTGCAGTGTGGGTTAGGAGAATGCCTGAGCCTGAGCTGGGAGCACAGCATGCAGTCCAATGGGCAAAGCTGCTGCCAATCGGTCAGGTGGAGTGGGGCAGAGGTGGGTGGGGTTTCGGGCAGCCATGCAGCGCACTAAACTCTGGCCATCCAGCTGGTGACCAGCACTCTCCAGGATGCGTTAAGGGGCCTTCAGACTTAACCAAGAGAGGTTCTTAGAATACCCAAGCTGACCCACATGTCTCTCTCTTTCACCCTGCAGGAGCAGTACATCAGAAACGGGAGCCTGGTGACCCAGCTGTATGCCTCATGGCTTACAATGAGTACATTGAATCTTAAGAAAAAGAAAAGATTACTCACCAGCCATGTCACTCTTCAGCAGAATTGATCTTTGTGATGCGACTATGGAAGACTGGAGCCAGTATGTAGAGTGCCTCAGATTTTATTTTCTCGCAAACAAAATTAACGTGGAGGGAAAACAGAAAGCTCTCCTTTAGAGTGTATGTGGCAGTAACACATCCAACCTCATTCGTAAACTGGCGGCCCCAAGCGTAGCCAGTGCTAAGCCCTATAAAGAATTGTTGGACCCCGTGAAAACTCATTTCCGCTGAAACCATCCATAATAATGCAGCATTTTAAACGTAATTCCAGAATTAGGGCCCCTGGGTGGTCCATCACAACCTATGTAGTGAACCTTAAGCAGTTGACAGAACACTGCGACTTCAGGGACACATTAAACGAAATGCTGCGGGACAGATTAGTTTGGGAGCTTAGGGCGACACCATACATCATCGTTCACTCACCGAGGTCAACATTGACTTTAAGTGCACACTAGAAATCCCCCTCGCCATGGAAAGTGCTGCAAGAGACCCGCAGGCTTTGCAACACATACAACATGGCGCTGTTCTTCATGTGGAGTGGGAACCTACCACCGAGCGGGGGGCAAAAAAACACAACCACAGCATTGAAGGGAGATGCAATGTCTGCTGTTAGAAACATGAAAAGGCAAAGTAGAAACACTTCAGCAGCGACTTCAACCTTAAGTTGTTATAGATGTAGAGATGACCATGGACTAGACACCTGTAAATTCAAGGAAGCAGAATGTCATTACTGCCATAAGAAAGGTTACATAGAAAGACTATGTAGGCCAAAGTAGAAACAGTCCTTAAAGCAGCAAACCAGCATGACTGAATTAAAGAATACAGCAGAACCTGAAGTTGCCGATACCGACATTTATTCCCTGTATAACGTCACCTTGTGTAAAAACCGAGCCTATCACTGTCACAATCCAAGTTAAAGAAAAGCCACTAATAATGGAGGTAGATATGGTGCCTCAACTGCAGTGCTGGGAGAAAACACTTTCAGATACCTTAATGACGGTAGACAGCCAATAAACCTGGAGCAGACAACCACTAAATTAAAGACATACACTGGAGAATCTATTCAGGTAAAGACCATTGCCACAGTACCAGTGTCTCACAGGCAACAGACAGCCCAGCTGCCTGTGATAATAGTGAAAGGAGAAGGACCCAGTCTTTTAGGCCGAGGCTGGTTACAGAAAATCAAGCTTGACTGGTCTGAGGTATTTCACCTGAAAACAGAAGCAGTTCCTGAACTGCTAAGGAAATACAACATGGTATTTCAGGATGAATTAGGGAAGTTAAAAAGCATTCAGGCCAGGATGTTTGTGGATCCTCAGGCGACACCACATTTCTTTAAAGCCAGACCTGTGCCTTATACATTGAAGGAGAAGGTGGATACAGTACTGCACTGGTTAGAAAAGCTGGGCATCATCTAACTTGTCCAATTCTCGGAATGGGCAGCATCTATACTTCCAGTGGTTAAGCCTGACCAAACCAAATGCATTTGTGGAGAGTATAAATTGACTGTAAACAAGGCAGCAAAATTAGACAAATACCCCATTCCAAGGATAGACAACTGATATGCAAAGCTGGCTGGAGGCAAGTCCTATACTAAATTGGATATGAGCCACGCCTACCAACAATTAGAACAGGATAGCAGGTTGAGAGAATGCGTGACTATTAACACACACAATGGTCTTTATCAGAGATAAAAACAAAAAAACTGTGGATGCTGGAAATCCAAAACAAAAATAGAATTACCTGGAAAAACTCAGCAGGTCTGGCAGCATCGGCGGAGAAGAAAAGAGTTGGCGTTTCGAGTCCTCATGACCCTTCGACAGAACTGAGTGAATCCAAGAAAGGGGTGAAATATAAGCTGGTTTAAGGCGTGTGGGATGGGGGGGTGGGGTTTGGGTGGGGGGAGAGAAGTGGAGGGGGTTGGTTTGCTTGCCCACCCCCCACCCCACACACCTTAAACCAGCTTATATTTCACCCCTTTCTTGGATTCACTCAGTTCTGTCGAAGGGTCATGAGGACTCGAAACGTCAACTCTTTTCTCTGCCGATGCTGCCAGACCTGCTGAGTTTTTCCAGGTAATTCTGTTTTTGTTATGGTCTTTATCAGTATGCTCGCCTACCCTTTGGAGCATCATCTGCATGCGCTATACTCCAGAGAACAATGGAGAGTCTTTTACAAGGACTTCCCCGAGTGTAGTATACCTAGATGATGATCATAGGGTCAACCGAGACCGAACACTTGACCAATCTGGAGGAGGTGGTAAGAAGGTTCATGGAAGCCGATGTACAGTTAAAGAAGGAAAAATGCACATTTCAAGTACTAGAAGTTACTTACCTGGGTCATAGGGTGGATGCAAAGGGTTTGCATCTGGTAGGTGAGAAAGTTCGGGCACAAAAAGATTCACCCTCACCTTCTAATGTAACCGAACTCAAGTCCTTCCTGGGTATGATCAACTACTATAGCCGCTTCTTGCCAAACTTATCAACTATGTTGGCACCATTATACTTGTTAAAAAAGAATCACCGTTGGTCATGGAATTCACAAGAAAAAGAAGCCTTTGTGAAAGTAAAGAAACTGCTGCATCCATTGTGCTTATTGGTACATTACAGACATCAAAAGAGTTGGTATTAACATGTGGTGCCTTTCCTTATGGTATAGGAGCCGTGTTATCACTTAGATCAGGAACGGACCACAATTTCACCCTGGCGGGCCAATTCGGGGCTGCCCAATGTGAACTGTGAGTGGCAGCACGCAGTGCTGCCTATGCGGGAGGTGGCGAGGAGGGCAAGTGGGCTGATCGCGATCTTCTGCCAGTGGATGAGGTTTCCTACAAAATGCAATGGTCACTTGGCCTTTTCGCCTTTTCAACCATTAGGTTGGACAGGCAGTGAGAAAGTTATGTTAATTGATTACTTAATGGCCTTAACAGGCCTTTTGATTGCCGGCTCTGGCACGCGCCCACCGACCGAACCATCACACGGCTGTGTTGACATCGGCACGCTCGGCCGTTGTCAATGTGCGTCATTTCACGCTCAAGCGGGTCGGGTGCACGTCCACCCAACGAGGGAAAATTTCTGCCCAAAGAATTGAAAATGGATTAGAAAGGCCCACTGGCTATGTCTCGAGAAGCCTCTCCACAGCCGAGAAGGGTTATTCCCAACTAGAAAAGGAAGGTGGCATTCCGAGTAAAAAAATTCCACCAGTACCTGCATGGACGACATCTCATCCTTGTGTTGGACCATCTACCATTAATGGGTTTATTCAGTGAGGATAAGGCCATTCTGCCAATAGAGCAAGAATACAATGTTGGCCTTTGGTATTATCTGCGTATGAGTATACCTTTATATTCCGCCCTGACTTACACATTGCAAATGGGGATGCACTCAGTCACCTCCCGTGACCAGATAACATTGTACATGCTCTCGTTCCTCAAGTAGTAGTGCTATTACTGAATTTCTTGGATTCTTCACCTGTGTGTGCAAAGCAAATTAGAAATTGGATGAACAGAGACCCAATATTGTCAAAAGTCAGAGACTTGATCTTTAATCACCGGAAGTTGTATGTATGTATATGTTGTAGGATATTCAAATGTTTCCCTGTAAATAGAAATTACAGTGAAGCTAAAGGGGGAGGGAATGTTGTAGCTGAAGGTATAGCCTCTCCTGCTGTCTATCAGGGGTCACGTGATATTCCAGGAGTCTCCTACCAATGAGCCCTAAACGCGTGCAATTCGGGGGGGGTGGAGCTTCCTGATGAGAATCCTGATCGAGTGTGTAGCACCTGAAAAGTTCTCTGTAATAAAGTTTATCTGTTTCTTGTTGAAACTTGTCCACTCCATCAAGTAATTACAAGACTGATGGAGGCGCCTGGCTGGACAGAGGTGGAGCAGCGCCCTCAAGAAGCAGGGATGGCTGCGACTCCTGCGCACATCTCTGAAGAGCAACAGTGAGCCGTCACTAGATGCAGGGTCTATAGACGGCACTTGTCATTCCTGCAGATGACCAAGAACTAGTGTCACCGAAGGCTGCGCATGTCCAGGGAACTGGTTGGTCACATCTGCCACCTGCTGCAGGATTTGGCACCTTGAGGCCTGGAGGGTATCCACTGCCAGTGGCTGTGAAAGTGACTGTGGTGCTCAATTTCTATGCCAATGGCTCCTTTCAGGAGCTCCACAGGTGACCTCTGTGGGATATCACAAGCCTCCACCCACAAATGCATCTATGAGGTCAACGATGCCACCTTCGTGAAGGCACACAACTTTGTGCATTTTGTCTAGGACCAGGAAAGCAAGGGAACAAGAGCACTGGGATTAGGCCAGATCTCCGGTTTCCCACAGGTGCAGGGTGCCATGGTGCTCAGGTTTCTGTGGCAACAAGGGATTTCACTCGCTGAACGTGCAGCTGGTGTGCGACCACCACAAACGCATCCTGCAGGTCTGCGCACAGTTTCCGGGGAGTGTCCATGACTCCTACATTCTCAGTCGGTCACAGATCCCTGACATCTTCCAGGGTCCACAGGGTCTGCAGGGAACCTCAGGGACATGGGCTACCCACAGAGGATGTAGCTGATGACATTCATGCGGCGGCCTCAGACTGCAGCAGAGAGAAGACACAACGAGGCTCATGCTGCAACTTGCACTTTGTTGGAGCAAATCATTGGAATGTTGAAAATGAGGTTCCAGTGCCTGGACCGGTCTGGTGGAGCCCTACAATACAGTCCACAGAAGGTGTCACATATTGTTGTCACCTGCTGCATCCTTTACAACCTGGCACTGCAATAGGGAGAGGAGATGGCTGAGGAGCAGTTGAAGGAGCTGGAGGTCTCCTCCGATGAGGAAGATGTCTACGGGGATGAGGGTGAGGGTGCCCTCAAAGGTGAGGCTGACAGTGATGAGGCCCTGGCACTGGCCAGGTGAGGCAGGCACACTCAGGAGGCCCTCACAGCTGCTAGATTTGTGGAGGATGATGACGACATGCAGTGAGTAGACAGCATAGATCCTGACGTTGCATCTGTGAACATTTGACTCCTGTCTGGCTGATCGCAGCACACATACCCTCTGCAACAAGGCTCCTGTCATGGAGATGCAATGGATGCCCATAGTCCCTACATTCCAGGAGGATGATGGCAACATGCAGTGGGGACACTCCATAGATCCTCAGATAGCTTATGTGAATGTCTGACTCCCAATGGCACCTCACTTGAGCTCTGTGATCAGGGTCACGTCATGGAGGTGTAGCAGGGAAACTTTAACTTCTCCTGATCCTTCATGAGCTGAACCCTTCAGGACCACACTGTCACCGGACACAGATACTGATGAGATGGGGGTGCCAGCCATACCTCAAAGCTGCTGAGAGCACACAGAGAGAATGACAGGACTCTGTGCCGCTGGCCCAGGACACTCTGGCAGCAATGATATGCCCCATCGAGGTGCAGGCATGACTGATGTGTCCAGTGAGAGTGAAGGTGCACTATCAGTGTGCTGGGAAGGTAAGCACAAGGAAAAGGACCTGGACTGAGACACTTGTCTTTATCTTGAGCAGGGACCAAAGCTTCACATCTGAGTGACATGAACACTGCTCATCAGGACAAGGAGCCATAGGCAAGGAGACATTCTTGGGAGTTTATTTACAATAGTGAACATTGGGCGGAATTTTATGCCAGCAGATTTTATGGTCCCGCCAAAGTCAATGGAGTTTAGAATGGTTTGCTGCATTTTACAGCCCCGTTCCTGGCTCGATGGTGCCCCAAAATTCCGGCCACTATGTACAATTGATTAACACCCATGCCCAGGCTGTGTAACCACATCTTCTTAATCTTCCTCACCCTGCCATCATGCCTTGGTTCTTCCCCAACATCCACAGTGGAGATGGAGCCAGCCTGCTGACTGCTATACCCTGTCTGTGATGGCCTTGGCGGGCATCCTCTGGAGAGCCCCGGCCTGCTTTCAGGGTCCTGCTGTGTGGCAGTGGACCCTCCTCGGCCTGTGGAGCTGGAGCTGCTGGGGTCACAGGAAGAGGAGGTTCGGTTGGACTAGACACCTCTGGAGTCAAATGGATGGATGGCCCTGGCTGGCCCACAACCCTCTCACATTTACACTGTTGGAGGCCAAGGCGTCAGCGATGGAGTTCAGCCCAGGCAGCACTGCAGGAATGATGTCCTCGACCAAGGCCTCCATGGTGGCCACCATCCTACCAATGTTGACCTCGGTGCATTGGCATGACGGTGCGATCACCTCGGACTGAGGGCAGACGGACTCCTCCATCGTCCCTTGCAATCTTGAGGATTGCAGCTGTCATCCCCTCCCTGCTGTTCCCGTGATTGTTGCTGCAGCCCCAACAACTGATTGACGACTGAGTCCAGAGGCCCAATATCTGATTTGGACTCAGCAGATCCCCTGCCTCCAGTGGTCCTCTGAGTGCCAGAAACCTCACGTGTTCCTGCCTCCGCCTGCTTTAGAACAGATTGTGTGCTGCATGGACAGGTAGTGAACCTGAGCCTGTTGTAACTTTGGGTCCCACTGAGGTGTGGCGCTGCACTGGTGGAGGGTGTGGAAGGGCGCTGTGATGGGTCTTTGAGGGTGCTGTCCTAAGGGTCCACGTCTGAGGTGCTGTTGGTGCCAAATTTGCCTGAGGACGACATGGCAGATGTGCCTGGGAGAGAAAGTGGAGGTTATTAGTGTATGACCGCAGCGGTACACAGAACAGTGGACTCACAGTTGAGTTGCCAGAGGGATGATCTGGTGCATGATACTCACTTAGATGCTTGGCACCATCCTTGCTGTTGCTGCAGAAAAGATTCACATCCTCTCCAGTCAGCTATAACATGTGGCCTTCAAAGAGAGTGAGGACCTTGATGTCTGGCTATCCACACGCACCCCCCCACCACCCCCCCACCAGTCTGGGACCGCTCCCTTTCATTGTGCGCAATAATCTTGTCCTGCCTGAAGACAGATGGAGAGAGTGAGAGCAAGGAGCATGCCAGGCCAAATGAGAAGGGTGCCACGTGTGCATGTGTGTGTGCTGAGTGGAGCCATGGACGGGATGAAGAGGCAGTCTCCAGAGGAGATGAGACCAGATGGAGATGTGAGGGTGTGTGTGAGAGATGTGATGATGTCCCTTGAGCTGGCAGTGAAGGAGATGCCAGTGAATGTGTGATGGGCTTGTGAGTGTGTGAGTTTAGAATTTAGAATGATGTAGCCTTACCCTGGCTACACGGAGATCATTCATCCTCTTTCTGCACTGATTGGCCAACCTCTTCTGTGCAGCATTGGCACTGACCGCCTCTGCCAATGCCTCCCAAGCTGGATTGGTAACGTTGCTGTCCCTCGTGCAGCCAGAGCGGGGATCGAGGACATCACGCCGGGCCTCCCCGGCATCCAAAAGATGTTCAAGGGACGCGTCACTGAATTGGGGGGCTGCAGTCTTCTTGCCTTTCGGGGCCATGTCCCCTGTGCAGCAGACTTGGGCTGGAAGCACTGAGAGATGTTCACGTGGCTGCAGTTTAAATATGGCGCCCAGCGTGAGGAAGCGGCGAGGTGATGCTGTGACGGGCGAATCAGAGGCTGTCCATCAGCGAATTGGCGTGTTTCCCGACTATGCATTATTAATGAGGCGGGAATGGGATGATACGATGGTGAAAAGCCACCATTGCAGCCGATGGAAAAAACGTCCATTTTCCCTCCCGCTACCACACTTAGTGCAAATCTGGGACGATTCCGCCCTATATATTTTTCAAATTTCTAAGAACCATTTACTGCCTGTTGGAATGAGACTCCAACATTTCAGTTGTTCCTTTTCTGGGCTAGAAAGGGTGGTTGGCATTGCGGAAACACTAACCTCCTGAATAAAAAGGTTAAGTTCCAGCTGTAACTTCCTCTGGCGAGTTTACTGGGAGGGGTGGGGGATTTAATTTGCAAATGCATTGATTTCTTGAAACTCACATGGAGGTTGAGGGCTGCTGCTTTCATGAGGCTAACAGGGAGTGGCAAGAATTATGCCACCACTGAAGCTGATTCCCAATTCACAGCGTATTTTTTTCTTGACTCACAAGTTGCTAGCCCATTTGTGTGTTATTAACGGCAACACCATTAAACTTGCCATTATTTTGGCTCCAAAACCTGAGCAGCTGTTTGGAAAATGTTGAATTTAAGTGCTGAGCATTGGAAAGAAAATATTATGTGAAGGCACTTGCAAGCGCTTATTTATGCAGTCCCATGCTAAGAGGAACTGAGGCAAGGCATTACCTGCAAGACCACCTCCCCTTGGAACTTTGCTCCATGCTGGTTAAGGGGGGATAATGGCATGTTGGTAATTTCATTGTTCTATTAATTGTGAAGCCCACTGGTGATATGGGTTCAAATCCCACAGCTGCATAGTGAAATTTAAATTCAGTTAATAAATCTGGAATTGAAAACTAGCCTCAGTAATGGTGACCTTAAAATTATCATTGACTTTTCTATCCATGAGATTCACTGATGTCCTTGAGGGAAGGAAATCTGCCATCCTTACATGGTCTGGCCTACATGTGACTCCAGAGCCACAGCAATGTGGTTAACTCTTGACTGCCCTCTGAAATGGCCTAATGAGCCACTTAGTTCAAATTGGAGGGGCAACAAATGTTGGCCTTGCCAGTGTTGCCCCCATCCCAAGAACGATTGAAAACGCGCTGAACCTTTTACCTTTTATGGGGTTTCACTGCAGTTTTGGAATTCACCTTTCAGTGGGTGGTTACCAGGGGCTTACTTTTATGGAGGCGGGAGGGGTTGTGTAGCCGAGGTGGAAAGTTGGATGGGGTGGGCGGTGTGAAGCTGCTTTGGCGATCAGTGGGACTCGGGCTGCATCTCCTCAACCTGCCATCCCTATGAATCCCAATCAGAGGGCCAACAGCCATGCAGCCTCTTCAGTGCCACTGAGAGTGGTGCCCACTGCCGATGCTGCCCAAGTAGGATGAGGGCTGGGCCACCTTAAGTCCAGGCAAGTGGCCCCAGGGGCACTGATGTCAGCCTGGCAGGCACTGTGAAGGCAGGGCTCGCTGAGGGAAGGCAGCACCATTGCTGCAGGGAGGGCCACTGTTACATGTTGACCCCTCCATGGGTCAAAGGTGCCTGAAAATGAGGGTCTTATCCCCAGAACCTGCCAGGAGGCCACCAGGATTTACCTGGTGGTCTCCCCATATGGTGCTCCAGAACCACTTGTCTGATTTCGAGGGCACCCTCTTCAGTGACATCTACCTGTTCTCACTAAAATTGTAAATGCACACATAGGGAAGTGAGGAGGTGGAGGATGTTAGATTCCCACTGCGGCATAATTAAAAAAAAATGAAAAGTAATTTCAAGTCAATTTTTTTATCTTAAAGAAATTATGGATAATGTTGCCGCATTCTATTGGCCATTTCACAGTATTCTGTATGGTATTCAACTCTTGATCTGGACCTTGCTGTTTGGAATACACTGAGGTGTACATTAGAAAGTGGCTGTATATCTCTAGGGCCTCAAGTGGATTTCCAGCTGCTAGTGCTTATCTTTATTTACCTAAGATGCTTTATCCATCGCTCATACAATAATGTGTTATAGTTTACCTTATCTTCCAACACAGAATAGTCTAGCTGCCTTCAATGTTAAAAATAAACTGACAGCATCCTGACACTCTTAACAAGTTCAAGGTTGTTTTGCACTTTCCTCATTGATGCTGGATCCTTGTGGGGAATTGCATCCTTTTCCTTTCTGGGCCTTTGTGCAGTGTTGAGCTATTTTAGCTTGAGAGGAAAACATGGAAACTGCTGTAATTTAACCAGTGCCATCATTCAATGAGCAAGTGATTCTTCAAATACTGGTGCTTTTTAATTGTGAAGGTTTCAATGGTTTGAAAGCAGAGTGAGCAGTGTGAACGATGAAAATCCTTTCTCCTGGGCAATGGCATGAATCTTAAGGGTGCTTTCATCTCACTGTTGGAGTGGCAGGGCAATGGCATTCACATGGCATCCTCCCTGTGCCAATCTCTCATTATTTTTTCTATCCGGCCAGACTTGAAGAGTTTGCCCTCTACCATGCAACAACTTGCATTTAATAAGCACCTTTAAAGTAGTAAAACATCCAATGGTGCTTCACCTTTTGAGAGCATTATCAATCAAAATTTGACATTGATTGAGCCACATAAAAAGATTTTAGGGTTGGTGACCAAAATCTTGGTCAACGAGGTAGGTTTAAGGAGCATCTAAAAGGAGGAGAGGTTTAGGGAGGAAATTCTAGAGCTTGGGGCCTAGCCAGCTGAATATGATAACATACACTTAAAACAACTTGCGTTTATATAGCGCTTTTAATAAAAGGCCCAATTCAACTCACTGGAGCATTATTAACCAAAATTTGACACTGGACCACCTAAGGAGATATTGGAACAGATGACCAAAAGCTCAGTCATGACCATTCTATTTAAAAAAAAACTTGTCCTTCAGCCTAGTCTAAGTGAGACAACTAATGAAACGGTAATGAAAGCCCAAAGGTAATGTTGCATTCCCTACACTGAGAACCTGTTTCAATTAAGGCACTTTCCTATTGGTGTTCTATCTGCTGCAGCTCTGCGGTTGCCTTCAGTGCTTGGCAATGCAGAGGAAGTGAACTGCAAGCTTCCAACTGCATCCCAGGCCCTGACTGGTTGTGGAGCTCACAAGCGGATGACAGAAATGCAATCTGTGACTTTCTCCCACTTACTTTCCAACGGAGACTCCAAGCGCTGGCTGATACAAATAGAAAGAAAGGTTATTATTTATGTGGCGCCTTTCATGAGCTTAGGATGTCACAAAATGCTTTACAAATGGTAAGGCACTTTAAAGTGTAATCAATCTTATGTTACAGGTAATGTAACAGTCAATTTGCCCACAGCAAGGTCCCACAAGTAGCAACGAGATAAATGACCAGATTACTTGTTTTACCCATTGGTTGAGGGATAAATTGTTGGCCAGGTCACTTGATGAATTCTTCCACTCCGCTTCCATGGGATCCTATTACCTGAGCAGGCAGTCAGACCCTCACTTCTGTGTCTAATCAAAGGATGACAAAAATTG
Source organism: Carcharodon carcharias (assembly GCF_017639515.1). NCBI lineage: Eukaryota > Metazoa > Chordata > Chondrichthyes > Lamniformes > Lamnidae > Carcharodon > Carcharodon carcharias. The sequence goes on along the minus strand of NC_054472.1, from coordinate 19,735,594 downwards.
TGATCAAACTCCAGCAGTATCAGTGAAGCTGGCATCGGGTGGTTTGGAGCCGTACCATGCTTAAATTCCTAGGTGTAAATCTATGCCAGTGTAAACCCCTGATCCGGATCAGCGCTGTAAGCCTGGGTAGATGAGTATCTTGGAAAAGGCAAAATGATTGAACAAATGCACATGCTGAGACTTTCCAGTGGAAACCACTGCAAATCACTTAGGTGCTCATTTCCTCATGGAGAGAATCGGGGGTGGGGAGTGTTGGGGTGGGGTGAGTTCCACTATTCTGCTCTTCCACTGCAGTTAACCTGAAGCGTTGAAATTCCAGTTTCATGATGAGGTTCACTTCAAAGTAATCCATTGCAAGCAAAGTGCCCTGAAGTGTTTTTGACGGATGCAATGGGGAACTACACAAGAACCTTCCTTTTTGTTCTTTAAAGTGCTGTGGTTTATACTAAAATACCACAATTGCCACTCGGATAAAATTATATCAATTTTTGCTAGGCAAAGCATTTCGAGGGATTACGGAGCCACAGCAAGTAAATGGAGTTGAGGTGCAGCATAACTGCAATCGAATTGAAGGGAACCCCACGGGTCTGAGTGGCCTATTCCTGTTCCTAAAATGAAAAAACAGGAGCTTTTGAAAGCTAAAATAAAACAATTGAGAGGCTGAATTTTGACCACCTTAATTCAATTAGTGTTCAATAGAAAATTGGAGTGTGTCCTTTGCATATTGTGTTAGCGTATTCATAGTCAGGGGACTCTACAGCACAGAAAGAGGCCATTTGGCCCATCAGACCTGTGCTGACTGATGTGTTGATTTAAATAGATGTTTGCTTCATGTTGTTTCTGGAAACCTGATGGACGTTATGGGTGAGCAGTTGTTGTGGTTGGTTAATTGAACACTCCATCACAGAAATGCCCAGGGGCCCAAAGCAGAAATGTATATTCCAAAGATATAGTTTCTTCAGTTTCTTGATAGAAAATAGTCACTGTGGGTTACTGGAAAGTACAGCTGTGGAAAATGTAGAGCATGAAGTGAAGCATCATTCTGTGTTTTAAGTTGGTTTCTGGAGGGGGAGTGGGGGAGGCTTCATATGCAAATGTTTGAACTATGTAATAGCCAGAGTGATAACTAAATAGACTTTCGGTCTGATTAAAGCAGAGTGAAAGTAATGAAACAATGAATCACACCACATTATAGTAAAACATACCTAAACTGTGGTTTAATGTGATGACCACAGATGTACTCATCTACTAATCCTCTATCGTCACATTTATAGGTATAGTTAGTTGACAAGATAGCATTGAGAAAGAATGCGGAATTTTTTGGTCATGGTTCTTAATGTATCTGGAACTAAAACATCTGCCCAAATGCAATGACCAGGCCTCTGGTACATCCTACAAGTTTAGACAGGCACTTTCACCATCTGATCAACAACAGCCTGCATTTGTGTATCATCAATAATGTAGTAACAGGTCCCAAGGTACTTCACAGGACTGTTGTGAAACAAAAATTCACACTAAGCCAAAGGCTCCCTATGCTGAGAATCTGTTTCGATTAAGGTACTTTCCTATTGATTTTCTATCTGCTGCAGCACTCTGGTTGCTTTCCATACTTGGCAATGTGGAGGAAATGAACTGCAAGCTTCCAACCGTACCCAGGCCCTGACTGCTTGTGGAAACATTAGGGCCGGGATTTTCCGGCCCCATTGTGGTTGGGAGCCGCTGCAGGAGAGGCGGTGCCCCAGCCAGAAGTCCATTGGCTTGCGGCGGGACTGGAAGGTCGCGTCAGGGGACAGGTGTGGAAAATCCCGCCGTTGCCCATTGTAACCAAGCATTTGGTCAAAGAGGTAGTTTCTAAGCAGTGTCTTAAAAGGGGGAGAGAGAGGCCGAGAGGTTTTGAAGAGAATTCCACAGCTTGGGGCGTAGGCAGCTTGAATGCATGGCCACCAATGCTGGGGTGAAGCAAATAGGGGATGCACAAGAGGCCGGAGTTTGAGGAATGCAAAGTTCATAGAGGTTTGTAGAGCTGAAGGAGATGACAAGAGTTAGTGAGGGGTGAGGCCATGGAGGGATTTGGAAATCAAAATAGCTGAGGTTTGCTTTTAATTGTGAGCACTATTGTGAAAAGAAATATAAATATTATGCAAGAGGATCTGGGTGTCCCACCCCACCCAGCACCACCCCCACACCCCCGTACCCTGTGCTAATGTTGAACCTGTCTTATGGGCTAAGATTGTACAGCATTTCTGCACCACACAGTCTCTGCCATCTACGTGGTGTGAGCAGGTTTCTCGTTATGAAACCTTCAGCTCAATGCAGCATTGACAGGAGGAGCAGGAAGTGTTATCGCTATACGTCAGACTTTATCTCCAGTTTATGGTTGAATAAACCCACCCACACATACCAGCACCTCTTTCCACTTGCCCTGTGATTGACGGATTTATGCAGTCAGTAGAATTTCTAAATCAAATGGAGAGTTATGACATACTTAAGGTTAACATTTGCGGAAGGATTAGTATGGAGTTATCTTTAGAGAACAGAATTTCTTTTCAATGGGAAAAAAATGGTACTTTTGTGAAGCATATTCTAATAAATTCATTTATTCCCCTTCAGTTTTTGTGATCAGTGATGTGAGTGTAAATTTTAAATTAGGAGTGTCCAAGCTTTTTTGTCTTTGAGGCACAATCAGATTTCTAATATGAGGCTTTGTAAACCCCATATAATGGGTGATTCTGCAAGCTACCTGCTCCCAGTGGTGATCAGAGTTAGTATGGCTAACAGCTCAGGCAAACACAAGCCTGTGAAGGAAAGGATAGGAAAAATGACAGGCTGTCCCATGACTCCAGATCACAGTCACCTCAACAGTGCTTAAATCAATATTCTTATTCATCTGCATATATTTCAAATTACTAATAGATCTTCGTGCTTAGATTTATAATGAACAGCACTAAGAACAGCCCTTTTTGCAAAGCTTCAATTTTCTAGTAAACCAACAAATAAAAGCCATGGGGTGAGTAGAAGCTGAGTTGCTTGGTCTTCATTGGCTAGTTCATGGCTATTTGTAGGCTGCATATGGCCAAGGTAAAGTACTTTGGGCACCCTGGTTACAAGTTAGATTGGACATAGTGTGGTGCTTGGACCATCGATTCTCGACACACTGCTATTGTGTAGCCAGAGACAACCCCCAAGAAAACTTACCAATTTTTCTACTTAATTGTATGTTTTTGTTGTGAAATGTAAGTCTGTCTTTCTTTCCTTCTTTAAGGCCAGAAGACCTTTGAGGGGAATGCGGATTTCTATGAGACCCATGCATTGATTAGGAGCCTGCCAATTTAGAGCCGTACTAAATCTGAAATAAAAATAAAAACAACTTTAAATGGCTTTTGTGCTGCTTTTATTGAACAATATTTTATTTTAACTGTTATGATGCTTTATTTTAGAAGTGCAGCCAGCTATAGCTCTCTATATCTCCATGACAGTTCTCATTTCATTAACTGAGCTCCACTAGGTAAACCATAGATGCATAAAATTGGGAGACTAAAATTCTACTGTAAATGCAAAGGAGGCAGTTTTGGTTAGATCAGGTCTCTGCTGAAGTGAGATCCACTGACCTCACAAGACCAACTTCACAAACAGGAGATCTTTCATTGTTCCGGTTTTATCCAGATGTTGCACTGTGGTACACACCCAGACTTTGTATATGGCAGCCTCACCTTATTAAGGCTTTGAGCTGGCCTATAAGCCATGAATGGAAACTACAGCCTGCACTGAAAAGTCCTGCTGCCTCGCTGGAATAGGTGGGGAAGAAAGATTCCATCAGTGCACCATAAACTTGTTCAACCCTATTTAATTTTGTATTTTAATTGAAGAAAACACATTCCACAAATTGTATGAAAGATAAATGTTTGGCATAGTTCACCCCCAGTTTTTCAATTTTAAATTTCAATTTTCACAGCTCCCCTGCTGACTTAACTCAGTGGGTGAATGCTTTGGGAGATGTGAAATCGAACATTCAGGCTCTAAGCCAGTGTCATCCACTCATTGGCTGTGCTTTGACAGGCGATAGCAATTAGGGGGCTTGAATTGGCATCGGTTCCCTGCAATAGGGTCAGAAAATTCAGCCAATCTTCCCACTCCTGATTGTTGTTCGGTGATGATTGAATGTAATATTTCTGATACCCATTGTTCTTTCCCCACTTTGCCTCGTCCCCACCTTGGAAAGGCAGAGTGGATGGCTGGATCAGGCTTCTCATGAAGGTGAAACAAAGCCCATTCTAAACAATGATTATACGAAGATAAAAGCAAAAATCTGCGGATGCTGGAAATCCAAAACAAAAACAGAAATACCTGGAAAAACTCAGCAGGTCTGGCAGCATCTCCGGAGAGGAACATAGTTAACTTTTCGAGTCCGAATGACCCTTCAACAGAACTAAGGAAAAATAGAAGAGAGGTGAAAACCCTTAAACCAGCTTATATTTCACCTCTCTCTTATTTTTACTTTGTTCTGTTGAAGGGTCATTCGGACTCGAAACGTTAACTGTGTTCCTCTCCAGAGATGCTGCCAGACCTGCTGAGTTTTTCCAGGTATTTTTGTTTTTGTTAATGATTAAACGAACTTTGATTGGCAGAGAGCTCTACAGCTATAAGACTGAACAAGCTTCAGAGATCGCCTGCGTTTAATTTGTCAAATTAATTTCTCAACATGCTTAATTGCTCTTCTTGTGCAAGGACAACCACTGTTCAGATTAATACCCATGTACCTGTTGCCTCTTTTAAAGTTGATGCTGTATTTTCACATCTTAGGCTCTTATCTTGCTCTGTTATTTATATATATCAACTCACACAGGAACAGCTTAGCGACCACTGCACCCTTGCATTGCACTCTGCTGAGATGACATACAAACTGGTCTGCGGTATGACAAGGCCTATAATGCAGCAAAGCCCAGCATATGAGCTACAACATCTTTTTCAGAGTTGAACTTCGGGCTTTATTTCATGACCACAAGCATAAATTCAGACACACACACCTCCGTAAGAAGGAGGTGACAATGTGGAGTGGAAACATTATGCACATGCTCAGGTGATTGATCTGAATGGGTGCTATGGTTGTGTTTTATGGGGTATAGCTTCCCACTCTCTGTAGGTAGACATGCTTCCTCCAGATATAGTTCACTGTGTGCTGATGTTGCCATTCTAACTCCTCCACTGATTTCCACCCACTGGTCAATAAGAACGTCAATTGGTCAAATTATGGAGAAAAAAAAGCGCACTTACATTTATATTTCATATACTTTTGTTACCAGTCTAATGTAGGAAACGCAGAAGCTCATTTGCACACAGCAAGCTCCCACATAAAGCAATGAGAGATATGACCAGATATTCTGTTTTCAGTGGGGTTGGTTGAGGGACAAATATTGACCTGCAGAACCAGAAAATTTCCCTGTTCGTTTTTTAAATCGTATCATGGGACTGTTTATGGGAACCTCAGCAGGCGGCCAGAGCCTTAGTTCAATGCTGCATCTGAAGGACCACACCTCCAATGTTGTGGTACCAGTTTGATTTCAGGAAATCTATTGCCTTGGTGACACACTCTGGAGTTCTCATGTTTAGCTCTTCCAGCTGTTCGACGAGTTTAACCGATGAGGTAAAGGTCCGAAGGTTTATTAGCAGGCTGGGTAATCTCAACAGGACAACATTAACAGTGGTCTAATCAATCATAACATTCCTGGGAGTGGACCGCTCACTAGGGTTCCTGTTCCTGATCACTAGGTTTTTGTGTTTGTGAATGTTGGGTAAGAGCAAGGTAAGGGTTAGGCTGTGATGCCCTCCTTGGTTCAATGGTCTGCTGCCATTCACTGCTTCTGCTCAAACATAAATAAATGCCACTTGAACAAAGTATCAGATAGCTCCTGGCCTCACTAGAACTGTACCCTAGTTAGAAGTCTATGTCCTTGAGGAAGTTGGAAAGGGCATGGAATAAAACTGGGAAGAATTCTACACCAGTAAATTAATAAGGAGCCTCTGCCTGTGTGAGATCACGACATTGTAATAAAAATAAGATGGTATTCTGATTCCACTGTTGTGATGTGGTATACTAAATGCTGCTTTTAAATTGGGTTTAGTGGGCTGCAAAGACCACCGCCTCTTGGTATTCCACTCTTGCACAGTTGGCTTCAACACTGATGTAAACTTGCCGGGTTTTGCTGAAGGCAGTGCCCTGGAATGACTTTTTAATTCTAGCTGTCCCATCATGTCAAAATGCCACACCAAGAGTAGCGATACTTTCATTGTTAATACAGGAAGCTCTGCCAGTAGCTCCACGACTGCAGAAAGTCAACTGAAGTGGTCACAGACTCTGCAGCCGATCTCAATACAAACTCAAACTCTCCTGCTTTCAGCTAGGGCAATCTGACAGTACACAGCAGGCCATTAGGCAGCACACTGCTCATCAGTGACTGCTCCAATTCATGGGAAGGAGAAAACAACAGGACCAATTCCTGCCCACACAAACCCACTTCAAGTTGGCCAGCTATGTAATATGGCAAAACCATCTTAGCAGCAAGACAACCCTGCACTATTAGCTGAAGAAAGACAGATTGCATTTATACAGTGCCTTTTTTGAACTTAGGATGTCTCACAGAGCTTTACAGTGAATGAAATACTTTGGAAGCGTAGTCGCTGTTGCAATGCAGGAAACACAGCAGCCTGTTTGGGCACACCAAGATCCCACAAACTGCAATATGATAATGACCAGATCATCTGTTTTAGTGCTATTGACTGAAGGATAAATATTGGTGAGGGCAACAGGGATAAAACTATCACCTAGAGAGGGAAAGTGAGGCCTCAGTTAAGGCTTCATCTCCTTCAGTCCAACACTGGAATGCTAGCCTTAAACCAAGGCTGGGGGGAGGCAGTGGCATAGTGCTATTGTCACTGTACTTGTATTCCAGAGACCCAGGGTAATGCTCTGGGGACCTGGGTTCAAATCACACCACAGTGGAAATTGAATCCAATAATAAACCTGGAATTAAAAGCCTGATGATGACCATGAAACCATTGTCAATTGTTGCAAAAAAAAACTAACCAGCTCACTGACATCCTTTAGGGGAGGAAATCTGCCATCCTTACCTGGTCTGGCCTAGATGTGACTCCAGAACCACAGCAATGTGGTTGACTCTTAAGTGCCCTCTGAAGGGCAATTAGGGATGGGCAATTTATGATGGTCTAGCCATTGACACCCACATCCTTTGAATGAATGAAAAAAGGGTCTCAATCTTCAAACTCAGGCAAGAATGTTATATCACTGAGCCCAGACTGACACTTCAATGATGAGGAAAGAAAGACTGACAACTGTATTTATAAAAGTGCTCAGTAATGTTTCTCAGAAATAGCCAAAAGTGTTTCACAATGCAATGAGCAGCCCCAAAGGTAGTGATTTATTGTTTTGTGATCACCCAGAGGTGAAGTATAGAATCAGAAAGATAGAATGACAGGAAATATATGAAAAAGATGTTGTCCCTGACATTGTGAAAGAAAAAAACTGGTGCAGATATTAAACCAGTAACCAATGAATAGGCTTTGTCCAACTTTCACAGACGTTATTAGAGAGTCCATATAGCTAAAAATAATAAAGCAACAACACAAACATTGGCTATGTTCTTTTAGTCTCTCATTGTACTGACCACCTTTGATATGCTGCAATCATATATAATTTCACTTTGCTATCACAAACAACCTCCCAGAACCACAGTAATTGTACAGTAAACTGAGATTGAAACTTCCAAAGTACTCTAACTGCCAGATTGACGCATTGCTCAACATTTCAGTCAATGTACTGTAATCACAGTCAGAGCTTAAAATATACGAGGCCTGACCAGGTCTGAGACACCATGGGATGATAATTGGCAGTTGTGAGTGTGGGCTGTCTGACTGCACATTCTTTGATATGTTCTGCTGTGTGCTTCAGTCTGTGCTGCACATTCTTCCTTTTTGGTGCTTGCCAATGCCTAGCAGCAATAGATGGGACATTTAAAAAACAAATCCCATGTGGGACCTTCATAGCTTTTCATCCGGGACTATTAGTAACTGCATCCCCAACAATAGACACTTGCGCCTTCAGTCTCTTAAGTTCTGTATGAAAACAGTGAAGGATTCTTTGAGGAGCGTTTTTGAAAGGATTGAAGGACTCCAGCATCGCCATTCTCAGGATGTGCACATTAGTAGCCAGGCCGGCAGCTATTGTCCATCCCTAGTTGCCCTTAGCTGGTGTTGCTGGGCCAGTTTCTTGGACTGCTGCAATCTATATCATTGTAGTTTGATACAACCGATTGGCTTGCTGGGCAGTTCAGAGTCAACCACATTGATGAAGGACCGGGATCTTATATTAGGCCAGAGTAGGGACAGCAGATTTACTTTCCTAAGGGATTAATGAACCAGGTGGGCTTTTACAACAATCTGACAGCTTCATGGCTGCTTTTATTGATAGCAGTTTTTTAATTTACAAGTTTTTAAAACTGAACTCAAGTTCTCAAACTCCTATTCATCTTGCATGCATCAGGACACTTCAAAAGATTACCAATATAAGAGGAAAACAGCAATTTCTACTGTATGTGAAGATAGTGCTGATTAGTTGGCAAATAGACTCCGATTGGTAGAGACATTGCCATGGAGAATGCACCAATGATGGTGACTGACAGTTAACTGCCAAGCATTGTTTGAAATTTAAACCAAGCAGATTGACCCTGATTGGTCAAGGCATTGCCCTGAGGAATGAGTCAGCGAATGGCTGTCACTTATTTTATTTAGCAGAAACAAATGCAATTTGTGTACATGTTCTTTCTGCCTGCAAAGAACCAGGCCCGGTGTATTAATATATGTAGCTTCCAGCACACAAATGTGCCACACTGTGAGCCCAACTAATAATCTGAATTGGCTGTCAGCATAATTCTTAGCACGTTGAGGATTATTTAGCAAATATTGTCCAATTGGAGAATCAAATCTAAAGTTAGACACTGTGTTTTGAGGTTTGCGAGCATGGGCTGGTTGGGTACAGTCTGTACCTTGCCCATTGTGAACAGCGGTTGGGACATGCTGTTTAACACGATCCACCAGCCTTTGGGACATACAGCCTACATGCCTAGCATCACACTGGTATTGAAATTCATATACTATATTACTCATTTGTGTGATAGACAGAATGTCTTTTTGGCTTGACAGCACCATCCTGTTAGTGGTGAATAACACTTGTGTCAGCAACATGAAACAGCTAGCTTCACCTGTTGCTCAAAGTTTTGAGATACCTTGCCCTTCCAGGGTAATCTGAGGTAGAATGGGCACCTTTTAGGGCTGAAAGTGATGGTCTTATGTTTACGCAATATACAGCGCAAAATGATCTGATTATGGTAGCCATTATCCTGCAGAATGCCTTTTGTGCACCCTATTTCAGCATCAAACTTGCATGGTGAGCTAATGGATTTACAAAGTTGCCGATAAGACAAATCTTATAGCGTGTGGAACTGTAAGAATCCCAACACATATATTGACCAATGAAGGTAGGCTTGTGTAAACAAAATAAGTGACAGCTATTCACTGACTCATTGCTCAGGGCAATGCCTTGACTAATCAGGGTTATGCTGCCTTGTTTAAATTTCAAACAATGCCTGGCAGTTAACTGTCAGTCAATATCACTGGTGCATTTTCCATGGCAACGCCTCTACCAATCAGAGTCCACTTGCCAACCAATCAGCAATCTCTTCACATACAGTATAAGTTGTTATTTTCCCCTTATACTGGTATTCTTGTGAAACGTCCTGATGAGTGCAAGATGAAAAGCTTTGACATATCTCTTTTTTCAGCCATACTCAAGTCTGTACTACCAAACGACTATTTCTCAAAATCCCATGGGTGGGTATTAAACACAGATTCTCAGGATGAATAATCCAGGCCTCGAGCATGCTAGCCCACTAACAATGCCTTGACACTACAGCAGATGCTTCATCTGTAACTTGTTGAGCTTTTGAAGGTCTATCTGTAAGGCATGCTGAATTCAATCAGGGTTCCTGCACCAATTACTGTCCGGGTATTAAAGATTTTATGAAATACTAAAATTTGCTGCAGTTCGTGTTCAGATTTTTATTATTTTTTTACATATTCATTAGTGCCATATAAGCATCACTGGCAAGGCCAACATTTATTGCCCATTCCTAATTGCCCTTGAGAAGGTGGTGCCAAGCCACCTTCTTGGCTGCAATCTGTGTGGTGAAGGTGCACCCACACTGCTTTAAGGTAGGGAGTTCCAGTATTTTGATCTGGTGGCAATGAAGGAACAGCGATTTATTTCCAAGTCAGGGTAGTTTGGGACTTGGAGGGGAACATGGAGGTAGCAGTATTCTCATGGGCTTGCTGCACTTGTCCTTCTAGTGGTAGAGGTCATGGGTTTGGGTGGCGCTGGTGATGAAGCCTTATTGAGTTGCTGCAATACATTTTGTAAATGGTGCATGCTGGAAAGGTGGCCAGTTAGCTCAGTTGGCTAAATGGCTCGTATGTGGCTCTGAATAATGTCAACAACCCAGGTTCAATTCTTTTTTGGCTGCCTTCTTGCCCTGCCTCATAACTGATGTGGAGTGGTGCCCCTTAAGCTATATAACCAATTGCCTCTATAAGGGTGAGGGATATATCTACAGTCCCTTGTGGCATCATTTATGGACTGCAAACCTTTATAGATGGAAAAAAGGGAACATTACTAGCCAGGTGTGAATAGAGGCATCCAACTGAGCAGGAGAGTATGGGTCAGACCCTATAATTCTTCAAAAAATACTTCTACAAACAACCTTCACTGAAGTCGTACAGAACATAGTGAAGGACTTTTGTTTTCCTGTTTTTTTGTGAAATTGAGGGAAGGCATCAAGGTTGACAATGGTGTGGAACCTCACAGAATCAACTCCCAAATTGACAAAGTGCAAATACATAAACTTACTGATTGAAACTACATTATTTTATTTGGTGATATAGAAGTTCCATTTCAAAGTGATAGCAACCTTGGACCGTTGTGAATCAAAACTGAAGCAATGTCCAGTTCCATCACATGGGAAGAAATGCACCTTGTAAGTAATGAACAAGAATAACAATATCTAGCGTTTGTCTGAATAAACGCTCATATTAGTGTGGTAATGACTGGCTGTTTATTTCCGGACACAATGGAATGTTTCATCCAAAAATAGCAACAATGGTGCAAGAAAGAGACCTTGGAGCATAATTGCTGCTGTGTGCTTACTCCCACCTAGACACCATCTATTATTTAACTAACAATTGTAGTTTCAATCAGTAAGTTTATGTATTTGCACTTTGTCAATTTGGGAGTTGATTCTGAGGTTCCACACCATAATCAACATTGATGCCTTCCCTCAATTTCACAAAAAAAACAGGAAAACAAAAGTCCTTCACTATGTTCTGTATGACAACAGTGAAGGTTGTTTGTAGAAGTATTTTTTGAAGAATTATATCAGCAAACCTCTTGCTATGGCTTTTATAGTGTTAGAAAGTAGCACAACATGGGTGAAGGGATGAAGAGGCATAGGTTCCACTTCCGCATGGTGCTGAGTTTATGATTTGAGCCTTGGGGTTGTGGGAGCAAGGACAAAATTGGCAGAGGCGAGAAGCAATCAGTATGAGAGTATCCTGAGGTGACTGTTACATGACTCATTGACCCCTCCAGTGTAACAGTGGTAGAGGGCTAAGTGACGGCCATTTTGGTAGCAAGTTATGTACTTAGGTGAAGAGTTTAGGGTAAATAAAAGACTGAATTGTCTCCAACTTTAATTACTGCACAATTGGCATCCATACCTTTACCAAGGCACTAAGCTCTAGAATTCCCTCCCTAAACTTTCCATTTCTCTACGCCTCTTTCCTCCTTTAAGATGCTCCTTAAGACCGACCTCTTCGACCAAGCTTTTGGTCAATTGCCCTAATATCTGCTTATGTGTCTTGGTGTCAAATTTTTCTTTACAATGCTCCTGTGAAGCACTATGGGGCATCTTATTACATTAAAGGGGCTACATAAATACAAGCTGCTGTTGTTCGTGAGAAGAGGGCAAAAGAATCGATGGGCCATGTGGCCTCTCTTTGTGCTGTACTTCATGATTTGATCAGGGAACCTGCCAATCGCATCCCTTCTCAACCCCATTAATGTTGCTTTGCATCTGTAAAATAGAAATGAAGGCCAGACCTGAACCCTGGACTGGACCACTAGTTAATTTCAACTAAAGCTCCACAAACTAGCACTCAAACTAAATGGAAGTTATGTAACTAAATTAATGATGGAGATGGATTTTTTATTGGATCTGTGACAACTGAGGAAACTATTATTCCTAATGTGAGCAGAATATACCTGCTGAGTTGATGTCCATCTTTCAGTGTTCCCTTAGACTTTGATTGCATTCATGTTTATTTTGAGGGAGGAGAGAGTCCCTGGAAATTAAAATTGTGTTGTGCGGTACTTGAAGGTTTCTGTGCTGTTTTGCATTCAATCAGATGGGCTCATTTAACTGAGGACTGTAGTTCACTTCGAAGAACATAATTGGCATATCTATTCAGTGCCGGGTCTCTGTGTATTGTTGAATATTGTGTTTGGGTTACCACAAACTCAATGGATCAAAAACATGACTGCTTTGAGTTTTACCTGTCACCAGCACTACGCATTTGGGTGTTAACCACTTTCCATCCTTGTGTCTCATTCATTGAGAAATTGCCTGGAGTTTTGCTTAGGGAAATGTTCCTATGGTGCATTTGACCCTATTAACAAAACTGCTACACTTTTGTCCTGAAACAACTAACCTATTGTCGTAAAATCAAAGAGAAACACTGAGAATTACAAGCAGACCCTGTCTGAGAGGTTGAACTTAACCAAAGGAAATCTTTATTATTTCCTCTAGTTATTGGTATAGGCTAATTTTTAAAAGCAAAATACTGCAGATGCTGGAAATCTGAAATAAAAACAGAAAATGCTGGAAAAACTCAGCAGGTCTGACAGCATCTGTGTAGAGAGAAACAGAGGTAAAGCTTTGAGTCCTTATGACGCTTCTTCAGAGTTTAGGCTAATTGTCACACATTTGAGAAGGTTGGCAGCCCGGGGCAGACTTATTGCAAACAAATTTGAAATTTAACTTCAGCTGGGCAAGAAAGTTCTGGATTAGTCTGGGGAGGCCTATTTGGTGAGATCCGATATCTCACTTGACCTGAACATGGTCCAGGGTAGGAGACTGGGCCAAGGAGTCACAGTGTGCATTTGGGTGTTTTCATATTGACTCATAAGCACAAACTCTTATTTTCTCCTGAATTTTCACTGTACCCTTCCGCCTGCTGATAGGGTTGTCACCTGTGATTAGATCACTCCCAGAGGCGTTATCACATGACTTGCCCCCGTGCTCCATCCATTAGTTGGCTAACTCATTCATCCTTGTGACATACTGCCTACACACCAACTGGAAAGCAAAAAGACTCCCTATCCAATTGGATGATGCTTAACTGTCAGTCAAACAGCCTTTTCTCCCCGCTGTTTTCAATATTTTGATATCAGGTAAAGAAAATGACCAAAAAAACCCAAAAAACAACAATCTGTTTCAATGCCCCGATGAGTTTTCTCCAGGGTTGCACACAGCAGGAGATTGATCTTCAATTCCTGGAGACCCCAGGCCAATCCTGGAGGGTTAGCAACCCTACACTGCTGAAGAGGTGAAAGCTGATATTCCCCTTCGACTCTTGCCAAGGCTCAAATCGTGGCATGTACATGTCTGAACCGTGATCTCCCTGCCTCAATCTAGTGGAGCATTGAAATCTGCCCAGCTCACCCAGGGCACAGGCTTACTCTTTGGCAGGCTTGCAACAGGAAGCAGGAGGCTTGCTATGATATAACAGCCCAGAGACCCTAATCAGGCCTAAAAAAAGAGCAGCCAGAAAGCTTCCAGCCCTGAAGATGGCGTTGGGCATCAGCAGTACAACAAAAGGTACATTTATTTTTCAGCCGTTCCATTTTCTTGTCACCCGTTCCTTCTGAGATCCTCCAAATCTTCACTTGTACTCTGTGCTCCCCCAAATATTTCGTCCTGTAAGTCAGTAAGTGACCCACCCCCAACCCGACAAAGTGCACATGGCTGTGCAGGCGCTAACCATTGTGCAAGTGGAGCATGCAAAGGGCTGAACTTTCCAGTGGGTGTCATGGCCTTGACGTCGGGGCCATATGCAATCTTCCCTGAGGTGGCCAATTGATAGGTCACCCTCCTGATCGCTGTCCACGTAGGGACAGCGGGCGAGCAACACAGGCGGAAGAGCCAACTGGAGTGTCCGAGGCAGTGGCCGGGTGAGGTGGGTGCCGTTGAGGTAGGTGGAGGACTGTGAGGGTGCCTCAAGATGGAGACTTCTTAAATTGTTAAATGTCAGTGCGGCCACAGTTGCCAGGCCATCTCCTCCACAGGGCGGCTTGTGGTCACGGCTGTGACCCAACCCTCCTCGGGGTTCTGGGACGGGGATATTTAAAGGGGGTGCGTGCGCCCCACCACTCCAGCCCCCCTCCTCTCACGGGGTTTGCCACCAGGAAGCTACCTCAACAGATCTGCTGGCTCCGCGCTACAGGAGGCTGCTCCAGTGTTGGTAAAAACAAACGGTTGCCGTCACAAAACGGTGCCTAAGTGGGCTCTTAATTACCTTAATTGGCTTCCCACCTCTGTGGAGCAAGCAGTTAACCTGGTTCCCAGTACACCCCAGGATCAGTTTCCAGAAGGCAGGAATACGTCGGGGAGCTGTCCAGATTGCCATCCGCTCGCGCTATCACCCTTAACACCATCTCCACAAGGCCGGGAAGATTCAGCCCACAGCATTTGGGGTCATTCCATCTCCTCTCATATCCACTGGGGGAACAGAGTAAAACAAGAAGAGTATGAGCAGTAGCTCATTGAAATGGCGCTTTACATGACAAGACACCGCAGTGTGTGAGGCTGCAGTTTAAGGGCAGAATTTTTCATCCCACGGGCAAGTGCACACCCGACCCAATTGGGAGTAAAATATCGCGTGCTATTTCAGACGGCAGGCGTGAATTAAGACGCCTATGAAGGCCCTGAAGGAAGTACATGAAAGGTTTCTTTTGCTGCCCATCCAATCTTACGGTTGGCAGGCGGGCGAATAGGCCAGGCGGCCTTTGTATTTTGTACGAAACCTCATTCACGGGCGGAATGGGGTTTCCAACAGTAAATAAAAAAACATTAAAAATTTTTTACCATCATTTTTGACATGTCCCCCTTCATGTGACAGAGTCACATGTGGGGACATGTTTATATCATTTGTGAAATATTTATTTTTCATTTTAAAATTCTTTAGCTCCCTGAGGCAGCTCTGTGCCTTCAGGGAGCTTTCTGTCAGTGCTCCCCCCACGCATGCATAAACTTCTGCGCTCGCCCTCCTCCCACACCCACCCCGGCAGCACTGAGGCTCCCAGCGCGTGTTTCACCCTGGCTTGCTGTTATTTGGCCAGCCAGCGTGAAATCGCAGTCGGAGCCCAATCGCGGGCAATGGATCGTTTCCTGGGCGCTCCCAGGCCCATCCACTGCGCCGCCTGACAAGGGAAAAATCGTCCCCTTAGTGATGAAATGAATGAGTGAGCATGTGAGAAAGGAGAGAAAGAAAAGATTGAAACTATTTATGAATCTGGGGCAGTCTCTCCTCTCCTCCACTCCTTTTTCTGTGATTCAGGATTTGTTAGCTTCTTACTCTAGAAGATATCTTGCTGGAGACAATGGCCTTTAATTCAAACATGCTAACTATTTACAAAGGTTAAGTAAGATCAAGACATAGCTGGTTGGTGCCACTCTCTGAGATGCTTCACGCTCATCCCCTCTCAGTGAGTAACATCACTATGACATAGCTCCATCCACACATGCTCAGTAGCTATCATTAGAGTTAACCCTTTACTCTACACTTCTATTGCTGCCATGCTTAGAACCTTTAATGTCCTCTCGTTGCAAAGATCAAACCTTATGTAAGCAATCACATTCATATCTGCAGACACTGGTCTTCTGCAAACAAGTGGAAAAAGGTTACATGTTGGAAGAAGGAATATGAGGGATGCCTGTCACAAGAGCACAAACTAGTAGGCACCTTATGTCAGTGTGTCTGCATGTAGTGTGCAGGTATCTTGGGTGGTAGCATCATCTGTATGTCTGTCATGCTTCATCGGGCATTGGGCAAGCACATCTTGCTGGCAGCCCTCCCGAGTAACCTGCTAAAACATGCATACACTTGTGCTTTTGGGAAGGACACAAAGTCCCTGGAATCCTCCTGTGGTGTTGCATCAAGCTTACGATGAAGTGATAGTTCAATGCCTGGTAAGGCAACATTGAAACATGGTGCAAAACATAAGCTTGTTTTTCTTGACAATCTTTTGGCCACCATATAGCACAATTCTTCTTTACTTACTCCCAGCTTTGGGCTCCAGGAGAGGGAATTGGAAACAATATTAACTCTGTCTGCAACCTCCGCCCAGGCTCCTGGGATGATGTTCTTGACTAGACGATGCACCATTTTTTAAATAGTACCCCATAGTGTCCAGTTTTGGCTACCCTGCTTTAAAGAGGGTGGCAAGGCCATGAGAAAAAACAGGAGAGATTTACTAAAATGGTACCTGGGGCTAAAAGGTTTTAGTTAGCAGAGGGGATCAGAGACTTAGGGACTCCTGTTACTAGAACAGAAAAGCTAAAAGAAGAGTTTAAAAGGAGGTATTTAAATTACGAGAGATTTGAAATATTTTTACGTTTACATCGAGAGTTTCAACGAGGATTGCGCATGAAATTACACAAACACTTCAGCTCATTAATACTGGATCAGGGCAGAACTGCAGATGAAAGGAAACTTTGCTCTCTCAATTAAACACTCCTAACATGCCAGTGGTGTACCTGCTTTGCCAACACACTGAAGAATTGGCACTCAAACCCCAGGGTGGGTCACTGGAGCCGATCTTTACTTTGTGAGATTGTGTAAAACTTACTTTGAAGATGCTGTAAAATTTTCTACCTCCCATTTTCCAGCAACTCACCAAAGGTCCTTTAACAGCATCTTCCAAACTCACAACCAGAAGGACAAGGGCAGCAGATGCAAGGGAGCACCACCACCTGGAAGTTCCCCTCCAAGTCACTCACCATCCTGACTTGGAACTATATCACCGTTCCTTCACTGTCGCTGGGTCACCATCCTGAAACTCTCTCCCTAACAGCACTGTGTGTGTGTACCTATGGACTGCAGCAGTTCAAGCCGATGACTCACCAACGCCTTCTCAAGGGAAATTCTGGAACTGCCTCCCTAACAGCACTGTGGCTGTACCTACACCAGGTGGACTGCAGCGGTTCAAGAAGGCAGCTCACCACCACCTTCTCAAGGGCAACTAAGGATGGGCAATAAATGCTGACCCAGCCAGCGAAGCCCACATCGCATGAATGAATTAAAAAAAAATGTAATCTCAAGACCCTGTTTAATATTACAGGAAAGGATCCAGGCACAGTTCAGAAAGAATCCATCGGTTGTAACACACGCTACAGTGTCACGAGGCTTTCAAAGACGTAATATAAATGCATGTTTTCCCTTTGTTTTAAATGTACAGACTAAATTTCTCAAAATTCTAAACACAAGGAAATATTTGAGAAAGGATTTCTGATCAGAAAGCTGGGGGCACTTTTCACTGTGGCTGCGGGGGTGGGGGGGCGGTGGTGGGGGTGGTGGTCTCTCCCTCTGTTGTTTGCTGCATGTTCAGGAGGTCTCACAAAAAGGTTCTGAGTCTGTTTGGTTGAACAGTATAGCCAGAATTTTCTGTTTGACGGTCGGGCGGGCCCAACCGACTTGGCGGTGGGTGTGGCCGATTGCCGCTGGAGAAACGGGCCGCGCCGCCATTTTCCGCGGGCAGGCCAATTAAGGTCCACCCCACGGGTAAGCGACTCCCATGGAGAACAGGAAAATAGTCACGGGTCGGGTGGCCTCAGACTGTCGGTTCCAATAGGGAGACGTCAGCCTGTGTAAAGAGTGGTCAGGCAGCCTCACTGAGGCAGTGCACCATGGCCACTCAGAGAGAGAGGGAGGGAGGTGCGAGTGGAGAGCAGCAGGAGCAGGAGGAGGGGGGGCAGGCTGCAGGAGAGGCCAGCGGGGAGCCATTGTGCCCCTCGATTCTCCGATGCATGTCTTGCTGTCCTCCTGCAAGAGGTTTCCAGCCGCCAGCACTTTCTGTATCCGGAGGATGGGAGGAGGAGGGCCCACCCATGTCACCAGCCAGGTGTGGGAGGAGGTGGGTGACGCTGTGAGCGCCCATGATGATGTGCGGTGCACTGGCACATAGTGCAGGAAACGATTCAATGATTTGCTGCGCTCTGGAAGGATGAGTACCATGTCTGTCTTGGCCATTTGACCCAGAAGGCAGCCTTAGCCTTTGACCCCCCCCCGCCCACCATGTCTTGCTGTTGTTACTGCATAGGGCATCTGTCGCACGCTGGGTGGGCAAATGGGTACTGACCATGTTTACACCAGCCTTAGTGGTTGAGGAGAAGAAGGGTTCTCCCCACAGCATATGTTGGTCTTTGTGGCATTTGAGTAGTCTGGGGGCAACCTGCAGGGGAGGCCACACAACACATACTCAGAACTCCAACACACGTCATATTGATGGTAATGAGATGGTGCAAGGGGCAAGGTGTTTTGGGCAAGTCCCATCTGCTGGCATCGGCACTGCACCTAGTTGCCCCTCCTCACCATGGGCACTATGATATTCAAAGTGATGGATGCTGAATGTGTCCAAGGTGGCCGTTGGGGGAGGGGGTTGGGACCAGCCATGCTACCTTCTGGGGACTGATCACCTGTAGTGTGGACAGGAGCTGCTGAAGGCCTCAGATGGGCCACTATGGTTGGGGTGCGGAGTGTGCGTGCAGACTACATGAGCGATCAGCCCCAATAAATCCTCTTCTCTGTTTTGCAGGCAAAAACTCACCACAATGCCCGGGAGCGCCAGAGGACTGGAGGTGGGCGCACCCTCCTGCAGCGCCTCACACCTTTTGAAGAGCAAGCCATGGAGCTGGGCAGCAGGAGGCCTGGGCGGCTGGGGGTGGCGAGGCTGGGGTCCGGCGGGCAGGTATTTGAGGTCCACAGTCCCATCCACTCTGTCTGCACATCATCCAAACCACTGATGGTTGCTGCAATCGTTAATGCTGAAACAATACTCATTCACAGACTGAGATACTCTGACATGTGGCTCATACAGAAGGGACCCTTGTCCCCTTGAGGAATTGCGTCTCCACCATCTTCCAAAGTCACCTTCCTGTTGACAAAGGCACTGGGCTCACCTGCTGGTGCTTTGATGGCCACATGTGTACAGTCTATACCACCCTGGACACAGGGGAAGCCAGCAATGGCCGCAAAGCCTCTGACTCGCTGTGTCTCCCAATGGTAGTGGATGAAAGTCAATGCACGTCTGAACAGAGCGTCTGTAACCTGCTTGACACAAGTGTGGACAGCTGATTGGGAGACACTGCAAAGATCACCCACCGAGCCCTGGAAGGAGCCAGAGGCATAGAAGTTGAGGGCAACTGTGAGCTTCAGAGCTACTGGCAATGGGGTGTCCACACACAGAGTTAGCGGAGATCTCAGGGCCAATCATCTGACAGATATAGTTGACTGTCTCCCTTGAGAGTTGGAGCCTCCTTCGGCACTGCACCTCAGTCATATTGAGGGAGCTGCTTCGCCGCCTGTAAACCCTGGCAGCAGGATAGTGGCGTTGTCTGTGGCCCCTTTCACTTTGGACAGCCTCTTGGCCCTGCACCCCTTGTGTCTGCGCCTGGCCTCCAGTGGGGATGTCAGAACCCATACCCAGGCTAAATGGAGGCCTCCAGAAAGCTGCAGGCCCGAGAAAGAATGCAGACTGATTTCAAAGTACACAAAAAGCACTTGGAAATCGATGTGAACTGCTAACAATCACACAGGCAACCTTAAAACTCTTTCTGCAACTAAAACTTCATGGAAAACATGAACAGCCCCTTTGAGTCCACATATCCCAACATTGCACGAGTTTTATTAAAAAATCTCCTACCCGCCTGCTTGTTGGGCCCATGCGCTGACCCGAAGTTCACATGGGCCCCTCAAAATCCTGGATAATTGGCAAGTTAAGGGCCTTAACGAGACCTTCAATTAATGGCGGTTGAGCGTCCCGCTGCTGAGTGCGCCCGCCGACCGACATATCGTGATGTCGCATGCTAACGCCGGGACACTCACGCGACGTCAGCGCGTGACATTTTAAGTGTTGACATGGGGGACTCTGCCACCCGCACATCAGCCGGAAAATCCTGCACTGTGTGTTTACTGATAACACATAACTATGTACTTGTATACAGGGTATAGCCCAAGCTATGAGCTAACTCCATGCTTGCTTCTGCACAGGTCTCTGTCCTGTCCACAACTGACCTTAGTCTCAGATCATGGCCCGAACTTTTGGTGCATTTTTTCTTGCCATTTAACCTGTCCAGGTCTGCAGCTCCCCGAGGCAACTCCACAGCAGCTGTCAGCCTTCAGAGAGCTCGCTTGGAGCGCCCACCCGCGCCTTCACTTTTGTCGGTGCCCGCCCTCTTCCTGCCCTCCCTTGGCAGAGCTGAGGCTTTCTCAGTGAGCGTTCCACACTGGCTGGCTAATTAATGGTTGGCGTGAAATTACATTCAGGGGCCGATGGCGGGCGGAAGCGCATTTTGTGTCCGCTTCTGGGCCTGCACACGCCAAGCGTGAAATTCAGGCCCATGTGTCTCTTTACATCAGTGTGGTGGTGCTGTTTCCCAGTCCCACACTAACCTTTGCTATGCTAGATATCCTTATACTACAGCCCCCATCCCACCCCACCACTGTAAAGTCAACAATGGGAAAGTCATGAGGGGCCTATAAGAGACAGACAATCCGAAATTAGCAGCTTGCTGCCCACACCCAAAGTGCCTGTTTCTTCCAGTGCCACAAATTGCAAGCTGGAGCTGTACGTATTCTTGAAGACAGGCGTCAATTAAAGTGGGTTCAGGTGTTAATCGGACACCCTCACCTTGGTTTCAAACACATTTCGCCTCCCCAGAATTCCACACCTCCTTAGCACGCACCTTTCTTCATCTTTAATAGACAAATAACTTTGGAGAGTTCTGCAGGACATGACATGCTGCAGTGAATCACTTCGGGAACATGGTAAGATGGGACAGTAACTGCTGGGAACGCGTGGGAACAAAGCTGGGTCCTCCCGTTCTTTACTTTAACACTGCCAGGCACTCACTTAAATATAACACTTAAATGCCTTTATATATTCAATCCAGTGTTTGCACCAATTACCTCATTCTTTAAGAATCTGCATTCATTTATACCATAGAGCAGCTAACCATTTAACTGTGTGTGTTTAGGCCTCTCCTTTAAGAAAGACTTGCATTTACATAACGCTTTTCATGACCACTGGACATGTAAAAGCGCTTTACAACTAATGAAGTACTTTTTGGAGTGCAGTCACTTTTGTATCGTAGGATTCGCAGCAAGTAGTTTGCACTCAGTAAACTCCCACAAACAGCTTGTGATTATGACCTGTCTGCTTTTTGTGATGTTGACTGAGGCAAACATATTGGCCAGTGCACCTGGGATATCTCCCCCTGCTCTTCCACAAAATAATGCAATGGGATCTTTTACAACCAGCTGAGCAAGCAGGTGGTGCTTTGGTTTAATATCTCATGTGAAGGACGGCACTTCTGACAGTGCAGTGCTCCCTCGGTACTGCACTGGAGTGTCAGCCTTGCTTTTTGTGCCAAAGCCCTGGGGTGGGTCTTGAACTTGCTTTGTGATTCAGTGGAAGGATATACTTGACTTTGGGGAGTGCAATAAATGTTTAATAGGCTGATTCCTGAGACGAATGGATTGCCCTATGTGGAGAGAGACTAGGCCCAGATTCCCTAGAGTTTGGAAAAATGAATGATGATCTCATCAAAACATAAAACCCTTAAGAGGCTTGCAGGCCTTGTCCTGATGATGAGAGGATTTTGACCTAATGGTGATGAAGGACTGGCTGATGCCCCTCGAAATGAGGATGATGTGTGACTTGGAGGGATACTTGTTCCCAATGTCTTGTCTCTCTCATCCTTCTTGCTGGTAAAGTTATTCCGATCTAGTATGCCCTCCTTAACCAACGCTACAAAAAGCAGATTATCTGGTTGTTCCTCTGTTTGCTGTCTGCACTACCTTGCTGCATAATTTATGGCTGGTGCAATGCCCTAAAGCAAGGAGCAGCAATCTTTTTTTTATTCATTCCTGGGATATGAGCATCTCTGCCTAGGCTAGCATTTATTATCCATCCATAATTGCCCTTGAGAAGGTGGTGGTGAGCTGCCTTCTTGAACTGCTGCAGCCCATGTGGTGTTAGTAAATCCACGGTGCTGTTAGGAAGGGAATTCCAGGATTTTGACCCAGCGGTAGTGAAGGAACGGCGATATATTTTCAAGTTAGGATGGTGAGTGGCTTGGAGGGGAACTTCCAGGTGGTGGTGTTCCCATGTGTCTGCTGCCCTTGTCATTCTAGATGGTAACAGTTTAGCATTTAAAAGGTGCTGTCTTAGGAGCCTTGGTGAGTTCCTGCAGTGCATCTTGTAGACGGTACACACTGCTGCCACTGTGTGTCAGTGGTGGAGGGAGTGAATATCAAGGGATAATGGTTAGTTTTTTTCTTGTTGGAAATAGTCATTGCCTGGCACTTGTGTGGTGCAAATATTGCTTGCCACTTGTCAGCCCAAGCCTGGATATTGTCCAGGTCTTGTTGAATTTGAACATGGACTGCTTCAGTATCTAAGGTGTTGCGAATTGTGCAATCATCAGTGAACATCCCCACTCCTGACCTTATGATGGAAGGAAGGCCATTGATGAAGCACTGAAGATGGTTGGGCCTAGGACACTACCCTGAGTAACTCCTGCAGTGATGTCCTGGAGCTGAGATGACTGACCTCCAACAACCACAACCATCTTCCTTTGTGCCAGGTCTGACTCTAACCAGCTTTCCCCCTGATTCCCATTGACTCCAGTTTTACTTGGGGTCCTTGATGCCACACTCGGTCAAATGCTGCCTTGATGTCAAGGGCAGTCACTCTCACTTAATCTCTGGAGTTCAGCTCTTTGGACCATGTTTGAACAAAGGCCGTAATGTGTTCTTGTCTTCCTCTCCACAGATGCTGTCAGACCTGCTGAGATTTTTCCAGCAATTTTTGTTTTTGTTTCAGATTTCCAGCATCTGCAGTATTTTGCTTTTATCTTAATACTTTCATTCTTCATTACCTGAAAAAAACAGAAAGTGAGGCAGAAATCACCTCTCTGAATCAGTATGCACCAAGTTGTGTAATTGTTCTCCCCTTAACTGCGTGGGAGATAATAGGAGTGAAAATGACTGTGGTCAGGAAAAGGGAGTGTCTCATGAAATAGTTGTACAGTTAATAAATCATTGGCTTTTGTTTCACATCAAATGGATTTGCAGGAATGTAAAACCTGTTCAGTCCTTGTATTCCTGAACTGAATCATTGAAGCATGTTTTGTCCTGCATAACTACACAAAGTTATGAGTCCATTAAAAATTATGCAATGAGGGGTGAGCAGGTGTGGATTACTAAAAAAGACAGGGCACAATGTTTAGAAACTAGGGCTGTGAGTTGAGACAGGAGCTCCTTGACTGAGACCAGTGCACTACTGTCATTAAAATCAGTGCAAAATCTAGATATCTGGGTATTACTATCAATGTTAACATAGGTCAGACTATTATGATACAGGTTTGTTGATCGGCCTATGTTTTGTGGTAGAAACGATGGCGAAACTTTTAGTGTTCACCATCATTACACCTCTAACACTGGCAGCAACATCTGGAGTCTACACATGCGCAGTTAAAGGTGGAAATACAACAGTTTCTGTATGTGCTTTGCCACACAGGATACACTGTTGAAGCTCCCTCAGATCACAATCAATCAGAAATCATTGAACGGATTAAAACTTGCCCTCTTGTGTTATTGGTCTCTAGCACCTTGTTCAATAAGGCATAACCGGGTTTTTAGTAGCACTCTAAGTTCATAATTAGCGCTGTGAAGTCTCAATGGCCTTAAAGAGCTAATTTTATATTTGCAGGATGTCAAATTTCTCTATTATGAAAAAAATTCCACATATTTTTTTAAATAATTTGTTTTTAAAGCTTTTTTAACAATAGTTCAGCTTCTACCTTAATCCCATGAGTATGTCCTAATCATTTATTTTGTTCTCTGTAAAATGTTAAATGGAAGTTTTACTTCCTGGTTTGCTGTCTGTGAGAATACTTCAATATGACTGGCTGTTTACCCGACCTGATGTCATCACTGTTGCTGGATGCCTGGAGTTGCCCTGCAAAATTCGCCATCATTTCATCCAATTTATGCCCGTAAAATGAATGCAATGACTTTGGATTTATGCCCCAACATGCTTTGTTTATTCTTGTCATTCTGAAGGTTTTCCAAGTTTGCTTGATTCTTTCTACTTTTATGGGTTATGGGACATCACTGGAAGGGCCAGGATTTGTTGCCCATCCCTAGTTTCCCTTGAACTGGGTGGCTTGCTAAGCCATTGCAGAGGGCAGTTAAAAGTCAACCAGATGGTTTGGGTCTGGTCACATGTAGGCCAGACTGGGGGTGAGGATGACCGATTTCCTTCCCCAAAGGACATAAGTGAACCAGATGGGTTTTTATACCAATCGATGATCGTTGTCATGGCCATCGTTGCTGAGATTATCTCTCAATTCCAGCAGCTGCAATTTGCTTAGAGTATTAGCCTGGGCCTCTGGCACACTAGTCCAGTGACATTACCACGATGCTACCGTCTCCCCACAAATAAATTCTTGATGAATGTGTACATTCTAAAAGTTTCCTGGTAATGGGAGGTCACAGCCACAGGTCTGGCCTTTTCCTTGTCCACTTTCTACTGAAGGCAATGACTCCATGGCAGGAACACTTTGGCTGGTGCCAAGCACCCTCTGCAACTATGCCTGCTGACATTCTTCATGCTTGGTCCTAGCCTTGGCCCGAGAAAGGGGATGCAGGAGCTGCATCAACCTTACCCAGGCTTCCCCTCCCCCCACCCCCACTTCACTTCGGGTTGGCTTGTCAACTCTGGTTGGACATATAACTGGAGATTTCATCACATGTCCTTTGGCTCCCACCCAGCTCCCACCCTCCTCCCCCCACACACTTGTCATTGGCACCTAAGTTACCCAGACTCAAGGTGCAGTCTCTCAGCGGCCAATTGGAAAGCAAACAGGCCCTTCATTAGCAGATTGGATCATTCTTGACAGTTGGTCAAACAACCTATTTTCCCATATCTAATACATTTATTGTTAATAAACAGAACTGTTCACAGAAAATGAAGAAATGACACTTTTTTTTAATACTTTAATGACCTGTTTCCCTGAGTCCTGGAAATGAATCTCTAATTCCTAGAAACTTCAGGGAAACCCTGAAGGTTAGCCAACACTAATTCTCATATTTTCTCACGTGCAGCTCCCAAGGTTGTAATTAAAATATAACGATCAGGATTGAAAGATTTGGGGT